>NC_084462.1:122775414-123088967 GCF_027409185.1 Cynocephalus volans | reverse complement strand
CTCGATAGAAACCCAAAGCACTGTGGATTAATGTCATTAACAAAGTCAGGATCTCCAGTCCTCAGTAGACCCTCAAAGCCACCAGGTGATCCTCCCAGGTGCCTTTGTCCAGCTTCCTTTCATACTCCCTACACCACGCTGTCCCAGCCTGTATGACTTTCCTCATGCCTCCTTCCCCAGACCTTCTCCTCACCAGGCCTGGGAGGTATAAATGCTCTTCACTTCTACCACTGATTTTTCAGAACAGCTTTCCTCTGCACCCTTATCTGTCTTCTCCCCATTTTCTCAGAGTCAAAGACTAGTTCGTCTGCTGACATTGTAGGTCCTGTCTGCTCTCACTGCCTTGGACACTCCAATCTTGCAGTGATCTCCTGTGAGTCTCCTGTGTTCTGAACCTCATCCTCTCCTCTGGTGCTATGCTTAGGTCTCCACCTTAGAAACAGACCCTCATGGCCCTCTGTTCCCCTCTCGTCTTCTGTTCTTCATGAAGCGTGGCTTCATCTTCCTCTCCCATTTATTCCTCAGCCTCCTGAAGTCGGATATTTCCCTCCTGTTTTAGCAGGGACCATCTGCTTACTGACTCCACTGAACTCTTCTTTTTGTATCTTACTTCACCTCTTTCCTGCATTGCTAGAAACATCCTTCTTGAAACTCCTCTTTGGGGATTCTTCCTCATTTCTAGTTTTCCCCTTATCTTCTGGCTGCTCATTTAAAAACTCCTCTGTGGGCTCTTATTTCTCTCCCTGCTTCATAAATGATGGTGCCCAAAAGGCTTAGTTTCTTGGCTTCTCTTCTGACTCACAAGCTCTGGCTATACAACGTATCACACTTTTAAGTCCAACCCATAAATCAAAGACTCCCAACTTTAGACCTGTAGCTCCATACCCAAATTGATCATGTGATTTCGCCAACCTGAAACTCAAGCTTAAGTAATGAATTTGAAGCTCTTTGGGATCTGACCTCTTCTTACCCTGCTGCCTGATCCCCTGCCACATCTCTATTCCAGCCACATAAAGCTACTCACAGTTCTGCAGATGCAGTATGTTATTTTGCTGCTTTGAATGCCCTTTCCACTCTGATTCATCTAGAAAGCTCCCACATGTCTGGCAGTATTTAGCTCAGCTGTCGCCTACTCTGTGAAACTTCCTCTGACTCCTTTCTTGCTTTTAGATCAATTTTGTAATGCTTCTATTCTACAGTATCTTATTCACATGTCTCTTTATATATCTTTTCCTTTGCATGCTGTTTACACGTCTGCCTGCACTAGGAGAGCATGTGCAACCTGAGGCAGGAATTTAAGTTGTGATTGTTTTTTATCTTGTGGTCGTGCCTATCTCTGTAGCACAAATACACATCACACAGCCTGGCACCGGGTAAGGAAATAAGGATGTTCATTGAGTGAACAAGTGAGTGATGCCTTCTGTCATTTGGAGTGTCATCTCCTGCATCTACTCTTTTGCCCACCATGGTTCTTCAGTACCTGGAGGACACTGACTGCGGCACTTCCAATGAACCATAGGGGAATTTAAGCACAAAGGGTTTTAAACTTATCTAGGCCAAGAGAATAATTTTGTATACATCAAAGGGATGTGTGTAAATTTATGTAATTAGCCATTAAAATATAAGTCCTGGTCTGTGCACCAAGATGTTGAAAGACATCAAAGAAAGCTTTGATTACTCTAATGTAGGTTAAATTGCCAGTCTAAAGAGAGTCAGGCAGCAGGTCTAATAAAAAATTCAATATATACAGCTTCAACTTTGTCTTCTGATTCTAAATGGTTTCTGTGGAATTTTTTTGTCTGACATTGACATGTTAAGAAATCATTGGGATTTCTTTTTCCTGGGATGGGTGGGGTCTGAGCATGTGCAGATTGCTGACTTCCATGAGGGTTTTCAGGTGCAGGTACCACTGGCCATGCCCATAGCATTAGTGATGACATGGTGCCTTGCATGTAACTTATGCTCAGTAGGCATGTGCTGAGTGAATAAATGAAGAAAGGAACATTTTGGTGGCAAATCTTGTAACAAGTGAGGAGAAAATTGTGGTGACAGGATGTGACCCATGTTCATCAAAGTCTGGTCCATGTGTGGCCTTTAGCAACTCTTGTTGATATTTGTGAGGATTTTCCCCCTTGGCACAGAGCTCTTGAGAGAGCACAGACCTCTGCGCTTGTCTTTTTCTGGACCACAGCTTTCCTCCTCTGTGCTCAGGTAAGGTTTATAAGGATAATTGACCCCCTGTTGTTTTATCATCTCAAGTTGCACAATTCTATGGACAGCTCTGTGACTCCCATCTCATCCTCTCCTTCCTCATTTCCTTTGGATAACAGGAATTTCAACTAAATTAAATGGAATTTTATTAAAACAAACACGTCAAATGCACTGAACAAAACACAAAGAAAAAGGTATTCAGATGATGCTATTAATAATAAAATTAAAGAAAATAAGCATTTGGAATATAGTTACACTAGAGGCTTTAGTTTTGTTTAAATAATCCTGGTTTTTGTTGATTTTATAAAAAATCATCTTTATTCCAATATGTCAAAGGACCCACTACAAAGTTCTTCCTACAGAAGAGCTTATGGGATTAGTACAAAACTGTAGGAAGAAATACTCAGTAATTAAATAAATTCTAGGCTGTGTTAAATGACAAGCAAATTTACTAACACTGGTAATTTACATGGAAATCACAGAAACGGTCTCCCTAACATTGAATTTCACTATTTTTTTAAGACAGAAATGATTAAACATGTAAATTCAAATTTAAATTATTCATAACTACAGTAGCTGCAGTATTAGCTTCAAGCATTATTAAAAGTAAATGTTCTGTCAATTTGATAAATCATATATCAAATTTATGATAAATCAAAGTGTTTTAAATCTTTAATATAGTTTTTAGATCTCCTAACCCCCCTGCCCTGTGTCACCACCAAATATTCTGACTTTGTCTCATGGCCTCTGTCTGTCTAAGCCTCCTGAATTTTTTATAACACAATGGGGACTACACTCTCCCTGGGTAAATTTTTCTTTGTGAAGAAATTTTCCAAGGGGGAAATAAGTCCAGAAAAAAGTTTAATGCTATGCCGTCCATCATGTTCTATATTTCAGCACATCTGCTTTTTCTGTTTCTAAATTCAGTACATAGGCCATTTAATTTTATTAAAAAATTTTTTTTTCAAACACTCGATTTTATGTATCTGGAAGGTACAGAGTTAAATATCAGTTCAATATCTGATGCTTAACTCAGGATAATTAGTATATTCAATCTTATACAATGTAATTGTTTTTCACATCCCTTTACCCATTCCTCTGTTACCCCCCTTCCCCTTCCCCTTTCCCACCTCTGGCAATTTCAGTTCTGTTCTCTCCTTTTGAAAGTGCAATGTATTTTTGTGGTTGTTGTATTTTTCTTTCTTTCTTTTTTATTTATTGGTTTATGTTTTTAGTTCCCACTTATGAGTGAGGACATGCAGTATTTCTTTCTGTTTCACTTAACATAATTTTCTATAAGTTCATCCACGTTGCTGTGAATGACAGTATTTTATTCTTTTTTATGGCAGAATTTTATTCCATTGTGTAGATATACCACATTTTCCTTATCCAATTGTCCAATGATGGACATTTAGGTTGGTTCCATATCTTGGCTATTGTAAATAGAGCTGCGATAAACATGGGGGTGCAGGCATCTCTTCAACATGATGATTTCCTTTCCTTTGGTTATATACCCAGCAGTGGAATTGCTGCATCATATGGCAGCTCTATCTGTAGTTGTTTAAGGAACCTCCATACCATTTTCCATAGTGGCTGCACCAATTTACAACAGTGTAGGAGGGTTCCCCTTCCTCCACATCCTTGCCAGCATTTGTTATTCTCTGTCTTTTTGATAACAGTCAGTCTAATTGGGGCTAGATGATATCTCAATGTGGTTTTGATATGCATTTCCCTGATGCTGAGTGATGTTGAACATTTTTCATGTGTCTGCTGGCCATTTCTGTATCTTACTTTGAGAAATGCCTGCTCAGTTCCTTTGCCCATTTTTCAACAAGGTTATTTGCTTTTTACTGTTAAGTTAGAACATAGGCTGTTTTTGTTCCACTTATAACCCCAAACAGCTTAAGAAAAAAAATCTGTCTTTAAATAATAATCCTAATTTGGAACTGAAGTGTTTAGTTGGTTGCCACAGACACATAGGTGGAGTGTATTCATCCTTGTTTGCAGAGTAAAAGCTAATCTGGCTATGTATCTAGGCTAGAAAATGAGACATTTCATATTCTACAATCTTTTCTTTTTCGAAACCATTGAAGGCTTTGTCTTGTGTCTATCGTAGATAAAGTCATAAATCAATTCACATGAATCTCTAATTAGCACATTGTGCGTTATCACTTCACTAGGAGATCTTAGCATATCAAGACAATATTACCATTAACTCAGCCTTGGGAACTAGGTTATGCATGCATAATCGATCATTTCTCTAACTTCAACAAAATTGTGGACATACAAACTACCTGAAGGCTGAAATTAGCCATAGACTTTTAGAAATGAATCAGTTAAACAAACCTTTAAGCTGAAAATAGAAGTGTTAATAGGGCAAAGTATACAAATTTGCCTGTCAAAGATGGCCATTAGCTATTGCAGTGATATTAAACCTGCCATTTCTATTTGTCTGTTCAGGCTGACCTAACACCCATGTTCATCTGAAATACTCAGGTAATAGAGGTGAGACTTTTTAAAAAAAACTGAATTATGAATAACAGTGACCTTGCTCTGTATTTCCATATACCAAACCTTACAGCTTCACATGTGAACAAATTAAGTGACGGATTAGTGACAGCCTGGCCTTTGCCGAATTACCAGTCTGGGAGCTGCCATTGGTTTGTAGATAGTTTTGTAATAGTTTGTAAAATGTACTTTGTGCTACTGTGAACTTGAAAGAGTGAATATACCTTTCCAACTTGCTTCTTGGCTAGCAGGAAATAGACAAAATTGATCTAACCAACAAAGAGATTAATCTTAAAAGTTAAGGGAAGAAATTTATATGTGGAATGTTTAGGAAGAGTAACAGGGAAGTTTAGGGGAAAGTACATTTCCTGATTAAGGAGGTATAAGCTTCCTAAGTAAGAGAAATATGGTTAAAGAAAATAAAAGACTACTAACTGGGAACAAAAATTTATAGGGTCTCTCACTGTTGAATTAAGCAATGACATCTGAGATTTTCTTTTCTCAGCTACCTTTGGCACACACAGCTGAAGAAAGCAGTGTGTGAAAGTTCACAACAACATAGCAGGAAAAAATCGTGTTCTCTGGGGTGATAAAATGCGAAAAAGCTCTTGGCTGGCTATTTTGGTTTCAAAGAATTTGGTGAAAGAAAGTTTGAGCTGCTAGGAAAATCTACTTTTCTTCTTGAAAAGCTGATTTTCCCCATGGGAAACCCTGAAGTAAAAATTGCTGCTTTCACATTACTCTCTACTGAAATATTAATACATGCTATTCTGTTAAGTAGTAATTAAAATAGTACTTGTTCAATTCTATTTTGTCACATACTGTAAAAGAGTAGAGATAAAGCTCTCACACTGTCTTTTTGGATCTGTTAATCTCTTTATTGTACATGAGAAAGTATACAGACAAATTGGATTTTGTAAGAGCTGTTGCATTCATTCATTCATTTATTCAGCATTGATTTATTGAATAGTAAGTACTGGTAGTATGATGTGAGACAGTCTGTTTCGTTGGGAACTTACAGTCTAAAAGGGGAAGACAGACATCTAAGCAATAAATTGCAATATGATGTTAGAGCTCTGCCCAAAGAAGGTACAAAGCAATTGGGAATGATTATCAAGGAATGATTGAAACTTACATTTTTAGAGGAAGCAGTACTTCAAGGAAGGCTGAGGTGTTGACAATCAAGACAGATCCTCAAGGTCAATGGGTTTTGCTGGATTAAAAAATGGTCTGGACATTCCAGGCAAAGGAAAACCCTGGAAGCATAAAACTTCTGATGGGTTAAGCGCTATGACAGTCTCCCATTCCCCCTTTTTATGGAATTGCTTCTTAAAGGTATATAATTTAAGAAAATCTTTAAATTCTGGAATGGATTTGGTTATGGAAGCAGCAGTAAGATTTATCTGATTATAGGGAGCTATCTGGGTGGGTAAATTTTCAATGGGGACAGCAGTAGGCACTAACAAATATTTGTTGCTTTGATGTTGAATTTTATTTGCTCAAATGGAATGGAAGAAAACAGTGCAGGACGATGTTCAGGAAGTAAGGGCCAGGCATTTGGGGAGGGTTTGGGCCCTTAATAGTTTGTGAAAGAGATTATCAGCACCGCATCTCTAAAAGAGAAGCAATTCAAATGCCAAATTTCCTAGTATTTACCAGCAGGAGATTTAGTTTGTACTGCAAGAGAGTGTGGACTTACCCCCAAAGCAAATATACAATTGTGTGTGTTTTACTCTGCTGCAGGCTCATGAAATCGGTTTCTAACCCACAAAATAGAAGTTTCCTGAGCCAAATCCACTATAAAATTTAGCTCTGTGGAAAGGCCATAGCTGTTACAGGAGGACAGGATGGTAGATCAGGAGGCTTTTCTGTTTAAATATTTAAATAGATTTCTATTTGAACAGCTAAATGAAACCAAACTCACTCTCTTATCTCAATAATTAAAAAGAAAATTGCTGAGCTTTCTTTGCCAAGTGTTCGTGCCGTTTCCCCCGTCTTGGGCATCCTTACGGTATTCCAGTGCCTGTGGTTTGGTTCCTTTTTGGAATAACTCAAGCAGTCTTTCAGCAAGCCATACTTCTGGGCAGCAGCAAGACTGGCTGCACTGGCTTCTTAATGAAGAACAGGCTGGCTTAATGATTAATTGCCAGGTAAATGGGGCTGAACCACATGTCACAGGACCTGCCTCAGGGGGGCAGGCTGAACAGTGGCTCCACGAGAGGACAGCCTCCTGGGGCTCAACACATTTGTTCCTGTAATGGACAGTTACAGATCTATTTTTCTTAGTAACTTTGCATCAGAAGGTACCTCTTTTACTTGCACTAGGCAGGACAGATCTAATTTTGACTTTAGATCTTATCTATTACTGTTTCCCCTGGAAACCTTATCTAAGAATTTTTCTCTCAATTTTTTCATTACCCAATTAGTTCATGATTATTTTAGGAAAATTCGAGAGCACAGATAAACCAAAAAAACTAAATTAAAAGCAGCTAAAATATTCACCATGTACTGATGAAAATAATTAGCATTTTGATATATTATTCCTGACCATTCCTTCTACAGATACATGCATATAAAATATGTATTTATAAAATTAGAAACAGACCACATATGTGTATCTATCCATCTATCTGCACATACATATACACATGGACACAGTATGTGTACCGTGCTGTTTTAAGATAGTATTTGTTAATCTAGTTTTAAGCCATCAAATATAGATCTATTTTGTAATTTTATAGTACTGAAGATTGAGATCATCAATTGCTTGAAGCTCTTTACTTTTTCTGGGATCACGGAACTCTGGTGGCATTAATGTTTTACATTTCTTTGCTATAATTATGTGGTTCTAGCAAGATTAGTGTAAAGCCACATAAAATTATGAGATTAATTAAAATGACACAAATTTTCTAAGCAACTTAAGGACCCATATAAATCATCTATAAAGAAATTTACCTGTCTTTATTTCCTCTTTGGTATCCTGCCTATACCTCACAGACTGTAAGTGAAAATTAACATTCTGCACTACTGGTCTTCTGTAAATAGTTATGACCCTGTGGTTATCTGCTGCCCAGCATGGAGGGAAGTTTAGAACCTCTAGCTAAGCAAAGGCCAGCCTTGCACTGTAGGTTCCGCAGATGTGCTTGTTGAAAAAGACACCAGCAGAGGGCAGTGTACTTCCAGGACAGAAACCAACACAGCCATGGGCTGTGGAACAATCACCAGAAGGACATTTAACGCTGCTCTAAGTACAAACCAACACATTATTTTACTGGAATATTATTAGTCTTTTTGTGAAATATTTAAAAAATTTGAAGTTCTGACATTAGAAGATGGAGGCTATATAGCACAAGTGAGAAACTTATTCATTTAATAAACTTTTATTGGCTACCTACAAATATCATGCAGTAGAAATATAAATATCTAAGACAAAAATCCCTGCCACAGATCAGCAAGAGATGAAGACATGTAGTAAATATTTCCAAAGTGCGATGACAGCACTTGTGCTGGATGCATTAATTCTGCCTAGAGGAACTCAGAAAAGTCCCTACAGAGGAGTTATATTTGAACTGAGTCTGAAGGACAGGAGGAATCCAATAGGCAGGTGGGGACAGGGAATTCCTACCAAGGCTGAAGGGAGAAAGACACAAAGGTGTCTTTAAATGTTGAGAGATTTTGGGGCCGACTCCGTTGCTCACTTGGGAGAGTGTGGCACTGGGAGCGCCGAGGCCGCGGGTTCGGATCCTGTATAGGGATGGCCGGTGCGCTCACTGGCTGAGCGTGGTGCAGACCACATCATGCCGAGGGTTACGATCACCTTACCGGTCACAAAAAAATAAAATAAAAAATAAAAAAATAAAATAAATAAATGTTGAGCAATTTTGTTTTCTGTTACCCCCAAATTTAAGCCTGAATTCCAGAACAGAGTTCCAGAACAAAATAAAACAATAGTTAGGAAGATATTTGCTAGTGGATTTTATGCTACTGTTTAGAACAAGTGGCAGAAATATAATAAGTTCATTAAATGCACAAAGCACCAGCAACAACAATGCTTATCATTACCCATCTCCAGATAATCATCAAATTCTGCCTATTCTGAAATGCTCATGTGTTGATTCAAATTCCCTGATAGCCCATAAACACCTTTGGACCTGGATGAGGAACTGTTTTTCCTTGTATTTCCCCACAGTGGCCAGACAATACAATATGCATGCACAGCACAGCCATAAATGCTGATTCACCTTATAAGACTCATGCTCCCTCTCACAAAAAAGAAAATGATGCTAGAGGAAAGCAGGATGATGGAGAATATGTGGAGAGGCTATAATTAGCTTTTCACATGACAAACCTAGTATTTTATCTGAGTTATAGTCAAGAGGAATAATCTGGAGGTAGAGAGCATAGAACTTTCTACTGAACTATACCTTCCACGTTTCCAGCTGCTTCAGGCCTCTTGTTGAATTAACAAATGTTTGTATACAGTGGTTAAGACATTTGATATGCTAGGAGAACTAATTATTATGATTATTTTATATTAAATTCCTCTCTTTCTGCAGCTGCTTTAAGTCTGTACTTTGGAAAGTATTCACAGGAACTACTCAAAGGAGCTAGACTGTTTTGCGTTCCTGGCTCTTTACTTATACAAGGTTCCTTTGCCTTTCTTTTCATTTTTTGCTTGTCTATGTTAGGAAGTAGCTGTCAGCTAGCATCAAGCCAAGGTGGCAATATTTGTTCTCTTTTGACTTGTCTTTTCCTAATCAGATAATCACCTGCTATATATTTTTAAATAATGGCTAGAGGATCTTCTCAAGCAAGGCAGGAAATACAGAAGCTGTAAAAGAAAGACTGACGTTATTTTCTACTGAATTAGTTAGGATGAAACCAAACTGCTATTGCAGAGAACTCGCCCCCAACCCCCACAAGAGGCTCAAAAAATATGAAAGCTTATTTCTTTCTCATGCAACATTTCTGAGGCGAGCATTTAGGGTGGCGGTGGACTGCAGGTGGACTCAGGCTCTTTCCAAGGTGACGAGTCACTGTGTGCCAGTTATCAATTTGTTGCCTTTAAGTTCCACATTCACTCTTCAATAGTGCTCTGTAATAGTGAACAGAAAATTCTTTTAGGCATCTTCCCTTTAAGCTTTCTTGGGAGAAGGTGCTGGAGGGACATTGCTGGAGAAAGGGGCCTCTCCTGCTATTTCTGGCAGTGATGCATTGGGTCTGCAGTGTGGGTGTGAGGACATCCAGTGGAGTTCTGCCCCAACCGTGCACCAGGAATGAGCAGTTCCGTGGCAACCTCACAGCCTCAGCCTAGCCTGGCGATGACATTTCTGCAGCCCAGCTTATGTGGAAACTGGCTCCTGAAGTCTCCTGCTCCCACAGGCATCACAATTCCCTTTGCAGACCTGTGCCCTAGGTCCTCACCCTCTCTGCATGCCTAGGCCACTAGGTCACCAGCTGCTGATTGCCTGTGCCTGCCTGCACACTGTAGGATTGCTTCCTGTTTATCCAGTGACTGCAGACCAGCTCTGGCTTGGGCAGACAAGGGAAATTCTTTGCTGTCTAGTGGGCTAACATAAACCTCTCAGTGAGGTGTGAACCACAGCCTTGGAGAGGGGGCCCCCTTTTAAGTCTGATCTTCCTTGGGTTCTCTTCCTCAGTCCTAGGGTATTATATAGTGTTTCTTTATATCTTAAATTCATTCATTTATCAGAGCTTAATAATTTTTTATAAAACTCCCCCATACCCCATTTTTGATTGGACCCTGACTGATACATGTGGCTCTGCCATCTCTTAGGTTATTGTCCTCTCTATTGCGGTCAAAACTGGGTTGTCATGTCTAGGTTGCAGCTGGTGGAAGGAGAGAGAGCATGGAGGGGGCATGACTGTTTTTTAAGACCTAGATGTGGGAGAAGGCTCACAGTGCTCCTGTTTATATTTCACTGCTGAAAGTTAGTCCCAGGGCTGTACCTAACTGAAAGGGAGAAGAGAGTGTATCCTAGCCACATGCCAAAAAGGAAAGCAAAATGGGTTTTAGCAGGCAACTGGCAATCTCCACCACAATTGCATAAAAATTTTAAACTGTGTGGCAAAAGACATATTAACAAAAGGATTGAGAAAAATGTTTAACTCACATATGGAAATTTGTGGGAGAGTTTTGAGGGATAGTAATCATATGCCAAATAAGGGGGCTATATTCCTCAAAGATTTCCCATGAATTAATAACAAAAAATAAAGTTCAAGTTAGGAAACTGGAATGCTAAACAAACCAATAAAAACAAATACAGAATTAACACAATAGAAAAGGCATTATATTTAATGATTACTAGGGAAATGCAAATTAAAGTAACCACAAGATAGGACTTTCCATCTATCAGGCTATTGTTACTCTTCAATATTTGCCAGTGAGAGAATATGTGCTCATTTCTTTCTAGTAGGGCCATAAGTCACTATTATATTTAATAAAAGTAGGCTGTACAGGTACTCTTTGACTCAGGATTCCTGCTATTGGAAATCTATCCTGTAAAATAAAAACTCCAGTACATAAGAAGTTTATTGATGCATTATTTGTAGAAGCAACAACCTGGAAATAACCTGAATGTACTTCAACATGGAAATGATTAAATACATTATGGTACATCCATACTATGGTATATTATTCAGCTATTAATAAGAATAAATGTGTCTTATGTTTATTGATCTAGAGTTATGTCCATGATATATATAAAGCCAGTAAAAATAATTTGCAAAACAATGTGTAAAGAAGATTCCTCTTGTATATAAACAAATAACCAAGAAACTCTATATATGTCTGTCTGTGTTTCAGTATGTTTATATGAAAAAAGTGTGGGAGGATGTATACAGTGTGATTATGGGTGGAAATGGAGCGTGGTTGGTAAGAATAATTAATTTTAAAAAATTTAAAAATATTTGTTTCATTGCTGATGTGAGTCTTTTTTCCCATTATTTTTGCAAAAGGAAGAAAAAAGGAAAGACACTCGCTTCTCGACAGAGGAAATTTTTCACACATTCCACCTGCAAACCACCAAGGCCCAGAGAGAAAGAGTCAGTCTGAGTTTCGCAGTTTAGCTGTAAAACTATGAATTGCTTAAAGAAAAGTTTCTCAGAAATCTGATTTATTGAAGCCCCTGGTTCTCAGGAAAGCAAATCAATACCTGTCTGTCTGCCTTGGTAGTTGGGTTTGTTGACGGTGTTGTAGATATATTATTTTGCTGATAACGAGAAAAAGTAAGCACTTCTTAAGAACAGTAGCGAGCTAATTGCAGATCCAGAAATGAAACTCTCGATCTTCAGTGTGCTTTTTGACCTGAGTTACCCTTTGTTTCCTAATTATTCTTTTCATCACAGTGTATGTTCCTGAGAAAGAAACTGAGATCATCAAAACAACCCTGAGTTGTGAAAGGCAAATTGGACATTCATTTTCTTGCTATTAAAGTGTTGAAGATTTTGCTGTTTCCTGGACAAAGGGAATTAATTATTTTGTTAAGCTTTTGGCCATGAGTAGTGCACATGACCATAGTAAGGCTTCAGGTCTTACGTGGGTATTAGGTGTAAGACAGAGAGAACCTCTATATCTAGGTGTCAAAGAAGGGTGGTTCCAATTCCATTTGTTGCTTTGAACTACTGATATATACTGATAGCTAAAAGTAGGATAATTCTTAATTCTGTGGGGCTAGGAATGGAACTTTCATGGCTTCTAGGGTGCTGACAATATTCTATTTCTTGACTTGGGTGGTTTGTTATTGCTAAAATATGCATTTATATTTCATTTAACTTTATGTATGGGTATTACATTTCACATTTAAGAAAGATTTTTAAAAAAGAAAGAGAGAGGAAAGGAGGAAGGAATAAACAAATTAAAAAAGCAAAGGACAGAAATGGTGGGTTTCTGACAGGCAAACGTGAGCAAAGAGAGAAGTAATAGAGTTAAATGCATTTGAGAGACAGTCATTATAATGATGAATACATGAACAAAGACAGCAGCACATGGCAAAAATGAGAAAAGATATTTTTAGCTTAAAATATGTAACAATACGTGATTATCTACTGCTATGATTTGACTGTGTTTGCCAAAGTTCTTGTGTTGAAAACTTAATCCCCAATACAACAGTATAGAGAGGGGGGTTCTTCAGGAGGTGATGAGGGTCACCCTTATAAATGGATTAATGCTCTTATTGTGTGAGTGGGTTCCTGATAAAAAGGATGAGTTTGGCCCCCTTCTCTTCTCTTGCACATGTGCTCTCTTGCCCTTCCATCTTCTGCCATGGGAGGATGCAGCAAGAAGGCCCTCAAGATGCAGTGCCATGCTCTGAGACTTCCCAGCTGCCAGAACCGTGAGCCAAATAAACTTCGACTGTTTATAAATTATCCAGCCTCAGTTATTCTGTTAAAGCAGCACGGAATGGACTAAGACATCCACCTTAGTCTGGGTTCCTAAGAACACAGAATAGGAGGCATAATCTTACATGTTTATACTTAATTGTCAGTGCAATTCTAGGAGCAGGAGTGAGGGGAAAGGGGTACTGGCAGGCAAGGATCGATAGAAAACACATTGAGGCATGTTTTTGAACTGGCCAGAATTTTGTAACATGTGCAGATGAATACCTGGATTTATGAAACATTTGCACAGAGGCTGTGGAATTACTGTGCCTCAAGTTAGTCTCAGATCAGAGAGAGAAAGAGAGGAAAAGATGTGCCAACTTTCATATTTTATTAGGCAAAGTTTTCCCCACGGAGGTCATCTATCCTGCATGCCTAGCTCATTATCATGCAGTCCCTCCAGCACTGGATTGGGAATGGGGATTCAAGACAGCAGGGTGATATCTTCTGCCTGAGCAATAGCCCAAGGAGTGAGCCAGTTAAGCGAACACCAGCCAGGGCATTCTGTGCTTGCCTAGAGCCCGCAGACTTCTGCCCTGGCCAGGGATGTGCGTGTGCGTGTGTGTGCGTGTGTGTGTGTGTGTGTGTGTGTGTGTGTGACAGAGAGAGAGAGAGAGAGAGAGAGAGAGAGAGAGAGAGAGAGAACTGAGTGGATTCTCCAGTGCCTTATATTTCAAGGGCATGGTGATGGAAGGCAAGAGGTGAAGCAATCTCAGGTCATGCCTGCAAGCAATAGTTAGGAACTGGGGTGGCCACTCTTGCAGCCCAGCCAGCCAAGCAGGTGGAGTCCCATGAGGCATGGTCCCACAACAAATGCAGCAATGAACCTTCTTCCACTGAAGAGCAAAACTTCCTCTAAGTGGCTTTCAACAATGCAATTGGTGCAAGATGGTCTTCGTAGAGTCACCGGCAGCACTGAGCAGAAAACCATGGCTGAGCAAATTTGGGAGGCACAAAAACAGTCCAGTACATTTTCTGTGGTAAAAATTTAGCCTTTTTTTTGTTGGCTATCCAATGTCTTTTTTGAGTAATTTGATATATATATTCTGGAAATACAAATTTAATAAGAATGTATTAGCAAGTTAACTCAATTCACCTTCCCTCAACTGCCTCCAAAAAATATATATATATCAGTCTCATATAAGTTGTGTTCAATTAGTGTTTGACTACCTTTTTGCCTTAGTATCAATAATTGAGAATCAACCCGAATATTTCTATTCTAATTACAAAGAAAATTAATCAGTAATTAAAAACCATCCAATTAAGAAGACTCCAAGCCCCAAAGGATTTATCTGAGATTTTGATCAAATACTTTAAAAGGAAGTAATTCTAAGTTTACACAAACTATGCCAGAGAATAGAAAAAGAGCATTTGTGATACAACTCATTTTATGTGGATAGCCTAACTTTTATGCCAGAAACAGGCAAACTGCACATACCATACATATGAATTTTTAGGTGGTAAAACTGTAAAGAAAGTATGAACATTATTATAGCAGTCGGATAATGCTTAACTCTGTGGAGCTGGGAATAGACTTGGTTCAAACAAGGCTTGCTGTGGCATGTGCGCTGACAATGACAATGACTTTTTTTTCTTTAAGATTTTAAAAAATTATTTTAATTTATCAATATACAACATAGTTGATTTTAGTGTCCCTTTACCATTTCCACTTTTTCCTCTCTCCCTCTCCCCGCCCCCCATCAACATCATATCTGTTCACTTGAATGGCAACTACTTCTGGCAGGTGTGTCTTCCTTCCTCTCACTTCTAAGTGTGGGAATTTCTCTCCTTTCTCTGCATATTCTCTCAGTGGTCTCTGCTATTCCTAAATGCACATGTCCAGCCCAAATCTCTTTTCCAACCTCTAAAATCACGTATGTGAGCACCTCGATGACAGTCTCACAGGCATTCCAAACCTAACCTGCTCAGAACTGTACCCTTGACTCTCTCTCTCAAGCCTGCTCCTGTCTGCTCCATCCTAGTTAATGGCACCATCATCTAGCCAGTTGTCAAAGTCATGACACTGGGAGTCGCTGTTGATTCCTACCTCTCCTTTGCCTCTCGATTCCAATCTACACCTAATGCCCATCAGTTCTGTCTCAAATATTTCTCAAAGATACCCACTTCTCTCCATCTCCTCATCTCTCACCTGGATTATGGAGTCTCCTGCCTTCTATTGCCATTTATTGAGTACCTAGAGTTTGCTAAGCTCTGTGCTATTTATGCTGTACACAGCAAAAAGATACATTTTTAAGCAAGAAAGTTGGATCATGTTTTTAGTTTAAAATTCTTCTGCAGCTTCTGAGTACAATGGGAAAACTGTATTTGCAATAGTTCCAAATTCTATAATGTCCTATTTGGCGCTGCCCAGTTTTATGCCTGCTGTTCTTTGTAGCTTCGTCTTGGGTCCCCCTCGTGTTGCTCCAGCTGGAATGGCTTTTTGCTTTAGTTCCTTGAACATGCTGAGGGCTGGTCTGATGAAGGGCCTTCTTACCTACCATTTTGGCAGCAGTGCTGTCTCTCCCAGTTCGTCTAAAGGTTGGCTCTTTCTCATCCTATTTTGTAACATGTGCAGCTATGGTCTCAGCTTATACATCAGCTCCTTAGAGGCAGCTTTTGTGACCACCGCATGTGAAGTAGATGTCCCCTCTCATTATTTTCTATCACAGCCTCTTTTTTTGTTTCATATTTATTTATTGATTTCCTTACTTTTTGTCTACTACTTCTGTATGGGTCGGGGCCATGCATTTTTTTGCTTACTCCAGTGCCAAATGGTAGATGCCATCAAATGAAGGAGGTCACATCTTTCCTGCAGCATGATCTGTATCACATTCTTCTTCTGGTTAGTCATTTCTACATCTACATCAACTTAATAAATCAGAATTTTCCAATTTTTCTTTGTTGGAAAAAGAAGAATTTTCAAAGGGTGTTAATATGGTTTTCCAAAGGGCATACTTTTATATGCCCTTCTTAACTAGATGCCTTCGTCTTTTAATAAATAGTAATTAACTCTGACCGAGAAATGTAAAAATCCCTTTTTTAAAGTCATTATATTTAGAGTGCTTCTTGTTATATGTATTGGCTGAATAAAATATGTGCTCTTGAGGATTTATGCAAGCTTAATTTTCTCTCTTGAATCAAAGTACTAACTTAGGGACCCCCTGTTGGTCCTTGATCTATTTTCCATTACCTGCATCTCCACGCTTTTCAAGATTCCCCCAAGACAGATGAGCTTTGCTTGGTGCTTTGGAGAAGGGTTGGCCTGTTGCATAATCAAGACCTCCTACTTTCCAACCATCTCAGGGGATTACACACGTACCCTGTTGAGATGTTATCAAGCATGTTTCTGGTCTATTTTTATTTTCCCATTTTCTCCTTTGCCTTCTTCCAACCCTCAGCTCGGTGCTATTCAGTGCAGGCTGAGATATGAACGGCTCTGGGAATTCCCAAGAAAGAATGCAGCATCTTTGTGTGGCAAAGAAAGAATTCAGTCTCACCTGGTATAAACCAGCTTCTCAAGCTCACATTGTCCCTCAGTCCACCTGTCTTCCTGACTTACCTATCTCCAGTAATGTTGCTTCATCAGTTTATTCACCCAGGTTGCTATTTTTCATTTATTCTTTACATCCCTACGTGAAATCAGATACCAAAAACTATCAATTCTATCTCTACCAAACTTGTATTTCTGTCTCTTTTGCTCTTTTCTGTTCCCATTAGCCTATTTGATATTGCATTTAATAACAATAATAATTATTATAATTATTATTAAGATGGCTTTGACTAGGCTGCACCATGCCTCACCTTCTCCACCACGGAGTCTCCAGGCCTGTGGGTGTTTTAGTAAAACTTTCTTTTTTTCTCTTTCTTCCTCTCGGTTGAATTGCAAAAACCTCATTTCTGCCCTGACAACCAATTTATCTCCTTTTTTGTCTTAGCAACCAGTCCCCCCCCATATTTTTATAACAAAATATTACATTTCTGTGTTCTGTGTTCACTGCACATATTGTTCCAGAAACCTTTCTTTGGCCATGATGGAAGTATGCAGACCTTCAGACAGCACTTGAGGATATTGAGAATAGGGGACCTGGGGGTGTGTGGCATTTAAGAAATGACTCCTTGGATCTATATACAGTCCATGAAACTGGCTCCTTCAATATCCTTGCTTTTGGCAAAGCTCAAGGTAAAGTCTCAAAAGAAAACAAACTAGCTGCACCACTAGGTGGGACTTAGATATCCAACATAATTTATTGTTCTTGTTCTTTGTTGGTTTATTAATCTTCAAGGACTATTTATGGATTTTCTTAGTTCTGGAAACTTGATGGGATATACAGGGTAGTATGGTTATTGTTGAATAACACATAGCATTTTCTTCCTCCTACAAAAACACAGTCTTATCATTACATATTCTAGAAGAATTATGTAGAAATTGAGGTATATTCATATACAAGTACATGAAAACATTCCAGTAGAAAATGAAAACATATGCCTGATGAAAATAGCAGAAAACATGTCAGTGCATTATAATAGAAAATTGTTGCAAATAACTAAAAATGGGCTTTCACAAATGTAAACAATGTACAAGTTCTGTTAAAATTAATGGCTTACATTTTTTTTGGTTTTCACGTTCAGTGACAGTTTAACATCAGTTTAAGCTAGCTTTCCTACTTATGACAAAAAGAGGAGTCATTTTATTCCTAACTATGTATTTTCAGCCTCCTCTTTTTGGCATGAATCATTAATATTAAGTTGCTGCTGACAAAATAAAAGGCATAGCTAGGAATGGAACACATTAAAGAAAATGCTATGTTGCATGCATGATGTGGATACTTAAATAGATGAAATAAAGCTGTTCTTTTGCAAAAAGCTATCCTTCATGAAGCTTAGTGCCAGGAAAAGATCAATGTTCTCTAATTTTAGCTCTCTCCATTTTGTTTCTCAAAGGGACAAAGATGCTACACAAGTCCTAATAGACTGTGACAGTAAACCCAACGTAGTCATTTTAGTTTTCTTTTGCACCTCTCACAGGCAATTATATTAAAGTACACAAAGATGACTGACTTTTGTGTGTTTGGAAGGCTGGTGACCTTTTTATGTCTATCAGTTGGCTATTCTGAGTAATGGAGACCCTAGATATGCCACTGACCTTTCCAAAGAAGGACAGAGGAATACAATAAAGGAGTCAGTGTGGCTATTCTGCTTTTTCTCAGTAGAAGAAAGGTGGTACACTAGGTTTTGCAGGGATGGTGAAATTCATTATAGGTTCACTAGCAATTCTATTTCTTTGGAAAAACTGATGATGATGCAGTTAATAAGGGTTAAAGAAGTTCTTTTGAATTCCTAGCTTGAATTCAGCTAGAATTCTATGATCAATCATCTTCATTCTTCCTCTTCTGGGACTTGAATATTACTCTTAGACTGAGTTAAAAGATTCCAGAACTAGTGCTATGAAACGGACTTGAAAATAACTTTGGTGGCTGGGGATCTAATTTATCCAAGAAATAATAGGATCAAAGACTTTAAAATTTAACTAAAACTGAACTTTTCATGAAGCATTTGAAATCTTTTCCTCTTGATTTTGCTGAAAATTAAGGCAACAAAATTAGGGTTGTCAAAGTAGAAGAGATCACAGGTAATTCTCTTGTCAAAACTCTGATATTACAGATCATGACAGAGAAGAAAAGTGGCTTTCCAAAAGCCACAATTTTTTTTAGTGGAAGAGACAGGATAGCATATAGTTCTTTCAGTTCTCAGTCCAGTAAGGTCTATGACATGCCTCTTGAATACAAGGTTTAGATTTTTAAAAAATTGTTGTTTTCTAATACACTTACGTAGTGGATTAGTGGCTGTTGTAATATGCTGCCCGGATCCCTTCTCTTCAGGACTAATGTGCTCATTTTCCCAATGGCTGGTAATGTTGGCAGCTGACTCAGCTGTCTCTGGGACTTGCCATTGGCTGAAGGTCACTCCCCTTTCCTGGCAGGAGGGCAGCTGAGACTCGTCCATGTAGGGGTATGGAAGTCCTGTTTCTTCTAACACAGGGCCAACACTGAAGGACCATTCTAACTCTAGAACATCTTATGGGATTAGCTGAGGTCTTTTTTGAGATTGCTACAGTTTTCATCTTTTCTTCTTCTTTTCTTTTCTTTTTTTTTTTCCGGCGACTGGCTGGTATGGGGATCCAAATCCATGACCTCGGTGTGACAAGGCTGTGCTCTAACCAACTGAGCTAACCAGCCAGCCCAATTTTCATCTTTTTCCTCCGCCCAATCAATCTTTCTGTCTTCACTCCCCTGCAAGTACTGATCCTGAGAGCACATCTCAATAACTGCCCCCCTCCCAAATCTCCACCTGAGTCTTCTCCTTGGACATGTGACCTGTGATATCTTCTAAGATTGAATAGCTTCATGCTATGTATGGGAAGAAACAACATATTCTTTTCCCAAATTGGACTCTAGTGGAGTCTGGTTTAGCATTGTTATCTAAAATAGCGTAAAGGTCTTACTTGTTAATTTAATACATTATAGAAAGATACCACCATCAGAGAAGATCTTTTGTAGCTTGGTGCCTTAAAGTGTGACCCTCCTCATCATTTTTATAACTTAGTATGAAAGGAAAGAAATTATAAAAAGGCAACTAAATCAAGAGTAAACAGGAGCAAAGGAAAGAAAAAGCTGGTTTTCAAGATGGCGGTGGCTGCGGCGGTTGGCGCGGAGTAGCTGAGGTGGAAAAGGCGGCCACTGGGCCTCAGGCAGCCGGGAAACTTGTGGACCTTCCTCTTGCCATCTCTTAAGGGAGGACCGCTGCTGGTGGCCAGTCGTGGGGGGTGACTGCCACTTTGCCCCCGGCAGGAGAGGCTGCCTCATTTACAGGCAACAGCTTTGAAGTGTGGAGCAGGAAAAGAACTGTTTCTTAGCTGCAAAAGCGAGTCTCGAAACAGGGAACACGGCGCCAGGGCTGCTGTGGATGCAGACAGGATCCCGGAGGCCGGGGCCGCGCTGAAGGCGGCCAGCTGCCCTATTCAGGATTTGAGGTTTCAGGCCGGCATTAAAGAAGATTCCTGGGAGCGCCCGAGCCACACGTTGACTGAACAGCCCGAGGCGGCAGTGGCCGAGAACGGGGAAGGCGGCAAACCAGAGGCAGAGAGTGAGCGCCCGACCTGGCACAACCCTGTGAGTGACCCCTGGACCAGCCCTGTGGGGGGCTGACGCCCACCTGGCTCCCGCCTGCATCACCAGGCCACTCACGGCCCCGGGGCTGCCTCCATTTTCCCAGGTGCTGGCAGCTCCGCCCGGCTCAGCCGTCACTGAGCCTTCCCACTTGCTTGGCCCGGCGCGGGGCTTTCCAGAGCCTGCGGGCAGGCCTCCCCTCCCACTCCCTCCGCGGTTCTCTGGCGGGTTGGTGGCGTGGGGCGTCCCCGGCCAGTGTCGGGAGGGCAAGGAAGTACGGGTGGGCCGACTGTCACTCCACCACACCCTGGACTCTGGCCCCCGGTAAACTTCCTGTTACTGGGAAGCAGTTACCATCTCTGTGGCCACCAGTTCGGAAAAAAGCCTAACCAATTTCTAGTTGGGAATAGTGTCGTAGGAGAGTTCCCAAGTCCGCTTGAACCTGCTGGAGAGCTGGCTGCATGCGGGCGCTAGACTCGGTTTATACCGGGGGGATACAAAGGTGAACAAGTCCCGAGAAAGATCTACACAGTGCTACAAAGGCACCCAGAGCGACCGGTCGTCTGTGCCTAGCAAAAACCTGGTAGACTTCCTGGGCAAGGCGGTGCCAAGCAGGGTCTTGAAGGCCCAGCTGATAGACGAGGGTTGCAGAAGACACGCCCCAGCCCAACACAGTACGCACAGAGTGGGGAGACATGCGGCCAGGGAGGCGGAGACTTGACAGAAACCACACACCCTGTGGGGTCGCCACTGCACGATCCAACAGCCTGGGCCAGAGCACACGGAACAGGGAGAAGTCCTGCACAGGAAGTGAAAGCTCAACAGAGATCACACACCCTGTGGTACGTGATCCACCAGCCCAGCAGAGTCCAAGCTGACCAGAAAGGTGGCTCCCTGGAGAAGCCCAAGACCCGAGGCAACCACACACACAAGGCACTAGAGGCCAACTGAGCAGCCATGGAGGTAGCCATACGAAATTGGCAACCACAGCAACATCCTAGTTAGTCAATAGTCTCAAACTGATGGACTGTGAAACCCCCTGCCACAATGAATAAACACCAAAAAAAGATACCAGAAATACAAAAAATCAAGAAAGTACACCACCAAAAGTTAAGAAATCTCAAACTCTAGATCCTATAGAACAAGAAGCCCTTGAAATGACTGACAAGGAATTTCGAGTGATAATTCTAAGGACACTGAATGAGATACAAGAAAACACAGCTAGACATCATGATGAAATGAGGAAAAGTATACAGGATCTGAAAGAGGAAATGTACAAAGAAATCAATGACCTGAAAAAAAATGTAGCAGAACTTGCTGAACTGAAGAAGTTATTCAGCGAAATAAAAAACACAACGGAGAGTTTAACCAGCAGGCTTGTCGAAGTTGAAGAGAGAACCTCTGAACTTGAAGATGGGCTGTTTGAAATAACACAAGCAGACAAAAAGAAAGAAAAAAGAATCAAGGACATGGAAGAAAATCTGAGAGAGATATCAGACAACCTTAAGCGCTCAAATATCCGAGTCATGGGTATTCCAGAAGGGGAGGAAAATGGAGGTTCCATTGAAAACATATTCAACAAAATAGTGGCAGAAAACTTCCCAGGTATAGGAAAAATCACAGATCTTCAGATCCAGGAAGCTCAACGATCTCCAAACATATTCAACCCAAAAAGGCCTTCTTCAAGACACGTCATAGTCAAATTGGCAAAACTCAAAGACAAAGAGAGAATCTTCAAAGCTGCAAGAGAGAAGCGTCAAATCACCTATAAGGGAGCCCCAATCAGGCTAACATCAGACTTTTCATCACAAACCCTAAAAGCTAGAAAGGAATGGGATGATATTTTCAAAATACTAAAAGACAAAGATTGCCAGCCAAGAATACTCTACCCTGCAAGGCTATCCTTCCGAAATTAAGGGCAAATAGTATATTTCTCAGACAAACAAAAACTGTGGGAGTTCACTACCACACGACCACCCTTACAAGAAATCCTCAAGGGAGTACTGGGTTTGGTTCCTGAAAAATAACTTCCACTGCCATAAAAACCCAAGAAAAGTCTAAACCCGCTAGTATAATAAAAATGGCATTCATGAAGAGAAAACAAGCAAACAAAAACACTATCTACAACCTAAGGAACCAACAAACAAAGAAACCAAACAGTAAATCAGAAAGCAAGGAACAAAAGACACCTAAGACAACCAAACAACCAATAAAATGCTAGGAATAAATCAACACATTTCAATAACAACTCTTAATGTAAAAGGCTTAAATTCCCCAATCAAAAGACACAGACTGGCTGACTGGATCAAAAAGGAGGACCCAACTATATGCTGCCTACAAGAAACCCACCTCACCCATAAAGATTCACACAGACTAAGAGTGAAAGGATGGAAAAAGATTTACCATGCAAACAGAAAAGAAAAACGAGCTGGAGTAGCTATTCTTATATCTGACAAAATAGACTTTAAACTAAAAACCATAAAAAGAGACAATGAGGGACACTACTTAATGATCAAAGGACTGATCCATCAAGAAGACATAACAATCATAAATATGTACGCACCCAATGTTGGAGCAGCCAGATTTATAAAACAAACTCTATTAGACCTAAAGAAGGAAATAGACACTAATACCATAAGAGCAGGGGACCTGAACACCCCACTGTCAATATTAGACAGATCATCTAGGCAAAGAATAAGTAGAGAAACACAAGATCTAAACAAGACTCTAGACCAATTGGAATTGGCAGATATCTACAGAACATTCCACCCAACAACCTCAGAATATTCATTCTTCTCATCAGCACATGGATCATTCTCCAGGATAGATCACATATTAGGTCACAAATCAAGTCGCAATAAATTCAAAAAAATTGGAATTATCCCATGTATCTTCTCAGACCACAATGGATTAAAACTAGAAATTAATAAGAAACAAAACTCTGGAAACTATACAAACACATGGAAATTAAACAGCATTCTACTTAATGACATATGGGTCCAAGAAGAAATCAAGCAGGAAATCAAAAAATTTATTGAAACTAATGAAAACAATGATACATCATACCAAAACCTGTGGGATACTGCAAAAGCAGTATTGAGGGGAAAATTTACTGCATGAAATGCTCACTTCAGAAGAATGGAAAGATGGCAAGTGAACAACCTAATACTTCACCTTAAAGAACTAGAAAATCAAGAACAATCCAAACCTAAAGTTAGCAGACGGAAAGAAATCATTAAGATCAGAGCAGAACTGAATGAAATTGAAACCCAAAAAACAATTCAAAAGATCAACGAATCAAAAAGTTGGTTTTTTGAAAAGATAAATAAAATTGACCAACCATTAGCATGGCTAACAAAAAAAAAAAAAAGAGAGAAGACTCAAATAACAAAAATTAGAAATGGAAAAGGTGATATTACAACTGATTCATCTGAAATACAAGGAATCATTCGAGACTACTATAAACAACTATACGCCAACAAATTTGAAAATCTGGAGGAAATGGATAAATTTCTGGACACACACAAGCTCCCAAAACTGAACCGTGAAGACGTAGAAAATTTGAACAGACCAATAACAATAAAGGAGATTGAAGCTGTTATCAGAAGGCTCCCAACAAAGAAAAGCCCCGGACCAGATGGATTCACAGCAGAATTTTACCAAACATTCAAAGAGGAATTGACACCAATTCTTTACAAACTATTCCAAAAGATTGAAACATAGGCAAATCTCCCAAACTCATTCTATGAAGCAAACATCATCCTGATACCAAAACCAGGTAAAGATATAACCAAAAAAGAAAACTACAGGCCGATATCCTTCATGAATATAGATGCAAAAATCCTCACTAAAATACTAGCAAACAGAATACAGCAACACATACGTAAAATTATTCATCATGATCAAGTGGGATTCATCCCAGGGATGCAAGGTTTGTTCAACATACGCAAATCAATAAATGTGATACACCATATTAATAAACTCAAACACAAGGACCATATGATCATCTCTATAGATGCTGAAAAAGCATTTGATAAAGTTCAGCACTCATTCATGACAAAGACCCTCTATAAGTTAGGTATAGAGGGAAAGTATCTCAACATAATTAAAGCCATATATGCCAAACCCACTGCCAATATCATCCTGAATGGGGAAAAGCTGAAAGCTTTCCTTTAAGAACAGGAACTAGACAAGGATGCCCACTCTCACTACTCCTATTCAACATAGTGTTGGAAGTACTAGCCAGAGCAATCAGAGAAGAGAAGGAAATAAAGGGCATCCAGATTGGTAAAGATGAAGTCAAACTATCCCTGTTTGCAGATGACATGATCCTATATATCAAACAGCCTAAAACCTCTACAAAAAAAGTGTTGGAATTGATAAATGATTTCAGCACAGTAGCAGGATACAAAATCAACACACAAAAATCAGTAGCATTTCTTTTCTCCAATAGTGCACATGCAGAACGAGAAATCAAGAAAGCCTGCCCATTTATAATAGCCACCAAAAAAATAAAATACTTAAGAATTGAGTTAACCAAGGAGGTGAAAAATCTCTATAATGAGAACTACAAACCACTGCTGAGAGAAATTAGAGAGGATAGAAGAAGATGGAAAGATATCCCATGCTCTTGGATTGGAAGAATCAACATAGTGAAAATGTCCATACTACCCAAAGTGATATACAAATTCAATGCAATCCCCATCAAAATTCCAAAGACATTTTTCTCAGAAATGGAAAAAACTATCCAGTCATTTATATGGAACAATAAAAGACCACGCATAGCCAAAGCAATGCTCAGCAAAAAAAAATAAAGCTGGAGGCATAACACTACCTGACTTTAAGCTATACTACAAAGCTATAATAACCAAAACAGTATGGTACTGGCATAAAAACAGACACACTGACCAATGGAATAGAATAGAGAATCCAGAAATCAACCCACACACTTACTTCCATCTGATCTTTGACAAAGGCACCAAGGCTATTCACTGGGGAAGGGACTGCCTCTTCAGCAAATGGTGCTGGGATAACTGGATATCCATATGCAGGAGAATGAAACTAGATCCATACCTCTCACCGTGTTTTAAAGTCCACTCAAAATGGATTAAGGATTTAAATATACACCCTGAAACAATAAAACTTCTTAAAGAAAACATAGGAGAAACACTTCAGGAAATAGGACTGGGCACAGACTTCATGAATACGACCCCAAAAGCACAGGCAACCAAAGGAAAAATAAACAAATGGGATTATATCAAACTAAAAAGCTTCTGCACAGCAAAAGAAACAATTAACAGAGTTAAAAGACAACCAACAGAGTGGGAGAAAATATTTGCAAAATATACATCTGACAAAGGATTAATATCCAGAATATACAAGGAACTCAAACAACTTTACAAGAAGAAAACAAGCAACCCAATTAGAAAATGGGCAAAAGAGCTAAGTAGGCATTTCTCTAAGGAAGATATACAAATGGCCAACAGACATATGAAAAAATGCTCAACATCACTCAGCATCCGGGAAATGCAAATCAAAACCATACTGAGATACCATCTAACCCCAGTTAGGATGGCTAAAATCCAAAAGACTCTGAATGATAAATGCTGGCGAGGTTGCGGAGAAAAAGGAACTCTCATACATTGTTGGTGGGACTGCAAAATGGTGCAGCCTCTATGGAAAATGGTATGGAGGTTCCTCAAACAATTGCAGATAGATCTACCATACGACCCAGCCATCCCACTGTTGGGAATATACCCAGAGGAATGGAAATCATCAAGTCGAAGGTATACCTGTTCCCCAATGTTCATCGCAGCACTCTTTACAATAGCCAAGAGTTGGAACCAGCCCAAATGTCCATCATCAGATGAGTGGATACGCAAAATATGGTACATCTACACAATGGAATACTACTCAGCTATAAAAACGAATGAAATACTGCCATTTGCAACAACATGGATGGACCTTGAGAGAATTATACT
This sequence comes from Cynocephalus volans, assembly GCF_027409185.1. Taxonomy (NCBI): domain Eukaryota; kingdom Metazoa; phylum Chordata; class Mammalia; order Dermoptera; family Cynocephalidae; genus Cynocephalus; species Cynocephalus volans. Next base: position 123,062,701 of record NC_084462.1, on the reverse strand, counting down.
AAGTGAAACAAGTCAGGCACAGAAAGAGAAATACCACATGTTCTCACTTATTGGTGGGAGCTAAAAATTAATATATAAATTCACACACACACACACACACACACACACACACACACACACACACACAACCTGGGGTGGGGAGAAGATATAACAACCACAATTACTTGAACTTGATACGACAAGCAAACAGAACGGACATTGTTGGGGGGAGAGGGGGAGGGAGAAGGGAGGGAGGTTTTGGTGATGGGGAGCAATAATCAGCCACAATGTACATCGACAAAATAAAATTAAAATTAATTAATTAATTAATTAATTAATTAATTAATTAAAATAAAATTTAAAAAAATGTATATCGACAAAATAAAATAAAAAAAAAAAAAGAAAAAGCTGAACAACCTGTCTTAAATATAGGAATTAATTTTACTTTTCTAGAAACAACAGAAGACATATTCTAATGTCTATTGTCTTTTATTTATACAAATTCTATTGCTAATATAGTCTGGGCTGGGAACCTCAACACTTAATAAACACTGATAATTTTTTTTAACTCCACAAAATATTGATTCTATACATATCTATAAGGCAAAGACAGAAGTGGTTTGATGTGATTCATACTTACATTTGCATGGCCAACATTGTCTGATGGGGCTGACTGGATAAATTACACCCACCGTGGCTACCTTTTTTCTTGAAATTGAAACATGATGCATATTTGTGGGATACAGAGTTGAATATCAATACCTGAGTACAGTGTATAATGATCAAATCAGGAAAATCAGCGTGTGTATCATCATAATGCATAATCATTCCTTATGCCCATCAACCAATTTCTCCCTAATCCCCTCTCCCCTTTTCCACCTCTAGCAACCACAGTTCTGATCTCTCCTTCTGAAAGTTAAATGTGTTATTGTGATTTTCTTTCTTCCTTCCTTCCTTCCTTCCTTCCTTCCTTCCTTCCTTCCTTCCTTCCTTCCTTCCTTCCTTCCTTCCTTCCTTCCTTCCTTCTCTCTTTTATTATTTTTTTCCCTTCCTTCCTTCATTTATTTTTTAGCTCCCACTTACGAGGAGGACATGCAGTATTTTTCCTTCTGTGTCTGGCTTATTTCACTTAACATACATTTTTCAGGCTATTTCATGCTGCTGTGAATGGCAGAATTTTGTTCTTTTTTTTTTTTTTTTTTGCTGAGTAGTATTCCATTGTGTCTGTATACCACATTTTTCTTATCCAGTCGACAGTCAATGGACATTTCGGTTGCTTCCATATCCTGGCTATTTAAAATAGAGCTGTGATGAACATGGGAGTGCATGTATCCCTTCAATACACCATGATTATCTTTAATATTCAGGATAAAACATCATGTGGCAACAGTGTCATAGAAGTTTTGGTTTCTAAACAAAAATTCCCATGCCACTCTCCTCCCGGCATAATTATGCAAATAAAATGATAATCATGGGCTATAGATTTTATTTTGACCAGTAGTGTACAGCTGAAGAACTGAGGCAATTATTTGCATGATCAGTGCAATAGATTACTTTTATCTTTAAAAGACAAATTATCATGAATATCTGGGTACTTGTTACAATTATCTTGAGTACTCTATTGATGGAGATCAGATCAAATCAATTTCTTTCTTTTATTCTGATTTGCCCACAGTCAGACAAACAGAGTAATGGTATTTTCATGACTGAAATCGACTACAGTACAAGATCACATCAGGAGGAGAAGAAACAATTGTTAGTAAAATGTCTAATGTGAACAGAAAATTTGGCTGGTGCATTTATGAATTGAACTTGTTTAATCAGCTGAGTTTCAGCAACTTGCCCTTCTTTCCAAGTACACTTAACATTTTGTTTTCAAGAGGCTCCTCCACTTTTATACCTGCTCATGACTTCTGATTTGAAAGAAAAACATCCCTAAAACAAATCTCCCCTCATTCTGTTTCTCTGGCCATTCCTTATCTTTCTCTTTTGAAGTGCAACAAATGTTAGCTGTGGTTGTTGTTGTTATTATTATTCCTAGGTATTTAAAAAGTACATTTTTTGCTATTATGAGGGGAAATTTTTTTTCTCATTATCAATTACAGCTGTCTATATAGGAATGCTATTAATATTTATATATGCATTTTATCTGGCCATTTATTGAATTTTCTATTAATTTTATGAAATTTACAGTTGATTCTCTGATTTTTCCCCCTAGCTATATGATAGTGTCATTTGCAAATAATGATAATTCATTTTCTTGCTTTTTAGTAATTGTACCTCATTTCTATTTCATGCCTCCTTTTATTGGCCAGTATTTTTAGAACAGTGTTAAATAGTAAGGGAGAAAACATAATTTCTTATTTTATTCTTGATTACAATGGGAGTTCTTCTAGTGTTTCACTATTAAGCATGATGTTGACTGTTTGGTTTGGTAGATCTTATTGTGATGCTGAGAAATTCTTTTCTTTTATTAATTCATCATGTATTCCAAACATCTTATTGTATTATATGCTATTCTCCGAGATCTTTCAGTCTTTTCTGTATTGGTTGGCTTTCTATTCTCATATCATATTTTATTTGTTTTCTTTCTTGAATGGGTTTGTCAGGAATATGTACATTTTATTGGTTTATTCAAAGACCAGATCTTGAATTTGTATATCAATTATGTTTTCTGTTTTCTAATTTATCTTTCTGATAATTTCTCTTTTTATTAATGTCTATGTTTATCGTTATCATTTTATTTCCTCTGTTAACCTTATTGTTTGAATGATTTATTTGTTTGCTCAGTCTATTTATTTTTATTCTTTTTTAATAATCAAATCAAGATATTTAAGGTTGCATTTGTTTCTAAGTTTTATCACAGACAGACCCATAGTCTTTATTTTTTGAATAACCTGATATTGTGGTTTGGATTTTTTCTTCACTCCAGTGTTTATATGGAGAAGTTAAATTTTTTTTCCAAATGGTTTTTGTTTCTGTTCAAACCTTTATTATTGATTTCTAGACTTATTGCTTTGTGTTCAGAGAGTGTGGCCAGTTCAGTTTCTGCTTTTTGAAATTTATTGAAATTGTCTTTATGGCTTGTAATTGTTTCACTTTCCATAGAAAATGTATTTTCTGAGAAGTACTGAAGTTTTGATATTATTTTATTTTTTAACATTTTTATAGCAATATTTTGAGATATAAATGATACATACCATACAATTCTTGAAAACATTGTGCTAAGTAAAATAATCCAGTTACAAAACACCACATGTGGTATGATTCCATTATATGAAATGTTCAGAGTAGGCAAATCTACAGAGACAGAGAGTAGAGTATTTTTGTATAACAAAAATGAAGTCTTTTTTAATAGAGGATTTTTATACCTGCTTATTAATTAATTAGTGTAGATAAGTAAAACATGATGGAATACATAACTTTTAAATACATACACATACTGTTTCAGAACAACATTTCTAAGTTGCCCACAAATATGTGTTGGGCTGGATGATTAGAAAACCTGCAAGACTGCATGAATTAGGTGAGGAGATTTGCCAGGTCCCACCCTCCTCTCTTCCAGTCACAAAACACTGTATGGTTTTGGGATTCTGTGATTATGTTCTGTGAGGTTAGGTGTTCCCTGAGTGTGTTTTTTATTGTTTTAAACTGTCTTAAGACATTTAGGAGGTATCATGACTGGGAGAGTCAGCAGCTATTGCAGAAAGCCCTGTGGTAGAGAATATAGAGGATGTTAGCTCCATTGGGAAAGGCAAACTATCAATAACACTGGCCAGTACTGCCAAGTTGAAAGGAAAGGCTGAGTCTGTGACATCACTGATACCACCAGAACTCCTATAATGAAGAGGATAGAGAATAGAAAAGCTAGTGATATGGCCAATACCATTTGCAGCTTTCCTGGACATTGTCGATAGATGTTTCACCCACAAACTCTTTATTTATGACTGTACTGGTCCATTTCTGTTGCGTATAACAAAATACATGGAACTGGGTGATTTATAAAGAAAACAAAATTAATTGCTTACAGTTTCAGAGGCTAGGAAGTCCAAAGTCCATGAAACACAGCTGGTGAAGGCTTTCTTTGGTGGTGACTTCAGTGACGGCAGAGTATCACATTGCAAAAATGGTGGAGGAGAGAGAGCGAGAGATTCATCAGAACCACGCCCCCTGACCACCATTTTTAATCCATTCACTACAGCACGGTCCTACAATCCAATCACCTCTTCAAGGCTCCACCTTTCAATTACCATAATAGGATTTCCCACACTCTTAACAGTCACAGTCGGGGCCAAGTTTCTGATACATAAAACTTGGGGGACACAATTCAAGCTTCAGTGAGTTTTGGGGGGCATAGTTCAATCCACTACAATGACTCATTTAAAATATCAAAAAGGACATACCTACTTTTTTCAACCTGCTGAAACTTAAATCTTACCTTTGATTTATTTATTAAGATACAACTGTGATTTAAGTAATTTTGACTTTCTCACTACTTTGTATGAATCTGGATGAGCGATGATTTGAGAGATGGGAGTTTCATTATTGTGGATTCATATCTGATCTCCTAATGCTGGGACTGAGGCATCATGGTAGGTGGTTACAGCAGGAACTGCTGGAAGAGTGCCAGTGGTCCAGCCTAGTTTCTCCTTTTCCCAACAAAGAAAATCCGGTATGTTTATGTATGTGCATGCGTGTGTGTATTTGGCAGCTGGCCAAGTTAAAGCTAGCTTTCCTTATGGCTAGGTGAATATATGTGACTGAGTCTGGACAATGAGAGAGTGAGTATTAAGCTTTGAGTGGGACTTTCAGAACATCTTTAGGAACTGCCTCATCTGAGAAGTGTGTCTCTTTGCCTTTCTGCTCCTCTCACTTTTTGCTGCCTGGAAGGTATATGAAAAATCTATTGTTCCAGCAGCCATCCTTGTCTATGAGATGCCTGTGAGGATGGAAGTCATGTGTTTAGACAGCAGAAGATAAAGATGAAAGATGTTTGGTTTCCTTTTGACTGTGGAAAAGCCATTAATAGTCTTGGATAGGATATTCTTGGACTTTTAACTGAAAGAAGTAAACTGTTCCTTTATTTAATCTTGACTTTGTCTTTTCACTATTACAAGTAAGGCTCACCTATGACTGTGACACATTAAATACAGGCAAAGCAAATTTTGTATTCTGGATGAGGAGAAGTTTGAAAACACCCAAAGCATATAAAAAAACAGACTGAGTAAACAACAAAAGGTGAATCTGAAGTAAATAGTCATGACAGAGAATAAACACATCAGAGCCAGTAAATCTGGACGTAGAGACTAGAAAGAGCTCCAAGAATACTAATAGGGAGGGAATGTTTAATGATTCATCTCTAAATGAGCTGAAAAAGTAAAGGGAAACATAATCTGATCCTTCCATCATTGAAGCAAAGTTTAGGAAAACTAATGTACCACGAGTTGTTCAAAATTTGAGTGTTATTCTCCATTGAATACTATTCTAAATTATCCAGATACTTGGAGATACACAGTGGTGTCAGGAATACACAACTTCTTATGAGACCTGACATTGTCCTAGGGTTAGATGGCCAGGGCCCAAGGTCAAGGATGGGCTCCTAGTGGGTTGGATAGAATAGTAATTGGTTAAAAATGGAATAAATGTGCATGCAGAGAGATAGTTGGAGATGAGCTATGGGGATGGAATGGTTCATCATTTTGAAGGGGACCAAGTAGTGTTCCTCCAGCTCTCAGTATGGGCAGGAAGTATAGCAAGAGTGTCAGGCATGACTCCTCTTCACTAAATGTCTTCTAAAATAGAGAGCCGATTGCAGACTACAGAAAGAAATCCATTGTCTTGAGAGTCCAGAGTGTCCTGGGAATTGGAGAACATTATTGATGTGAGAAATGCGCTCACCCATCCATTGCCAAAGGATGGGCATAGAGACACAAGGTACAGTGAAGCCAGACTTTAATTATGGCCTTATAAATTTGGTTGTCTGAAGGTCAGGCACATGCAAAAGGGCTGTATCATGCAATTGATTCCCTAGTACTCAAGTCCCTTCCCCCACTTCCTCATTGGCTGAGTATTATGGGATACACAATCTTCCCAAATAATGGCTAAAATTTATTACCCCCTTGCAAGGAATTCCTTTGTCTGGGGGCTGAGGACAAGCCCGTGAAAAAGGCCTGCTGAAGCCCTGTGAAAGGAGCAACACCAGGGAACGAAGAAAACAATGGGGCTAGTAACTAATCACCATCTCAAGGAGAGCCCTGTCTGTTCAGAGACCATCTGGGAATGGGCTGGACCAGTCAGACAACTTTTGGGCTGGGCCTGAATCAGTTAAAACACCCTCAGATAAGTCATTTCTGCAAATGAATCACTTAGATTATTTTCTTACAATTGATGAATAAACTGACTAGGGTTGCTATAAAAAAGTGAGCCACTTGGATGGGTTGATCTACCTGAGATTCATGATCTCTTACTGGAAAACCTTGAATGTGTTTGGAATTGTATTTTTTTTTTAATTTTAGAAAGGAAAGGATAATATTGTATATTATATAATACCCATAGCAGAGTATGTGGCAATAAGCTGTAAACCAATTTACTAATATTTATGCAACAGAATGATGAATATTAACACTTACGGGATTTTACAAAACTATAAACAGCCTCACATCAGTTTGTTTTGTCATCAAGTGATTTATAAGGACATCTTTCTGTTTTCACGGTTTCTTGGATTCTGGCATTGTGGATAAAGGGCTATGGACCATTACTACCAGGATAATGTTATATTCATGTAAGGACTGAAGGTCTGAGATGATTCAGAGACTAAGAGTCTATGTACTGGGAAGCTTGTCTTCCCCAGTAGCTGCACTGGAAGGACAAACATCCCCTTATCAAAGTGATGTTTATTAGACCATTTGCACATTCTTTTTACCCCCTGTCCACATGCTTTTAATTTTTATTAGCTTTTATTAAAATTAAAGTTTTTAATTTTTATTCACCTGTTTTGGGGCTGGACTATATCTTCAAGTAATTTTAGATCCCCAAATGCTACATTTTATGAGTCCTGGCATTTCTGAGAATGTCTTTCTATTTTCTTCACACATGAATGACAGCTTGACTGAATAGTATAAAATAGTTTTTCTCACTTAAAATGCTGTAGACATTTCTCCATCACCTAACTATATATTTATTTATTCGTATATATTATTGTGTGTTTATTTGTAGTTTGTTTCTTTGCCCTAAATGCTTGCTGGATCTTTTCATTATTATAATTTTAAAAATTGGCCAGGATGTGTCTATTTATTAGCTTTACTTGGAACGTGATGAGATCTTTAGGTATGCATATGATTCAGCTAAATAGATTTTTCCTTGATTTATCACGCCTGTGCCAATTGTTTCGGTTTCCTCTATATCTGGTATGCGGCATTGTTTCCAACTATTTGTGTCTATCCTTTGTTCTATGGAGGAACTTTTCAACTTTGTACCACACATTGCCAATGTGTTTTTTTGCAGTGTAAATTCTACTCGAATGTACATTAAACTCTCATTTACTTGGTAGTTTTTTCACCTCATGTATCCATTTTCATTTTAGTATTTTGTTTTTTCATTTTTTCCTTTAATATCATTCATTTTTCACTTTATCTCAGCATATTCTCACCTTGTGACTTTCAAGACCTATATCCTATTGTCAAAGTTTTCTAGAATGTTATTTTGGATTCTGAAGCAAATTATTTTCAGAAGACTGTTCTTTCCTTCCATCCTTAAGATAACTTTTAAAAAAATTTTAAAAAATAGATTCCACGTTGTTATTGTTTTTTTTTTTTTCTTTTAGTTTCTGCCACTGTATCTTCTTCTTGGATCTAGGTGTCAGTCAAAGCCTCTAGTCATATTTATAGCATGAAGGCAATTTGACATCCACAGCCCAGTTCTCAGTGTCTGTCAGGGATTTTTCTGGGGCAGCTCTACTGTACCTAACTGATTGTCTCTTATCTCAGTGTGTATTTCTCTGACACCTTAAGCCAACTGGGCATGTAGAAACTGTAGCCTTTCCACTGCACAATTACCAGGGCTCTTCCTGCCTTGCTTCACTTGCAAGAGTTTATTTGTGAGAAACATAATTATTTAGAGCAATGAGTCATTTTTAGGTGTGGGTGTTTTCTAGGAATTCATACCCCTGTACGTAGGACTGTGATGTCTGAGGGTGGAGGTAGTTAGCTGTATGTGGGTGTTCAGTAGCAGTTTGCTGCCTTAAGAATCAGCACTTTTGTCTAGGGATCAGCTGCCCATTTTGCTGTTTGGTTTATAGAATGGTCTCTGAGTAAGGGGTAGGAAATGGGAAGGGACAGTCATTCAATTTTCTTTCAGGTAGAAAGGGGGCTGTATTTCATAAAGTGAAAAATGGGTTATTCATTGATTGTCTATTTTTGTCTGTCTTCCTCAAACTTTAGCAAAACTGATAAAAATTAATTTAATGTGACTTATGAAGTTTTTTTAAAACTAAGTTGTTGGTCATAAAGTAAGTACTGACTTCTAAGGTCTGTACATCTGCATTGCTGCTTGCCGTATGAACACAATAGACATTTTTGTAAAGTTTTATTATGGTGATCTATTCTTGGGGGTTGGGTTAAAAAAAAAGATGTAATGCAATTCAGTCTGTGAATGAACATTTTTCTTTACCAGTGAACTTCCCCCACTGTATTAGTCCGTTTGTGTTGCTATAACAGAAATACTTAAGACTGGGTAAATATATAAAGAAAGGGGTTTATTTGGCTTACCATTCTGGGACAGCTGCACCTGGCACAGGCCTCAGGCTGCTTCTACTCATGGCGGAAAGTGGCAGGGAGCCGGTGAGTACAAGCAGATCACATGGAGAGAGGAAGCAAGAGAGAGAGAGAGGAGGTGCCAGGGTCCTATAAACAACCAGCTCTGTGGGAACTGATACAGCGAGAACTCACTCACTAATCCCCCATCCCCCAGGGAGAGCATTAATCCATTCATGAGAGATCTTCCCCCATGACTCAATCAGTTTCCAACACTACCACATTGGGGATCAAATTTCCACATGAGTTTTGGAGAAGACAACACATCCAAACTCCATCACCTCCCCACCCCTCCATTTAAGAAAAAAGTAAAAGGAAATAAAGTCAGTAATAATATTCCTTATTTAGGTAGTGAATATGCTTTGGTTCAAAATAATGAATCAAACAGTAATTCAACAGGACCTGCACACACAAATAATCTGATTTATTCATCTATTTCCTTCAGTTAGATAAAGTAGTTGAATCAATAAATGGTAGTAGACATCTTATCCTCTGTCTGGGTCTTAGGAGTAAATAGGCTCTAAGGTAGAGGGATCAGTGAGAAGCTAGTTTTGTTCTAATGAACCTGGGTATATGCACGTGCGCATGTGTGCCCTGTTCACAGCACAGGACTGCTGTTGTTGGCATTATATTTGTTCATTAGGATGCTATCCTATGTCTCTACCTGCTAATGGAAAAGGTGCGGACCCAAGCAGCCAAGCCACAATCCAGGAGCATAAATGTGTCTGGAGCTTTATAAGGGTCTCTTATTATAAGATCCAGAGTGGAGTTTGTAGGATGGATCAATTCATGACATTTCCATTTCTTCATTTTCTCCACATACTCAATATATATAACTCCTCCTACTTTTTAGTACCCGATGTGAGAATCCTTAATTAAGTTAAATCATGTGGGTAGGCTATAGAGAATTTAAATAGTTATAGAAATACTGAATTTAGCCCACAGAACCCAGTAGTGGAATAGACTATTACAGAGTTGTCACAGTCTTGCATGATATGTCTTTAGGCCCTCTCTTATCAGTGTGATTGAACTTGTAGCTGATTTCCAAATAATTCAAGACCCCAGTTTGAGAAACAATCTTCTTCAGTACCATTTTTTTTTTTCTGGATTCTGGCATTCTATTTCTTCATGTATTCAATCAATATTTGTTTAGTCTCTACTAGGGCTAGGCTAGGTATGGCTCCCAAATGTTAGCAATATAACAGAGAACGAAACAAAGTGCCCTCTCTAATGGAGCTTATAATAAACAAGGGTAAAATATATATCATATAATTTCAGGCAATGATAAGTGCTATGAGGAAAAATAATACAGGATGAAGGATAGAGAATGACAAGGTTAGTGGTGGTTGTATTTAAGGGAGGTCTTTTTGAAAAGACTGTCTGCCAGTCTTAGTTTATGGGAAAAGTATGAAAGTCCAGCTCTTTCAAGGTTTTCAAGGTTTTAGTCATATGGAAAGCATGGAAGGGTTGTATCAGGACCTGCTAGGTATTTAAGATGCGAAATACCTTCACTAATTTTCATGATCTATATATTTTTAATACCTTCTCTGTGTGTGTCCTTAATCAATTGATGAAAAATATAAACATTGGTAATGACTTGATCACATACTATGATAGTAGCAGAGTTAATACTGGAACTCTGAGACTCTGAACTTACTCGTGTCCTCTACTGAAACACACTGTGTTTTTCCTCTTCATTTTCCTTTTTTTTCATTAAGATCGTTGAAGAAGTTAGAGTAATTTTTAGACTATTCTCATCTCTTCTTTGATCTTCTATCTGGACCCTTGCAGAGTGGATATGGTGCTATAAAATGTGCTGGAACCTAAGAACTCATACCTTTCAATGTGCTCCAATGAAGAGCACTCGGCTAGGAAGAATGCTTTTATGGGGATAAGGATGTTTTAATTCTACTCCTTCCAAAAGTTAACTGAGTTATGAAGTTAGTTTCCATTTTCAGAAAAATGTCTGTCTGCAACTGAAATATTTTATGACCTTTTAGAATACTACCACATAAAGTGGATACTTTGGCAAAATCGCACTTTATAATGGTGATATAACTTATGGTATGAGATTTTTGAGATTCATGGTTTTGAATTTTTGTCCTGAGCAGTGTGAGTTCATGGATCCAACAGTAGCAGGCAGTCCTCATTTTTCTCCAGAACTCCTCCTTTAAATCTCAGCACTGCCTTTTCAATTCTTCTGATTACCAGACATCAATCTCTTCTATTACCTTATAGTTTGGTCATGACCAATCCCTCTCCTGGTTACAAATTTTCTATTTTCTAGGATTCCTAGAAAATATTTCCTATAAATGGAAAGGGCCTTCTGTCTCTACTGTGTGCTCTCATGATTGTTTCCTTTCCCTGTTAGAGATAAGAGGTGGAAACTGGGCAGTGTAATGGAATGAGAAAGTTTTCCTCTCTTCTTATAGTCACCTATTTTCAAAAAAGCTTTAAAGATGTGTTGATGAAACGGCAACATGATACTTGTTCACAGAGATAAAATGCAGAGGAAGTAGTTCTTAAAGTCCATTAATGGAGATGATGTATCTTGGTATGAGATCCTTTCATGATGTTAAGAAATGAAGACGGCAATTAAAGGGAATAAAACAGTAAGAGTTGAAAATCTGAGTCAAACGTTAGAATATAAATATTTTTCTCAAAGTTGAATCTTAGGTTTCTGCTTTTGTTAATGATGGAGCAGCTTGTATCAGATTAATTCTCCTGTGGTTAACAATTATAAATTCTGAACAAAATATGAAAAACAACTATTTGAAGGCACAAAGAAGCAACTACACACAGACAGAAACACAAATCATAGTTTAAGATTTTTAACAACTGTCTTTTGGTAACAGATAGACTAACTAGAAAAAAAAAAGAGCAAGATTGGAGAAGATCTGAAAAGCATTATTAACCAATGTGATCTAATTGACACAGGACGCTGCACCTAATAATGGCAGAACATACATTCTTTTCAAATGCACTTGGAACATTCACTAAGATAATGTCAGACCATAAAAAGTCTCAATTTCAAAAGACTGACATTTTATAAAGTATATTCTCTGACCACAACAAATTAAATTAGAATCAATAACAATAAGGTATCTGAGAAATCCATAATTATTTTGAAATTAAATAACAGTCTTCTAAGTAACCAGTGGATCAAAGAAAAAATCACAGGGGGAATTAGAAAATATTTTTAAATGAGTGATTATGAAAATATAATATATCATCATTTGTGGGATACAGCTTAAAAAGTAGCTGTGGGAAATTTATAGTTCTAAGTGCTTATATTAGAAAACAAGAAAAGTTTAAAATTGATGCTACAAATTTTTGCCTTATGAAGCTAGATAAAGAAGATAAAGTGAAATGTAAAGTAAGTAGAAAGAAAAAATAAAGGTAAGGACAAAAGTAAAATTAATAAAGTCAAAAGCTGGATCTTTGAAAATACTGATAAAATAGATAAAACTCTAGCAAGAATCATCAGGGAAAAAAAAAAGGGAGAAAACAAATTTATATCAGGAATAAAAGAAGGAATTTCATGAAGGTATTTCATGTATCAAGAGGATAGTAAGAGATTATAATGAACAGTTTGTTTTAGTGGAGTACAATTTCCTGTAGCTTGCAGAGAATGAGGCATGGAAGGTCATTTATTTTTTGAAAATTTATATATTTGAGAATGACTTATTTATGGTCACACTTATAATTTGGCTGGGTATAGAATTCTAAATTGAACAAAATTTTCCATCATATTGAAAGGCATTGCTTCACTGTCTTCTGGCTTCTAGTACTGCTGTTGAAAAGTCTGATGCTATTATGATCCTAAACTTTTGTGTATGATTTCTTTTAGTTTAGACACTTTCAGGATCTGGAAGCTATTGGAGAGCTAAAATTACAAAATGTTGCCCCTTGACACCAAGTGTAATCTTTCAGTTTGAAAACCCATATTCTTTAGTTCCAGGAAATAGTTTATTTTTTTGAATTTTTTTTTCCCTCTGTTCTCTCTGTCTGTCATTCCTGGTGGTCTTCTTCTATTGTTTATGTCATTCTTTTTCAAACCACATGAAAAAACACCCAAACAAATAAATTTTTATGTTCAAGCTCTTTTGTTAAAATTTAAAATTTTATTTTTTAATTTCAAGAGTTTGTTATTGTTCTCTGGATTTTTTTTTTTTTTTGAAATATAGCACCCTGATTTTGTTTTATAACTGCAGTGCTCTCTTTTATTTCTCTGAGGTTATTTTTTTCAGTTTCTTCTCTCTGTATTGTTTCTCGTTGATGAGTTCCTTTTTGTTTAGGTTTCTGTCTTTCATGTTGAGGCTTTTCTCAAATGGCTAGCAATGCTCGGCTTACTGTTTGTACTTAAGAGTGAGGCATTAAGAATCGGAGTCACTTAAAAAGCTGGCTGAGCTTATGAATTGGGCAAGGATCTGATAGTTTACTTGAGGGAAGACACCCAGATCTCATCATCTTAGATCTCTTCTCCTGAGCTAATCAAGTAATTCTACAGTTTTCTGACTCCTAGTATTCCAGGAGTTGATAGGGAGAAAGGAGTCATTGGTTTAATTTATTTAGAGTAAACCTTTACATTCCTGATAAAACAGGATAGAGGAAGTTGTCTGGCTGGATGGTGGGAGAAGGGATCTGAGAAGATTACTACTCTCTGTATAGATTTTCAGACATGCTCCTGTTTTTGGTCCCATTTTCACCCTCCACCTATCATAGTAAGCAATGTCTGAAATTGCTCATGCTACCTGAGATTCCAGAGCACCAACTGGCTTACTTGTTCCTGGCTTCCCAGCTTCCTGCATTTAAGTTTTATTTCCTCTACTTTGTTAAGTCCGTCGCCACTAGTCCATCTACTTCCCATCTTCCAAAATAATAGCATCTCTTATCTATTATTATCTCCTCTCCTTTTTTTTTTGTTCTGTTATCATTTTGGTGGTATTTTGGGAGGTGACAGAAGAAAGCATATATAGTCGAGCCTCCATGTTTGATGAGTAGCCCTACTAGTAACTTACAAAGAAATTTCTACTTTAAAAGCCTCCATGACCCATCGATTAGGAACAGGTGGTTCAACATTTTGTAGTGACTGCGGAGTAGGGATCTTATTGGTCATTGCTCGTTTCATCTTCTGTTAAGTACAGATGTGCTGATAATTCTCCCTACCCACCAGATGTCCAGGTTCACCTCCTGTTCTTGGGATACTTGTGCTGATGGGGTTTGGGGAAAACTGTCCACACAGGGCAATCAGTGGTTGAAGTGTCGGAAGATAATGAAGTGAAGTTCTGACCATATGTCAATAACAATGATTGGTGTCATTACTGGGCTCAGGAAATGGGACATTTTTGTTGAGTAAGCGCTGGGCACTCTGCCCCACTTCTGGGACTGATGGTCCCCTGGCAGTCCACTCTCCTAGCTGTTATGAGGCTGTGTCCTTCTACTTTTCTTACCTTCCCTAGGACTACTTCCAAAGTCCCCTTCTACTTACCCCCTCCTTCCTATTACCTGTACCCATTTTTTTTTCTTTTAATCTAGGGGAACTCCTTGTTTCTCCAAGAAGTATTTCCTTATTTCTACTGTCTCCTCGAACTCAATTCTCTTGTTCTTTTGGCATTTGAACTAGTGGCCCATTAAACCAGGAACCAAATTACTAGCAACCTCTAAACAAGTTTTCTTTCTACGTAACTGGTCTAATGTGTAAATTCTTTTAGGCAGTGACAGGAAATACATGAATTCTTTTGCATCAGAGAAAGAGAAGAAATCTGTCAGTCAAACCTCCATCTTGAAACTGTCTGAATGTTTACATGTTGTCACGGACCCTTGATGACTTAAAGTCATGTTCTCCATCCAAGTCATTTGGAGCTTTTGCAATACTCAGTCAGCCAGTAAACAATTATTTTTTAAGTGCTGAGTTTGTGTTAGGCTCTGGAAAAACAAAAGTGAACATGAAAGAAAGAGTTCCATCCCTAAAGGAACTGGTTTGAGAGTTAGAAAATGAACACCTAAACCAAAAATGTATATAAGAATAGGAGAGAGAGTTAGGTTCCCAATACCGTAGTCTGAAGAGCAGGATTAAGGGCCAGAGTTCTCAGGGGGTAGCAGAAACAGGTCAAAAAAAAAAAAAAAAAAGAATAGTAGCATATTCAAGAAGTGAATACTACAACCTGGGAGATCCAGCTGAAACCACAGATGCTGATTTCCTATTTGATCAGGCCAAATAAGGTATATCTTTTCTTTTTCTTTTTTTAAAAATCGTATTGCTGACATGCTGAGAATAAGAGGAAAGATTGAATCTTTTTCCTATAATAAATCAGTCACTAGTAAAATATAAAATGAAGAGCTGAAAAGTTCTCCCAGATAGCTTATAAATGTCTTTGCAGGAAAGGACTTTGCTATTAAATCAATCTATACAGTTAAGTCAGGTAATTTTCCTAAGTTGATTTTGTGGCTGAACTTTCATTATATTTTGAAGGTGGTAGGTGAGTAAGATAAATTAAAGACAAGTTTGGATGAGGATAGTATTCAGCATTATGTTCTGTTTATGCAGTTAGATAGTTTTTCTACTTTGAAATCCTATTCTTATTTATGCTAACATTCTTCATTTCCTGTCTTAAAAATTTCATTTGGAAAACATTTTTGAAATAGATGTTTTTCTCATCCAAGGCTTTTGTGTTGTGGCAGTTTTTCTAACTGTGATTAGATGCCGATGCTACATAATACTTCACAATAATTATGTTTGGCTTTCCAGTTTATCTTTTTATATAATTTTAGTAAATATGGTTCATGTTTATATATCTTTCGTCTGCCCCATTATATGGTATTCTTACCCACTCACTTCCCAGGGGACCATGAAACCAATTATTTCCTGAATTACCTGTGTCACTCAAAAGGTCAGTTATGATTTGGTCTACTGGAGACTGTCCATAGACCAACATGAATACTTTGGTCCAGTAACTCTGCTGTGTTCTAAACAGCAGTAAAGGAATTATATTTGACTGAAGTGTGCAGGGAAGACTCTGAGCCAAGGGGAACACAACTGCTGATAGAATGGCACGGTAAAGGCCCTAATGCATACATTCTGTAGAGCAGGGGAGGCATTGTCCT
This sequence comes from Cynocephalus volans, assembly GCF_027409185.1. Taxonomy (NCBI): domain Eukaryota; kingdom Metazoa; phylum Chordata; class Mammalia; order Dermoptera; family Cynocephalidae; genus Cynocephalus; species Cynocephalus volans. The sequence continues at coordinate 123,046,805 of NC_084462.1, read as the reverse complement.
TTTCAAGTACAAGATTTGGAGCTCAACTCAGTGCAAATCCAGTCTCAGTTTCTGTCACTTATCAGTTGTGTGACTTTGCAAATACTCTCTGAACCTCAATATCTTCATCTGTAAAACAGAGACCTTAATGTATCTACTTTACATTGAACACTTACTGTATTCTTTGCATGAGGATGCAAGTATGACATTGAATATATAGAATGGCACAAAATAAGTGCTCAGTAAGTTCAGAGACAAATATTGAGAGAGGAATTCTAATATATTCTCATTTCCACTCTCCACTTGATTATGAGAACACTTCAAGGACATTGGATAAATACTTTAAATTGGAGCAGTTTGGACATTACAGCCTAATCAAAAGAAAGACTGGAAGGTAGTGGACATAGCATTATTATACAAACTGTCAGGTAGCAACTCTTTCTTGGACTTATAACCTAAATATTTGGATATTTTCAATGCTCCAATAAGTCAGGCATCCATAACTGGCCATTAGTATTGAAGAGTTGTATTAATAAAGGGAAAATCAAATTGGAATATTCCAGAGAAAAAAGTCATGCATGGGTTTACATAAAAAGACATAAAATTTGGTAATGCATCAGGTTCAATAGTTCTCTTTTTCATAAATCATGGAAAGGGCTTTTCTTCTGATTTGATGGACCATTTCTCTTTCTTCCTCTCCATCTCAGTCTGGTGCACTGGTTAGTGGTGTTACATGAATATTCATGATGACCAATTTTTTTTTCTTCAGTAACAGCACTCCATGCACACAGAGAGGTTCTCATCGATCACTTATGATCTATAGACCAGAATTAAAAAACCAATCTGGTTAATTCACAAACTGAAAAATAATCTACTTACACAAAGCATTGTAATTGGAATACCCAGATTTACATATTGGTTTTTTTTCCTTTCAAATATAGTAGTCACATTCTGAATAATTAAAGTAGCTCACCTTTTTTCTCTTAATTTTGGTTAGAAAGTCAACTTCGTATGTGAAAGGGATATTGTTTATTCTTTCCTAATTCACGGAACAGCAGAAAATTTTAGGTAAAATTTCTTTTAGAACTTTAAACAAATTCAGAAATGTGCTTTATATTAAGATTTGGTGGAACCACTGCAGAAGGATCTGGAAGAGCTTCATGATTCCAACACAACAACTAGCAGAATAGTTAAATCACCAAAACCTGTGGGATACTGCAAAGTATACTAAGAGAGAATTTTATTGTAATAAATGCTTATATCAGAAGAATAGAAAGACTTCAAATAAACAACCAAATATTACACCTCAAAGAACTAGAAAAACAAGAGCAATCAAATCCCAAAATTAGTAGATGGAAAGAAATAATTGAGATCTGAACAGAACTAAATGAAATAGATACCAAAAGAATGACACAAAAGATCAACAAAACAAAAATTGTTTTTTCGAGACGATAACAAAACAGACAAGCTATTGGCAAGACTAACTACAAAAAGAAGCAGAATAATAACAAAAATCAGAAATGAAAAAGGAGGCATTACAACCAATACCAAAGAAATACAAAGAATCATTGGAGACTATTATGAACAACTATTCTCCAAAAGATTTGAAAATTTGGAGGAAATGGATAAATTTCTGGGCATATATAAACTACTAAGACTGAATTAAGAAGAAATAGAAAACCTAAAGAGATCAATAAAGAGCAATGAGATTGAAGCAATAATTGGCAGTCTCCCAACAAAGACAAGCACAGGAACAGATACTTCACTGCTGAATTCTACCAATCCTTTAAAGAAGAATTAATACCAATCCTTTACAAACTATTGCAAAAAATTGAGACAGAGGCCATTCTCCAAAAATCATTCTATGAGGACAACAACACTCTCATACCCAAATCAGACAAAGATACAACAAAAAAAGAAAGCTACAGGCCAACATTCTTGATGAATATAGATACAAAATGTCCTCACCAAAATATTAGCAAACAGAGTACAGCAGCACATCAAAAGGTTATACACCATGATCAAGTAGGTTTCATCCCAGGGATGCAAACATGGTTCAACATATGCAAATCAATGTGTGATACACCACATCAATAAAATCAAGAACGAAAACCATATGATAATCTCAATAGATGCAGAAAAGGCATTTGACAAAATTCAACATCTCTTCCTGATAAAGACTCTCAACAAATTAGGTATAGAAGGAAAGTATCTCAACACAATAAAAGCCATAAACAACAAACCCACCACCACCATCATCCTGAATGGGGAAAAGCTGAAGGTTTTTCCTTGAAGAACAGGAACACCACTCCTGTTCGACATAGTATTGGAAGTATTATCCAGAGCAATCTGGCAAGAGAAAGAAATAAAGGGCATCCAGATTGGAATAGATGAAGTCAAACTGTCCCTGTTTACAGATGACATCATCCTATACACGGAAAAACGTAAAAACTCCACCAAAAAATTCCTGGAGCTGATGAACAAATTCAGTAAATTTTCATTTTCAGTACACAAAATCAATACACAAGAATCAGTAGCATTTATATACACCAACAACAAATAAGCAGAAAAAGAAATCATGAAAGCAAGACCATTATAATAGTTACCAAAGAATAAAATACCCAGGAATAAATTTAACTGATGTGGTGAAAGATGTCTACAATGAGAACTACAAAACAATGCTGAAATAATTTAAAGAGGACACCAAAAGATGGAAAGACATTCCATTTTCATGGACTGGAAGAATTAATATGAAAATGTTTATACTACTCAAAGCAATCAATAGATTCAATGTGATCCCCATCAAAACAGCAATGACATTATTCACAGAAACGGAAAAGAACAATCCTAAAATTCATATGGAATAACAAAAGACCCTGAGTAGCCAAAGCAATCCTGAGCAAATAAGTAAATACATAAAGCTGGAGGCATTATGCTACTTGACTTCAAATTACATTACAAAGCTATAGCAACCAAAATAGCATGGTACTGGCATAAAAGCGCACATTTAGACCAATGGAACAGATTAGAGAACACAGAAATCAACCCACATACTATGGCCAACTGATCTTCAACAAAGAGAACAAGCACATACACTGAGGAAAGGACAGACTCTTCAGCAAATGATGCTGGAAAAGCTGGATACCCATGTGTAGAAGAATGAAACTAAACCCCTACATCTTGCTATATGCCAAAATCAACTCAAAATGGATGAAAGACTTAAATACAAGACCTGAAAATATAAAACTCTTAGAAGGAAACATAGGGGAAGCCCTTAAGGATGTAGTACTGGGCAAAGACTTTATGAGTAAGACCTCAAAAGCACAGGCAACAAAAGAAAATATAAACAGATGGGAGCATATCAAACTAAAAAGCTTCTGCACAGCAAAGGAAACAGTCAACACAGTGAAAATACAACCTACAGAATGGGAGAAAATGTTTGCAAACTATACATCCAACAAGGGACTAATATCCAGAATATACAAGTAACTCAAACAACTTAAGAGTAAAAAAAACCCCCAATTTAAAAAAGGACAAAGAAGCTGAATAGACCTTTCTCAAAGGGAGACATACAAATGGCCAACAAGTACATGGAAAAGTGCTCAGCATCACTAGTCATCAGGTAAATGCGAATCAAAACCACATTGAGTTATCTCACTGCAGTTAGACTGTCTCTATCAAAAAGGCTGAGAATAACAAATGCTGGCGAGAATGTGGAAAAAGGGGAGCCCTTCTACACTGTTGGTGGGACTGTAAATTAGTACAGCCATTATGGAAAACAATACAGAGGTTCCTCAAACAACCACAGATAGAACTGCTATACAATGCAGCAATACTACACTGGATATGTACCCAAATGAATGGAAATCATCATGTTGAAGGGATACCTACACTCCCATGTTTATTGCAACTGTATCTACAGTAGCCAAAATATGGAATCAACCTAAATGTCCATCGAGGGATGAGTGGGTTAGGAAAATGTGGTATATATACATAATGGAAATCTACTCAATCATAAAATGAATCAAATTCTGTCATTTGCAGCAGCATGGATGAGCTTGGAGAAAACTATGTTAAGTGAAACAAGCCCAGCGCAGAAAGAGAAATGCCACATGTCCTCACTCGTAAGTGGGAGCTAAAAAAATAAAGAAATAAAAAAAAAAAGAGAAAGAAACAACAATCACAATAATGCATTGAACTTTCAGAAGGAGAGAACAGAACTATGGTTACTAGAGGTGGGAAAGGGGAAGGTGGAAGGAGCTTTGCGAGAAATTGGTTAATGGACACAAGGAATGATTATGTTTTGTAGTAATGAACATGATAATTATCCTGATTTGATCATCACACTTTGTACACAGGTACTGATATTCAACTCTGTGCCTCACAAATATGCATAATCAATTATTTTTCAATTAAACCTTCCCTCCCCCAAATCAGCAACTGATCATATAATCCACTTATTTGACATAGTATAGATTTTAAGTGCAGATAATGGAAAATTTTCATAATTCTACCAATTGAACTTATAAGCATTGGCTTTGATTCAGAATGTTCCAGTTGGGAAGAGATGCTTCTCCATGATGGTCCTACTCAGGCTCAGATACACCGAATTTGAAATAGGCACAAGGAGAAGGTGAAGGGGAGACTGGTTGAGCAGTTGATCAAGTGGCAAAAGTGAAAGGTACCAAAACTGGTGTGCTTTGGTGAGGTAAAGAGTAAATGTCTAAAGAATTTCAGGTATCCCAGTGAAACGTGCTGTTGCAATGTAATGCAAAGAGGTGGGAAGTGTGTTACTACTTATAATTATTTTTAAAGCTTTCAAAATGTCCTGCTTCCCACGGGTTTTTTAAAAATTTATTTATTTATTGTATGTTTGTGTGTAGCAGGGGGTGGGGTAGTGTTGGGGAGAGGGGAGCCTTTGCCAATAAATTCTTATTTCTCTAATTATAACGTAACCATATCAGAGTAATGTGTTTTAATTAGAAACCTGGGACCAGGGAGGATTACTTCAGGAGTACATTTATTCTCTGCTCTGCACAGTTTATAGGAAGATCTTATTATTGCAGAAAACAGTGAAAAAAAGAAGGTTGTGAAAGAAGTAGATATTTTGAACAAGAAGAAAGTTTGCAGAAACATCTCCAAATCAGAAGTTGATTGTTGTTTGCAAAATATATCTCGAAGACAAATCTTGTTAATATTGTTTGGAGATTTCATAGCATTTCTCAGATAATATGCTGAAAGAAAATGTATTGCCAGTCTCTGATTGAAGTAGTGTAGCTTGTAATTATTATCTTTTTTACCAGTAACGTGCTCTTCCAAGATACAAGGGGAAAGAATCTACTGATTAAGTCTTGTTTTATATTAATGAAATTATAAAATATTTCAAACAATACAGAGAATAATATAACATCTATGTTTGTCACATAAATCTACCACCATGGCTGATTTGCTTCAGCTTGTTTTGATTATCTTTAAAGAAATAAATACTCTTAGCCATCTGTTTTAGTTTGTTTTATGTTGCTGTGACAGAATACCACAGACTGTGTAATTTATGAAGAAAAGAAATTTATCTTTCACAATTCTGGAGGCTGGGAAGTGTAAGGTTGAAAGGCCTATGTCTGGCGACGATCTTCATGCTGCATCATAACATGGAGAAGGTATCACATGGTGAGAGAGCAAGAGAAATGGGGCTAAACTCGTCTTTTTTTTAAAATCAGGAACCCACTCAAGCAATAACTAGCCCACTCCCAAGATAACGATATTAATTCATTCATGAGAGTAGAGCTCTCATCACCTAATCACCTCTTTGTTAAAAAAATTTTATTTTGTCGATATACAATGTGGTTGATTATTGCGGCCCATTACCAAAACCTCCCTCCCTCCTCCCGCTCCCCCCTCCCTCCCAACAATGTCCTTTCTGTTTGCTTGTCGTATCAACTTCAAGGAATAGCAATTGTTATATCTTCTTCGCCCCCCCAGGTGGTTATTTTTTTTTGTGTGTGTGTGTGTGTGTGTGTGTGTGTGTGTGTGAATTTATTTATTTGTTATTAGCTCCCACCAATAAGTGAGAACGTGATATTTCGCTTTCTGTGCCTGACTTATTTCACTTAATATAATTCTCTCTGGGTCTATCCATGTCGTTGCAAATGGCAGTATTTCATTCATTTTTATAGCTGAGTAGTATTCCATTGTGTAGATGTACAACATTTTCCATATTCACTCATCCGATGATGGACATTTGGGCTGGTTCCAACTCTTGGCTATTGTAAAAAGTGCTGCGATGAACATTGGGGAACAGGTATACCTTCGACTTGATGATTTCCATTCCTCTGGGTATATTCCCAGCAGTGGGATAGCTGGGTCATATGCTAGATCTATCTTCAATTGTTTGAGGAACCTCCATACCATTTTCCATAGAGGCTGCACCATTTTGCAGTCCCACCAACAATGTATGAGAGTTCCTTTTTCTCTGCAACCTCGCCAGCATTTATCATTCACAGTCTTTTGGATATTAGCCATCCTAACTGGGATGAGATGGTATCTCGGTGTGGTTTTGATTTGCATTTCCCAAATGCCTAGTGATGTTGAGCATTTTTTCGTATATCTGTTGGCCATTTGTATATCTTCCTTAGAGAAATGCCTATTTAGCTCTTTTGCCCATTTTTTAATTGGGTTGCTTGTTTTTTTCTTGTAAAGTTGTTTGAGTTCCTTGTATATTCTGGATATTAATCCTTTGTCAGATGTATATTTTGCAAATATTTTCTCCCACTCTGTTGGTTGTCTTTTAACTCTGTTAATTGTTTCTTTTGCTGTGCAGGAGCTTTTTAGTTTGATATAGTCCCATTTGTTTATTTTTCCTTTGGTTGCCCATGCTTTTGGGGTCAAATTCATGAAGTCTGTGTCCAGTCCTATTTCCTGAAGTGTTTCTCCTATGTTTTCTTTAAGAAGTTTTATTGTTTCAGGGTGTATATTTAATTCTTTCATCCATTTTGAGTTGACTTTAGTGTATGGTGAAAGGTATGGGTCTAGTTTCATTCTCATCACCTAATCACCTCTTAAAGGTCCCACCTCTTAACACTGCAGCATTGGGGATTAGGTTGCTAACATGTGAAATTTGGGGGACATATCCAAACCATAGCACCATCCTTTGTGTTCTTCACCAACCTGAAGTTGCTGTGGACCATTAATCCATGCTTTTATTTATATCAGCACCATGCTCTAACCAAGTGAGCTAATCGGCCAGCACTATATGTATCTATTATAAATAGATACTATTGTGTGTGTGTTTTAAAGCTTTATATTAATGGTATTATATTACATGGATCATTCTATAACTTCCTATTTTCACTCATCCTTATGTTTTCAGGCTTATATATGTGGATGCATGTGGCTCTAATTCTTTTTTTTTTTTTAAAGAAAATGTAATTTTATTAATATTATTTTTTACATTCTAGGATGTTGTTGCAGAGCAGTTGGGAGGGAGGGGGAGAGGGGAAAGGGGAAGGAAATGGGATGGAAGGAGGAGGAAGGAGGAGGGGTGGGATTGAGGCCTGTGGCACCCCCCACATTCCTACAGGGGAGACCGGGGGGCTTCCAGTGGTGGCTTGGTTATTGCCCGGCTGGGTGCAGATATCAGGGGGGTGTGGTAAAAGCCCTCGCCCCCCACCATACCAGCTCGGGAACCTGGGGCCCCTCTTGCTGCAGCTTGGAGGTCACCGCTGGGCTGGCTGCATGTGTTGGGAGGACATGGCTGAGGCCCTCATCCCCCACCCTCGGTATTGGTTGTGGGTGTCGGGTGACATTGCTGAGGCCCCTGGCTGTGGCTCCTCGCTCCTGTGTGGGTCCACGGGAACCCTATTACTGGTCTTGCTGCCCTGGTGGCCACCAAGGCCCTCTTCTCCCCTGCCACCTCCAAGAAACTTCATCTGAGGGACACAGCTGTGGCTTTTGCTGACTCTTGCTCTGTGTGCTCAACAGCTCCAGCCTGAATGCAGCCGGGGCTTGAAACAGTCAGAGAGGTTCTTTCTTTCTCTCATCGTGGCTTCTTCCAACTTCATGCACTCTGTTGGTCTCTCCTCCTCTTTCCCTGAGCTCTAGCGGCCCCAGCCTGGCTGTTGTTGCTTTTTTATAGTTGTAAATTGGTTGAGTTTTGAGAGAGTGATGCTGGGGACCATCTATTCCACCATCTTGACCGGAAGCTGGCTCTAATTCATTTTAAGTGCTGTATAATATCCCATTGTATGGATACACTGAAATTGACTTGTGCATTCTATTACTGACAGGACATTAAGTGGTTTTCTATTTTTTTACTGTTACTGACAATTCTGTAATATTATAGTATAACTTCCTATTATTTTTGCTAGAATTCTTTAGGGCATAGTCCTAGTAGTGTAGTCATTGTGTTCTAGGGCATCTGCATCTCCAACTTTAGTAGATATTTTCACTTGCATTTGAAAGAAGTGATGGCAATTTACATTCCTACCAGCAGTGTTTGGGAGATTCCAACTTCCTCTTTCCCCACATCGATGCTAATGCGTGGCATTTATTTGTTTAGCAACTGTTTATTGAGTAGTTAATAAGGGTATTCAGTGTTTTAGGTCTAATGGTGTAGCAATAAAAAGTCCTTTTCCTTGTGAAGCCTCCATTTTAGTGGTGGGAGAGTCAGAACTATGCAAACAAATGAATACATAATACAGCATGTGATGATAAGTGTTAGGGAGAAATATAAAGCAGGGAGAGAGATAGAAAGCTGCAGAGATGGGATAGGTGGGATAGGGTGGGCCTTCTTTTATTAGGCAAACCTTCCTGGATGAAGTGACATTTGAGCAGAGACCTGAAAGAAATGAGGGAGCAAGTTATGTGGACACATGGAGACAGAGTCTCTACATAGAAGAAATCGTAAGTGTAAAGTTACCAAGGTGGGAGGATCCTTGACTTAAAAATTTTTTTTTAGTCTTATATGTGTGAGATAGTATTCTGTTCTTTTGATGTACATTTTCTTTATTGTAAGTTTATTGGTCATTCAGTTTTCTCTTCTGTGTATAGACAGTTTCATTTTTCTATTTTTTCTTATTAGTTGGCAGAAGTTCTTTAGATAATTTGAATACTATTTCTTTATCAGTTATCTGTGTTATACATAGCTTTTAAAAATAATTACTTCTTTGCTTGGGCTGTATACTCAAAAGACTTTCCAGCAATTTATTTCTGAATAGGCACAGAAATCCCTATAAGGCAAACTTAAATGCAGAAGACAGTGTTTATACTAAAAATTTGAGTATAGAACAAATGCAATCACCTAGATAATTTTTGGACAATACTTGTTATATATTAATAATAGAAAAGTTTGTTTGAAAAAATTAATTTAAATTATATGAACAATTTCCTACTTGTAAGTTTACTTGTATATTCACATTGACAATAGTAGCCTACATAGAATTATTTACATCAGCATGGTCTTATAGAAATATAATGTGAGCCACAAATTAGAGCCACATGTCATTTAAAATTTTTCAATAGCCACATTAAAAAAGGTAAAATGAAACAGGCAAAGTTAAATTTAATTATATACTTTATTGAAATCGGTATATCCAAAGTACTGTCATTTTCACATATAATTAATTTAAAAATTATTGAGATATTTTATGTTATTTAAATAACACCAAGTCTTTGAAATCTGATGTAAATTTTTGTTGGGAAAATAGAATAATTTAAACAGGCCCCTCACCTTAGGTCTGATTGGGGGTGACGCAGTGCATTCTTTGTAAGCAAGTTGTGTGTGAGTGGAGTTAGTACACATGGGTGGTGCCACCACCTGGCTGGTGCTTACTGCCTCAGGCATCCACCCTGCATGGCCATGCTCTCTGGCTCCAAGGAACTTTTCGCCAGTTACCTAGCTCATAGACCTGTGTATGAAGGGTTTGTGACCCAGTCTGGATAATGGACTTGAGGGGTCTGTGAGCTCCAGACCCAGCCCTAGCACAACCATTGGTGTAGTCGTGGCAGTATTCTGAACAGGTACAGGAGCCAAAAGCCCTTGGAAGAAGGAGGAAATATGGCTACTTGTGAATATGCTCTGCCCTATGGCCACCTTCCTGTTGACCAGGATCTTGTTGCTGCTAACAGTATTGCAAGGCAGTATACACCAGGCACTACAGCAGAAATTCCCTTGGGAGGGGGAGGAAATGTGGCTATCCTTGAGCATGTGGTGCCCAGTGGCAACTTTTCTGTTGACCAGAGCCTGGCTGCTGTTCACGATGCTGCAAACTAATCGAGATTTGCAGCAGAAAGCAGAGTTGTTGGAAGCAAGGATGATTGTCCTGGAGGATGACGTGCAATGACTGGCCACTCCTACCTCTTTCACCAGGCAAGATGACCAACCCAGTGGTGAGTTGAGGGAGACCATGCATCGCCAGACACGACCTGTTCTGCACGAGAAATTGAAACACGAGCAGTCTATGGGACCATACGGACAACCAGTGGGCGACCCACAGGTGACCCAATTCACAACCTATGTCCCATTTACCTCGGATGAATTGGTTGGCTTGGGAAGACAGTAAAGCAGCAGAAATAGGGCTGCTGCAGCTATGGGACCTAGGGGTGGATGGTGTAACGTGCTCTGGAGATGATATAGTAAACACATGTCACATTTGTCTGAAGGCAGATGGCTCGCCGGGTGCCACTTAAACCCAAGAAGCCTTGAAGGGTGCCACTTAAATCTGATGGCTGGCCGGGTGCTGTATAAACCTGAGAAAGCAGATGGCTCAACAGGTGCCATATAAACCCGAGAAAAGAGTGACTGAGTGAATGCAGTTATTTGAACTGTGGGAAAACGCTGCAGAACTGCCAGGTATTGTGAGTGAATAGCCGGTGTGAGCCAAGCTGATTAAAATAATTCAGGAGTCGGGGATGAGGCAGCTAGATGCTAATAGCCAAGGCAATGAAAAGGCCCTGAGGGCATTTCAGAAGTTTGGGAGAGCACCCCTCCCACCATAGAGACGTAAGAAAACTGGGTTTCTCTGGAGGACAGACCTGGGGCACTGCTGCCCTCGGCAAACTGCTCCCTGCATCCCAGCTGCTCTGGCTGGAGCAATTCTGCCCCAGCACCTCCAAAGAGCAAAAGCTGAAAACCTTGGTGGCATTCACGTTGTGTTAAGTTTGTAGGCCAGCAGTATGTGAGAGCAATGGAGGCGTGGCAGCCTCCACCTAGATTTCAGAAGATGTATGAAAAAGCCGGGGGACTCAGGTGGAGCCACTGCAGAGATCATCTACAGAGCAATGTGGAGCAGAAAAGTAGGGTTGGAGCCCCCACAGACAACCCCCACTGAGGAAATGTCTAGTGAGCCAGGATGGCGGGACTGCCACCAGGAGCCCAAAACTGTGGGGCTGCTGGCAATGTGCAGCGCCAGCTTGGAAAAGCTGCAGGCAACAGGGCAACTCAATGGTCTGCACTTGGCGGAGCTGTAGGAGCAAGGTTGCCCAGTGCTTTAGAGGTTCAGGTGCCCCAGTGTGCTTGTTTGCCCTTTTTGGATTTTGGATTTGTTTGGGGCCTGTTTTTTCCTTTCTATTTCTCCCTTCTGTAATGGGAATGTGTACCCAGTGTCTGTCCCACTGTATCTTGGAAGCAGATAAACTTGTTTTTTATTCTTTACAGGTTCATGGCTGAAAGGAGTTTTGCCTTTAGTCTCAGATGAGACTTTGGACTTTTGACTTGTTGCTGCAACAAGCTAATGACTTTTGGGACTGGGATGGAATGTGTAATACGTGAATGTAAGGATCGTCTATTCTCCCTAAGGGAACATCACGGAAGATTCTGAATGCATAGATTGCACGGGGAGGGACCCTGAAGGGGTGGATTGTTGGGAAAATAGAATAATTTAATCAGGCCCCCTCACCTTATGTCTGATTGGGGGTGGTGCGGCACATTCTTTGTAAGCAAGTTGTGTGTGGATGGAATTAGTATGCATGGGTGGTGCCACCACCTGGCTGGCGCTTACTGCCTCGGGTGTTCACCCCGTGTGGCCATGCTCTCCAACCTATGGCTGCAAGGACCTTTTTGCCAGGTACCTAGCTCGTAGACCTGCGTATAAAGGCTTTGTGACCCAGTCTGGACAACGGGCTTGAGGGGTCTGTGAGCTCCAGACTCAGCCCTAGCATGACAATCTTACACTTATAAAACATCCAATTTTGGGATTAGCTACACTCTAAGTGCTTGTCGGGCTGGATCACAGACCTCTCTGCCCCATCCTGCGCAGGTCCTGAGTCAGGTAGTCAGAAAAAAACAAACAAACAAAAAAAAACCAAGTAGCCATGCACAAAGTGGACATGCTTTATTTTTAGAAGTGAGCTCTGCTGACCAGCAGTTCAGAGCCGCTGCCTTCCATGCTCAAAGAGCACACAAAAGCAGCAACAAGCCAAAGGGTACATGGGCACACATGCACACTAACTCTACTATTATGTAACTTGTTTACAACGGATGAATTATACCCAGCCGGATATGCGGCGAGGGGGCCTGACCAAACTAACTCCACTTTCCTCACAGTGCTCAATAGCCACATGAGGTTGATGGCTACTATATTGTACTTTGTAGCTCCATGTCATCTGATATGATAGAGTGCCCTGTATCCTAATTGTCTGTGTTGTGTAGGTGTAAAAGCACAGAGCTTAACAGAATTCTAAAGTAGTTAAATGGGTATTTTTTTCCATTGTAAGGAGTGACACACAAGTGCTACTCAAAAAAAAAAAAAAAAAAAAGATTTTGAAATTTGAAATGTTTTACCCTGCTAGATAGATATGGTGCTTGCTGAGAACACCAAAAAATATGTTTTTTATTTTTTTTATTTTTTAAAATTTTATATATTTCTATGGTATCATTTGTAGAGTTAGCAAAGAATAAAGTACAAAGTTGCTTTAGGGACATGAATAGACATTTCTTCAAAGGTTATATACACATGGCCAATAGGCACATGAAAAGATGCTTAACATCACTAATCATTAGGGAAATGCAAATGAAAAACACAATGATCTATCATTTCACACCCATCAGGATGGTTATTATCAAAAAACCAGAAAACGTGTTGTGATATGAAAATATACCTTTGGTCTTTATCCCAGTCTCCCGACATAGAGCTCCTACAATCCCAGAATCTCCAAAGTGATGAGTCTTTCTATATGCTAATGATGGCTGGCAGCCCGTAGGTAGCTTCATGATGAGGGCTGGTCACAGGAAAGACCAATGTGAGACTTTTAGTCACTGGTTACCAGTGGACAATGATTTAATCAATCATGCCTATATAATGAAGCTTTCATAAAAACCCAAGAGGCCTGGGTCAGGGGGCATCTGGATAGCTGAACATATGGAGGTTCCTGGAGGGTGTCATGCTGGGGGAGGGCATGGAAGCTCCGTACCCCTGCCCCCATATCTCACCGTCTGCATCTCTTCATCTGTATCTTTTGGAATATCCTTTATAATAAACTGATAAACATAAGTGCACGCTTCTCTGACTTCTGTCAGCCACTCAAGCCAACTAATCTAACCCAAGGTAGGGGTTGTGGGATTTATGGCTGGTTGATCAGAAGTTCCAGAGGCCCGGACTTGCCACTGGCATCTGAAGTGGGGGGCATCCTGGGGACTGAATCCTCTACCTGTGAGACCTGATGCTATCTCCAGTTGGTGTCAGAATTGAATTGGAAGAACCCAGCTGGCGTCCACCAGCGAATTGCTGGCTAGCTTGCTAGTGGGGAGAAATCCCCACATGTTTGGACACAGAAGTCAGTCTTCTGGCTTGTTGTTCCTGAGTAAGAGTGTAGAAGAAAAAGCACTACACTGTGTGTTTTTCCCACACCAATACACAAGTGTTGGTGAGGATGTAGAAAAACTGGAACCCATGTGCACTGCTGGTGGGAATGTAAAATGGTGTAGCTGCCATGGAAAGACAGTATGGCAGTTCCTCAAAAAACTAAAAATAGAATTACTATATTATCCAGCAATTCTACTTCTAGGTATATACCCCAAATAATTGAAAGCAGGTTCACAAATAGATATACAAGGAGTCTTTGAAAAGTTCATGGAAAGATGTGTATTATCTTTTAATTCCATGTTTTTAATGAGCTTTTTGAAGCACTTTGTATGTTCACCTATGTTCATAACAGTATTATTCACAGCAGCCAAAAGAGGAAGGAGCCTAAGTGTCCATCAATGGATGAATGGACAAAATGCGATGTCCACATATAGTGAAATATTAATTAGCTTTAAAAAGGAAGAGAATTCTGACACTTGCTATAACATGGATAAATCTTGAGGACATTATGCTAAGTAAAATAAGTCAGATACTCAGTGGCAATACTGTATCGTTCCATTCATATGAGGTAATTAGAGGAGTCAAATTCAGAGACAGAAAGTAGAATGGTGGTTTCCAGGGACTAGGGGGAGGGAGGAATGAGGAGATATTGTTTAATTGGTATAGAATTTCAGTTTTGCAAGATGAAAATCATTCTGTGAATGGATGCTGATGATGTTCTACAACAATGTGAATTTTTCTTTTTCTGAGGCTGACCAGTATGGGGGTCCAAACCCTTGACCTTGGTACTACAAGGCTGTGCTTTAACCAGCTGAGCTAACCAGCCAGACCCAATGTGAGTGTTCTTAGTACCACTGAACTGTATGCTTAAAAATGGCTAAAAGGGTAAACATTAGGTTACTTATATTTTATCACAATTAAAACTAACTAAATAATTTTTAAAAATACAAGTTTGCTTTGAAAACAGTCTACATGATTATCTTTTGTTTCTCCTTGATTGTCTTTTTCCTCCATACTAACTCATCTTCCTTTTCTTAAATCAGTTGGTCACTTAGGACTACTATATATGAGGAAGGTGTTACTCCTAGAAAATCCTAAGTTTCTCTTCCAAAATTCATTTTATATAAAATCTAAATAAAAAGGTCTTTTGAAAACTTGAATAAAAAGCTTCATATTCTTTTTAAAATTTTTACTAAAATTGCTGTTTACTTGACACCAGTAACTTAGAGATTTCAAAAGAAATAAAAAAAATTAGAAGTATCAGTGTGCTAGCAACTATTTTTTTCTATTCTCAGTATTTTTAGGCCATAATTTTGATAGCTTGAAGTAATTTCCTGATTTTTCATAAGAAGTGTGGCTTTTTTTTTAGTTTATATATTCTTTGGCAACATAAATATAATATTTCCTTTTTCCAAAAAAATTGACTTTAGGTCCTAACTTTGCCTGAAAATTTCTCTCATCTCATGTAGACTTTGATTTCATTCTTGATTCTTAATCTAGTTGGTCAATTACACACTCACGCAAATGTGAGATGTGGGTCCCTCGTGGACAAAACATCTGAAAAGGCCGGATTTTGGTGTGCAGCTCAGAGAAATTCCATAAAGTTTAAAGTAAACATGAAAAGGTTGTACATTTGCAGGTGTTCTCTGTTTCAAGCAAATTTCAGTATAATTTATAACTCAAATAAGCACAAGTTAATTTTTTATCCCTCATTTTCCTTTAAAATAAACTCACTGGAGGTGAGTGTAATTCCCTCCCCTTGGATGAAATCAGGGCAGGATCCAGGACTTTTCTGGTGATTTTTAGATGCTAGAAAGTCCTAAAGTCACATTAAGCTACACATGGTCTCAACTCAGAAAATGGAACGTCCAATATCCAGCGATGATCAAAACTCTTAATACGACTTAATATTAAATATTTTCTCTCCTTCTGGAAAGACCTAAGGCCACTGTTGAGGATTGGGGACAAGAGACTTTTGTTTCTCAAACACATCCTTTTCCATTTACTAGTTTTGGAGTGTGGGAGGGAGCAGGAGGACACTGGAGGGTAGGGACACTGGGAGGGACACAGGAGGGTAGGGTTTTCTTTGGGCCTGACAGACATTTAAAGCTGCTCTTACCCTGTGGACACTTTTGTGGGCACTTCTTGCTCTGGGATGCTGGAAGGGACCACCCCTCAGGCCCCCAGTTCTCACGCAGCCCCTCGCTCCAAGCATCTCCTTTCTCCTTTCAGGGTAGGATTTTCTGGGTAGGACTTCAAACAGTTTCAGGCTGTTTCCCCAGAATGGTCCACATTTAGTCCACAGGAAATCATCCCACATTCTCGGACCCACTGTGGAGAGGAAGAGCTGTTTCTTTCTAGATTGAGCAATAGATATTCACTTTGCAGTAGCCAAACTGGCTGACCAGCTTGGCACTCCTGCCCTCAGGATTTTTCTGGCAGGAGTGCCACTGTATTTTCCCACAAGACAACAAATTGACAGTATTCTGTTATAGACAACAAGGACTGACAAGACTGTGAACCATTTGTTGTGCATAATTCTTTGTAATTAACTCAATAGATATATGCAAATAACTTTAAGATAATTTTTGTAGTAAGATTTTACCTAATTGTAAATATCTGGAACTCACTTTGCTGTGCATGGGTTGGCAAATTATAGATAAACTATGGAACTGATGATCTCTGCAAAACTGACCATGTGAAGCTGGTGTCAGGTGTGCCAAGATGTCAATTCTTTCATTCTCCAGGGTGGCCTGGAGGGACCTAGTGCAAATATTATCATCTCTTATGTGCATAATGAAAAATGTTGGGAAGCTTTGGACTATACTTCATGTTAATAAAAGAGACATTAACATGAGAGCAGAAAATAAATTTTAAAAAATTGAACTTAGCCAAATTTCATTATGGGTTCTGGATATGCAAATTGTTGTTAGTAATTGCTATGATAAGTGATATCTGGTGTCGACTCTATATAAATGTCAGCAATTAACAGCATATATTATATGTTTTTGTCATCTCCCAAGCTGACTGGTTCCTACTTGTTTTGAAAATATGTCACTCTTTGAAGAATATTCAGGAAGGACCTATAATTTGTCAGCATCAATCATTTTCAGACTCTGATATGCAGGATTTTATGTGATGGGTTTTGCAGTGCTAGGCCAAGTTTTAAGTCTCTTATTTGGTGCCACATAAATTTGTCACATAGCTGATTAGTAATGATCATGTATCTTTGCTAATTCTTTGGGTTTACAAAGCATTTTCATCCATATTATCTCATCTGATCATATTTCTGTACTAAATATTGGTCTAAGTTTCAGCAACACTGTCCAGTTAAATTAAAATTTATTGGGCTGGCCCCGTGGCACACTCGGGAGAGTGCAGCGCTTGGGAGCGCAGTGGCACTCCCACCCCGGGTTCGGATCCTATATAGGAATGGCCGGTGCGCTCACTGGCTGAGCGCGGTGCGGACGACACCAAGCCAAGGGTTGCGATCCCCTTACTGGTCACAAAAAGACAAAAAAAAAAAAAAATTTATTCATATTTTATGGAAATAAAATCTTTCTTCATTTTGTTCATTATGCTGTATATCAAAGACATTTCTTCCTTTGACATTTTATTTGTGCAGAGAGATGGAAAGGGTCATGACTAAATGTGATCAAGTGTTTGTATCTTCCAGTAGATAAAGCATAGAAAAGTTTTTTTATTTTTAAATGTACTGTGCTATTAAGAAAGAATTCTGCATTTATTTTACCATAGAGACCATTAAGGGTGCACTAAGCTTGGTTCGTTGGTTTTCCCTTCTGGTTCAGAATTACCTCGGAACTTGGTTGAACAGATTGACAGGAGCAGCAAACCTCTGTCAGGCAGAATGCTTTGAAAGTAAGCATGCTTTCTATTTTCTTCATATTCATAAGAGTGGCAGAGAGTTTTGACACACAAAGTAGGCTAAAATGATGTTTGTTGAATGAATGAACTAAATTTAGTGAATCCTAATTTTGCTGCCTTTAAATGACACACAAATAGTGAAGTACCCTGGCCAATAGTTCCATGACATCAAATATTTCTCAAGTTGTGCCATTTAACTTAAAGAAACGTGTTGATGCTTCTTTAATGTTTTGAAAGAAGTATACTTTATGTATATGCCTGATATAGATTCAGATCAATGAAATAAATGGTATTCTTTGAATTTAAATTAACTGTTTTCATCAGAATACAATAAAAATGACTTGCTCTCATCAATTTTAATACTCATTCAGTGTGTAAAGTTATATAGTGCAAATAACTTAGCTTGGAAAATATATTGGTACCTTCATAGTTACACTCCATTGCCCAAAGACACAGTGTGAAAAAAGATACCATAAACCTAGTTCTTATTGTTCAGCAATTACATTTTCACACTGCCCTGATAAAATGCAGTAAGAAAATTCAGGACGTGGTATCTTCTCAACATGTATACATGAGTCATGAGAGGAAAAAACTGAGAGATTTAATGAAAGCTAAGCTTTCTCATAAAAGCATAACAATAATTACCATCTTCCTCATATTTACAGTTATTAGGTTCCTAATGGCAGAAAAGACAGGCCTGGTTTTCCAGTATGGTTCATACATGAGAGCACTTATCAAGTGCTCGCTTCGGCAGCACATATACATACATGAGAGCACTTATCAAAATGGATGTGTGTCCTTTGTACTATCTGCAACTTTTTGAAAACTGAAGTGTTGGAGCTAACTTTATTTACAGGAGAAGTAGGTGACACAGCTGAGTTTTCCCAGGAAACTGACCCTGAGATAGACATTTCATATCCAGGAAGTTTACTGGGGAGTGATCTGGGGATAAACATCTGTGGGGAGGGAAAGAGGCAGGATTGGGTAGCCGGAGAGGTTGAACTCCAATGAACTTGCAATAGAGACCTCAGCTGATCCCACAGAGAGCTCTGGAGCAGGGATAGCCCTTAAGAATCGTCTCAAATTAAAGCATGAAAGCTGTGCCTTTATGTCCCTGGGGAAGAGGTATGATTTTGAGTGAGGTGGTTCTCTTTAGCAGAGGGTAAGTCCAAGAAGGGACTTAGCTGAAAGCCATGGACCGTCAACAATCAATGCTCCTGTGGACACAGGAATGTGTGTTTCAGTTCAAAATGGGGATCAGAGCATCATACTGCAGCATCTACTACAGTATGCAACCGTTATGTTAAGTGAAGTTAGCCAGGCACAGAAAGACAAATACCACATGACCTCACTCATTTGTGGAATCTGGAAAAAAATGTTGGTATTATAGAGGCAGAGATGAGAACAGTGGTTACCAGAGACTGGGGGGTTGCTGGTGGTGGTGGGGGAGAGGTGGGGGGAAACAGGGAGAGGTTGGCCAATAGGTACAAAATTACAATTAGATAGGAGGAATGAGTTCTGGTGTTCTATTGCACAGTAGGGTGACTATGGTTAAGATTATTGTGATTATTACACAATCAAAACTTAGCTAGAGGAGAGTCTTTTGAATGTTTTCACCACAAAGAAATGATAAATGCTTGAGGTGATTGATGCGTTAACTATCCCAACCCAATTATTATAAAACATATGTATGTATCAAAACATCAGTACCCCATAAAAATGTATAATTATAGTGTGTCAATTAAAATTTAAAAAGAGTCAATGGTTCACAAAACCTCAACATGTAATTCTTTGCAATCCTGTTGAAATTTAAATGTGGGATTTGTAGAGATATAAACCCTTTTCCACTGTATATTCAGTATTTTTTGATCACCCATTCTGTGTTAAGCATTATGCAAAATAGGTATGCAATGATAAATAAGATCTAAGACTTGTCCTTGTGTATTGACAACATATCAGAGAAGACTGAATTTTCAATGATTGACTTCTAGTATTTTGGTAGACTGTAGGTAAGGGATGGACTTATTTCTTTTTTCAGAGATTTGGGTTTCAGTTCTCTTATATCCCACTGCATCTTTCAGATGGTTTATCCACTCTTCCTGGTCTTAGAAATCATGTTCATAGAAATCAAATGTCTCTTCTGAACCCTCTGAACTAGCAGATAGTAATAATAACTAGCACTTCTCTAGCATTTTGCAGTTTACAAAGAGCAGCGTGCCTTTGTCGTTATTTGCAAATGAGAAAACAGAAGCCCAAGGAGGTTACATGATTTGCTCAAGTTCCACCACAAGAAAAGGACAGAATCAGCATTCGCAAACCCTTGTGTTTCCCTATATGACTCTGGTCACATTGTGCAACTGCAAAAGAACCAAAAGAAGCTACCTGCTGAGCCCGCATCTTCCAACCAGGAGAATCCTCCTTGTCTAAGACAGGGGGTGGTTTTCATAACACAGTTGAAATATTTGGTTTCATCATGAGAAAGATTTTTAGAAAGTTTTTCTTTACATTTGTTTCTTAAATTCAAGTGCATTTCCTCTGGAATTATTTTTAGGTGCAGAAAATTTATTCACACCTACTCCACTCCCCACTTTTTCTCTTTTCAGAGTCCTACATTCCAATATTGCTGTTCTCACTGTATCCTGTCTTTCTCAAAATGGAGGCCAGAAATAGTTTTGTTTTGTTTTTTAACCTATAAACTCACAAAGAAAAAAATCCGTTGTCAACTATAGTGAAAAGTTTACTGTTTAAAAATCTTTTTATTTTGAGGTGATTGCAAATTCATATTGATTTGCGGGGAATAGAGAAGTCCTGTGTACCCTGCACCCAGTCTTCCCCAATGGTTAACTCCTGCACACCTGTAGTAGCATATCACAACCAAGATGAGTTTTTATGACTTCACTATGATATTCTTATTGAAGAATCTCCACACTGTGTGCTGTGGGACTAATTTATTCACTAGTCAGAGACAACGGAGTGAATATAGGCTTTGGAGTCAGAACTAAGTTTGACTCTGAGATTAACATGCAAGTTGGAAAAGTCACTTCACTTTGGTTTCCTGTTCGGTACAATTAGTGTCATAAAAGACCCAAATAAAGTACTGCATGCAAAAGCCCATTGTAAGTTATAAAGACCTGTGCACATTATTGCTTTTATTGGCGTAGTTTATTGTGTACTGTGTTTAATGAGATGATTTGAGGGCCTCACAGGTATCAATTTTTTTGCCAATTGTTTTAACAGAGAAAAAATTAAAAATCTCTGTGTGATTTCTTTCATAGCCATGGTGGGTATTACCTATTACCTTGTGCTTTTATTTTATTTTATTTTATTTTGTAAGTCAATCATATAAAAATATTTGGAGAAAACAAAGAATTACTTTGTTACTTTGATCTTAATTATTGGTAATTAAGGTCATTATTTTGCAATTTCCTGAGCTGCCCATTTCTTCTCTTTTTAGATAAATAAAATATTCTTTATTTCAAATAATTAGCTAATCCTCCTTACCTACACAGAAGTCTTAGGTGAGAGAGCTGGCCATTGATTTAGATGTTTATCACCTTAAATAACGTCCTTTGTGAAGACCATATGATAAATATCTCTCATTCCTCTGTTAATATGTTTGTGCTATTTCTAGGTAACCAGTTTGTTTTTGCTAAACGGACACTGAATTTTGTGATAGGGCATGATTCTTCCCTTTGAATTGCCTGTTAGTTGGATCAGAAACACATGTGTAACCCATATTTAGAATTTTGCAAGGAAATGCAACTTCTTGGCATGCACTTTTTTGGGTATTAACCTTACTACTGGCATCCATTTACTTTCCTACTCACATTTCTCCATTTCCTTCTTTCTTGCTTTATCTTGTATTTTTAAAGCCTTCTTAAATCCTTCCATGGGGCAGGGCAGAGTCTAAAATAGGAGAGTCTTAACTACAGCCCGTGAAATGAGCAGACTATTTTCTAACTGTGGATGTACAGTAGATATTGCCTGTGCACCAGGAGTTTAGTAATTGCTCAAACATGCTGTCCTCAGAGAGTTTACATTTCATGTGCCTGGAGTTGAATTGATGCTATAAAAATTCTCTCAAAGGAAAAACATGTTTTAAACAGCCGTTGTAAATAAGATAACTAATTAGTTTCCAAATACGTGGGTAGTAATATTTGGAAAGTCAAATAATTGTTACAGTGTTATAATGAGATTTCGCAATGCAAGGGACTCCGCCCTGTGGTAGCAAATACTAAAACTTAAAGGTATGGAGCAAGCACTGAAACATTTGTCAATGTTATAGGTTGTGCAATCAAGTTTGCCTCTCACTGTTGTCATGGCAACCGAACTGCCTGTATGAAACAAGCAACTAAATTTCATTGCTCCTTAGTGTAAAAATAGCAGCTGTTAATGGTTCTTTCTTGTGCCAGAGTACATCATTTAAAAAAAAATACACCCTACACACCTTTATGCCAATTCTAAGCCAAAGTAGATAGTCAGTGAGGGTGACCAAGCTTTCCACTTTTCTTGGGGCTGAGGGTTTTCTCAGCACACGGGACTTTGGATGCCAAAACCAGCATATTTCTGGGAGAACTGGGAAGGTTTATCACCCCACCAGCTCTCCTCAGTTGTTACAATCACATTATATGTTGCCCATATTGGGGAACACAGTAAGTTTTGAGCAGGAAAATGATACAAAGAAATGCCATTTGGGAATATTATGCAACCTACAGGAAGGAGAGTCTGGAGGCAGAGCGGCTACTGCAGAGTCCAAGCATGAGGTGATGTGGAGCTGGGATGGACCCTCACTTAAACTAATATGCCAGGTCACATATTTGTGTGTGTTATAAAACAAGGCCGCTCTTCCTTTCTCTACCTAAAATTAGGATGGGATAAGGCCCCAATAGCTTGATTAGACATTCCCCAAAGCGTGTGTTATATAGGCCTACCAGTCAGCCTGTCAGCTGCCACATGACATCTGTTCATGCTGCCTGGTGCACTCTTGTCCACACTTACTACCTACAGTTTCTGTCCCTACAAAGCATGCGATACCAGTGTCCATGCCAAGGGTGCTGCCTCTGGGTGCTTCCTGATTACTGGGGTGGTGAGCCCTGCTGCATAAAACGGCCTCCTCTGCAACTCTGGGCCACACTTGGTCACGTTGACCCCAACGCAGCTCTGCTTGTACTAGAGACCCATAAAGTCTCAAACCTCCTCCGAAGGGGCTCAAACCCAACTCAGGAGATTAGCTTAAGGCTAGATGCCATTCTGTCCCCGCCAGGCCCTCATCTTCCTTCCAGTTGCTCTTCAGTAAAACTCTTCTCTCTTCTCTCATTTACAAAGTCAAAGCTCTCAAGCACACCATGATTTCTTTCACTTTAAAACAGGGATTAAAAATAGCAACTACTTAATAGGGCCAAGTGAAAATTAAATAATTAGTATGCATAGAGCAGTTAGAGCACTGTCTGGACATGGTAAGCACTATGTGTTTGCTGTTACTACTGAGCTAGGGGTTTGAAAGGAGCCACTCAGTTACCATGTGACAGAGGCCAGTTTACCAGCACAGAGCATTACTACACAGATTTTGAGACAACATTCGAGCTAGCAAACAACATCTTCTTTTGAGTAGAATTATTGGGATCTTTACAGGGACCACTACAGTTGATGTTTTGCAAGAGTGATTCTTGCTACACCTTTTCTCATCACCTTTAGGTTAGAAACACAAATGATGAACAAGTGAAAAATCCCTGCATTCTTCATTTAATAGCACCATGCTTTAATGTTGAATAAATTAGATAAAAATGTTCAGATTATTCAAATCAAATAAAGTAAACTTTTCCAGTTCTCCAAATTGGAGTTTTGGTATGAAACCCAAACTTCCCAAGGCTTCATCTATCTGTGGGTATAAATGGAATTCACATCAATGGTAATAACTCACACCCTGCTGGAGGTGTAGCCCCCCTGCTGTGTAGGATGTCTAGCTTCATGCAAAATGTCTTCTCATGTATTCCTAGGAGTGTGCACACAGAGTGCCGCCCATGGGTTTATGAACAAGTCCCCTCATCTTTGCCACTCATTAATATTTGCGGCTCTCAAGGCATTTGAAGCAATGTCCCTGCCCCACTGTTTTTCCTAAGAAAAGTAATATCCATATCAGGAGTGTCATTTTTTGGTATTCCCCAAAACTTAAATCCTTGAGGCTCAAGAATAGCGAAACATTCCATCTAGCTTTCATGGGGTGGGAGCTATTCCATGGCCAAAGCAGAATGGGTGAGAAGCACATCTATCCATAGAGGCGAGGCTGCCTTCTAGGTGGCTGTAGAGTGGGTGCTCCATGACCATGGGAGCTATCGGAAGGAAGTGCACATCTTTGATTTGCACACTGTGTTCTGCTGGCTGTATTCTCCTTTTCCCTTTTTCCTCCATGCAACATGAACATTGAGCCTACTTAAACAGAGGGTGAAGAAAAAACCGCAAAGACCCAAGAATGGACATCTAGGTTGTTTCTGTCCTTATGTCTCATTTAAAGATATTACATATACCCAGTGTTAGAGTCATTATTAGTTCTTGAGGAAGTCCATTTAATGTCCTAATTACCCTGAGAATGATGATGATTTGGAGGAGGTTTTTCTTTTCCCTGATAGCCAATCTGCATTTAATTTTTCTTAATTTCTTCTCATTCTCTCTATTTAAAGTCTTTGCGGTGTTTACAGTTCACAGAAAGAGTATTTGTCAGCTGTTCTTTCCTTAGGTAAGCTAAATGTGTTAGATGATATTTTTTACACAAACGTCAATTCTCTTTTCCAAATTACTTTTGATGTTCTGGTAGGAGCTTTAGGCAGTGTGTGTATTGAAGTACACCTCAGTTTACAAAATAGACCTATGTATTGCTGAAGATTTGTTCCAAATTTTCAAGTTGGATCCTACTGTTCCATTGACTGAGTTATAAAATTGGAATTGTGTTTCCCTGGGGGTGGAAGGAAGTCCCATGATGGTTTTAATTAAAACTTTTGTTAGAGAAAGGGTAAACATCAGTACTAGCTTCATGTACTTCATGTTGTACTGCAATGTTTCTTGGGATTATTAGTCTCAGTGGTGGTTTATTTTGGGGTTTCACAATTAAATTAGGTTGACTCTAAAAATTCCCCATAGCCCTTTGACATAGCAGAAAGTTTCTGGCTACCTTTCTAAGCTGTTTTTAGTGCATGGGCTGAGTCAGGGGCTAGTTGCAGCAGCAGCATTGGCCTCGGTGAGATGGTACCATGGACACAGGCTTTTTTTTCTTTTTAATACTAATTAGGCACAGTGACTATACATTTCAGATCTTTGAGGACAGCTGGATCTTAAATGTCCTGTTCCATTCCCTCCATAAGAGTACTCATGATTTCTAGATCATATGCTCTGCTTTTGGGTTCTGAGAGATGCTAATGCTGTAGATGGAAGAAGACACCACGGAGAAATGAAGAATGTTTATTTATCAGTCGAGAGAATACAGATATGATTTTCTCTAACTTTATTCATGTAGTTTTAGTAAATTTTACTTCTACTTTGTTGATTTGTGTTTCCAAGAGAATGTTTATCTTGTGTGTATGTGAAAGGGAAGGAAATAACTACACATCCACACATAAAAGGAAAGCAGACAGGAGCTGAGAATAACAGCTGATAGGAATGAGAGGACATATTTAATTCAGAGAATGTTCTTGCTGGAAACCCAAGATGGAAATAAGGAAAAAACAAGTGACTCTTACTTTTCTATAAATAATCCTTCTAGTCACATTTCTTTCTCCTTGTCTAACTTGTACTGTTCCACTTTCACAGTATTTTCTTGTTATTCACAATATTGTTCAGTTTTTTTCTCCATAGATAACTTCCTTCAACTAACAGACTTTCTGAGGGCTTGTTTGGGGTAAGTTGGGGGTCTTGCACCTTCTTTTATTTGATGTTGCAGGAAGATTTAGGGGTTTTAACTACATGTTTCTGAGTATAGGTTGTGAAGTTTCTTAGAAACCTCTTCTAGGAATAAAACAGGGATCACTGAAGGAAAATGAAAAAGAGATTTAAATTGCAGACATTCTTTTATGGGCTGGCCCTTATCAGGAAGGTATCCATCATAAACACATTTTTAGCATGAAGTAATTTATTAGGGTTATCCTTCTGAAGAGGATAACTAGGTTCTGGGTACTTGATTCTAGGGTTTAAGGAAATGAAGGTTTGAATAAAGCAAGCTCATCTAGCCCCATGGCTTTAAATACCATCTGTGTGCTGATGGCTCCCATTTTATATCTTCATTTCCAACTCTGAACTCTGGACTACCTACTAGACATCTTCATTTTGGGTGTTTATTAGCATCTCAAAAGTCAACATGGGTGGAGCTTTGAGTCCACTGAGAAGCAGATACCAAGATGGGGTTAGCGGTTCAATTTCATTTACTAGATAAAATGCCTGTGGAAAAAAAAATGGGGAGGGAGGTGGGAAAAGTGGGGGATCTGGGGGATACTGGGAGAGCTGTCACACTGTGACACAGGGCTAACCCATGTTGTGGACAGAGGGAAGGATGGGAGTTTGGGTAGGAAGCCTTAGACTTTGGTGCAGTTCTAAGAATGTTTCAGCAAGGTTGATGTGGAGTCCTTGAGCCAAAGTCACCATCAGAGGGGTCCCACATCTCTCATGATGGGCATGACTCAGCATCCCCAGAAGTCATCAGCTAGGAGTGGCCTGTAAGAAGCGTGGCCTGGTTGTGAACATGGTGCAGCAGCTGGGTCATGGGTCAAGGCACTTGCTGCAGTTGGAGATCTGAAAGCCATGTTTTCACAGCTGCCACATGTCCCTAGACAAATTTTTGAGTTTTCCTTCCATCTATTACTCTAAAATTTCCCCTGTCCTAGTTTCCCCATTTCAGTCAGTGTCAGCTCAACTCCACTGTCTTCTCTACTGCACCTAGTCTGACATCTTGCTTTTGCTATCCCTAAAGTCTGTCCTCCAACCTTGCAATCACTTCCCATCTAATTCAAAATTAAGTCCTAATTCTCTACTATGACCTTCAAGTTTCTACATGACCTGAGCCCCCTGCTAACTCCGTCATATAACCCTCTACCGTTATATCTTACTTACTTTTCTCTTCCTTGAACACAAGCCCATTCTTGCTTCAGGGCCTTTGCACGTCAGTTTCCTCTGCTTGGAAAGCTCTTATTCTCAGATTTCCCCAGGGCTCACTCCTTCCCTTCCTTCAGGACTTTGCTCCAATGTTACCTGATTAGAGCATCCTTCTCTGGCCAACTTACATTACTCCATTTTCTCCATAATACTCAATGCCATATCATATATTATACATTTATTACTTTTATTTATTGCCTATTTCTTCTAGAAATGCAAGCCCTATGAGGACAAAGCCTTTATCTATTTATTTGTAACTGTTTCCCTAGAGCCTACCATGAAATAAGTTTTCAATAAATATTTGTTAAGTGAGTATATAAATAAAATTTTAAAGTGTACAAAATTTATGCTGTACTAAAAATTGATTCTGTTTCATAGCATTATATTTTATAAGCTATTTTTGCACAAAACATTATAAATATTTACTAACACTTTAAGCATTCTTATACAGCATACTATTACATTTATGGATGAAATTTATTCCATTTTATGGATGTGCCACAGTTTATTTACTCACCCCTAATTATTTCCAATTTTTGGCTATTATGTGAATAATATTATAATGAGTATCATTATGCTTAAAATCTATGGGGACAGAGACCAAGTATATCTTGCTCACCATTATATCCGAAGTGCCCCACAAATATTTGTCAGTTGAATGAATGAGTAAATAAATACACAGAAAGTATTCAGACTCATTTTTGTTTTCTGATGTAAAAACCTAGAAGTTGAATTGATAATTTTATATATTCATTTTGTCAACCCAATTTGTATTGTAAAATTACATTCTAGAAAATAGTCACTTTATGTTTGCACTGCCAGCATATGAGTGCCTACTATTTTCTCAAAAAGCATTCAAAATAAAAAGCCTCTCCAATCTGATCAATCTGGTGACAAATATTATCTCATTTTAATTTGCACTCTTATGTTTTTTTACCAGAAAAGTCACATTTTTATCATAGATTCTTTGGCCATTTGTGCTACTGTTTAATAAATCACCTGTTCTTGTCTTGATATTTCAGTTATGGTGAAAAGTGTAGGTAGGAGGCCAGGTTCTTCCATTCACTCCCTGTTTTGCTTTCATAAGTTACTTAGCTTTTCTTTTCTTTTTTTATTACTACATTAATCATTGCACAATGTAATTATTTTTTGTGGCCCTTTACCAATTTCTCACTAACCCCCTCTCCCCCTCCCTCTTTCTCACCTCTGGTGGCCTCAGTCTATTCTCGCCTTTTGGAAGTCCAATGAATTATTTCGATTGTTGTATCTTTCTTTATTTTTTTGTTTATTTGTTTATTTTTTTCAGCTCCCACTTACTAGTGATAACGTGACATTTCTCTTTCTGTGTCTGACTTGTTTCACTTAACATAATTTTCTCTAAGTTCATCCATGTTGCTGCAAATGGCAGAATTTCATTTTTTTTAATGAAAGAGTGGTGTTTGGTCATATACATATACTACATTTTCCTTATCCAGTCATCTGTTGATGGACATTTAGGTTGGTTCCAACTCTTAGCTCTTGTAAATAGAGCTGTGATAAACATGGGAGTGCAGGTGTCCCTTTGATGTGATGATTTCCATCCCTTTGGGTATACACCCAGTGGTGGGATTGCTGGATTGTATGGCAGTTCTATCTATAGTTGTTTGAGGAATTTCCATACTGTTTTTCATAATGACTACACTAATTGACAGTCTCACCAAAAGTGTAGGAGGGTTCCCCTTTCTCTACATGCTCACCAGCATTTGCTATTCTCTGTCTTTCTGATAATGACCAATTTAACTGGAGTGAGATGACAACTCACTGTGGTTTTGATTTGCATTCACCTGATGGTTAGTAATGTTGAGCATTTTTTCATGTGTCTGTTGGCCATTTGTATATCTTCCTTTGAGAAATGTCTGTTGAACTTCTTTGCCCATGTTTTAATTGGGTTACTTTTTTATTGTTAAGTTGTTTGGGTTCCTTGTGTATTCTGGATATTAGTCCCTTGTCAGATGCATAGTTTATGAATATTTTTGCCCATTCTGTAGGTTGTCTTTTTGCTTTGTTAATTGTTTCTTTTGTTGTGCAGAGGTTTTTCAGTTTGATATACTCTCATTTGTTTATTTATTTATTTACTTATTATTGAGTCAGTTTTGGTATATTGTGAGAGGTACAGGTCTAATTTCATTCTTCTACATCTGGATGTCCAGTTTTTCCAGCACCACTTTTTGAGAGGCAGTCCTTTCCCCAATGTATGCTCCTGTTGCCCTTGTCAAATATCAGTTGGCTGTGAAAATGTGGGTTGATTTCTGGGTTCTCTATTCTGTTCCATTGGTCCACATGTCTGGTTTTTTTTGTCAGTACCATACTGTTTGGGTTATTATAGCTTTGTAGTATAATTTGAAGTCGGGTAGTGTAATGCCTCTGGCTTTATTTATTTTATTTTTTGCTCAGGATTGCTTTGGATATTCAGTCTTTTGTTGTTATGCATAAATGTTAAGATTGTTTTTTTTATTTCAGTGGAGAGTATCATTGGTATTTTGATGGCGATTGCATTGAATCTGTAGATCACTTTGGGTGGTATGGACATTTTCACAGTATTAATTCTTTCAATCCAAGAACATGCAATATCTTTCCACATTTTCGTGTCCTCTTCAATTTCTTTCAGCAGTGATTTTTAGTAATCATTGCAGAAACATTTCATCTCCTTGGTTAAATTGATTCCTAGGTATTTTATGTTTTTGGTGACTATTGTAAGTGGGCTTGCTTTCTTGATTTTGTTTTCTGTTACTTTGTTATTGGAGTATAAAAACAGTACTTTTTTTTGTGTGTGTTGATTTTGTATCCTGCAACTTTACTGAAATAATTTATCAATTCTCAAAGTTTTTTTTTGGTAGAGTCTTTTGGCTTTTCTATATATAAATCATGTCATCTGCAAATGGGGACAGTTTGACTTCCTCTTTTCCAATCTGGATGCCCTTTATTTCTTTCTCTTGCCTAATTGCTATAGCTACTACTTCTAATACTGTATCAAATAGGAGTGATGAGAGTGGGCATCCTTGTCTTTTTCCTGTTCTTATCATTCAGGATGATTATGGCAGTGGGTTTGTCATATATGGTTTTATTGTGTTGAGATGCTTTCCTTCTATACCTAATTTGCTAAGAGACTTTATCATGAATGGATATTGAATTTTGCCAAATGCTTTTTCTGCATCTATTAAGATAATCATAATAATTTTTGTCCTTGATTTTGTTGATGGGGTGTATCACATTTATTGACTTCTGTATGTTAAACCATCCTGGCATTGTGGGTATAAATCCCACCTGATCATGGTGTATAATTTTTTTGATGTGTTGTATTCTGATTGCTAATATTTTCTTGAGGATTTTTGCACTATGTTCATCAGAGATATAGGTCTATAGTTTTCTCTTTTTGTTGTATCTTCATCTGGTTTTACTATCAGGGTGACTGCTGTGGATTGGATGTCTACCCCCCAATCTCACTGAAGTTTAAATTCCTACTGTAACTGTTGAGGGTGGGAAATCCTATTATGGTTTTTGAAAGGTGGGACCTTGAGGAGGTGTTTAGATTGGAGGACAATGCCTAGTGAATGGACTAAAAATGGTGATTATGAGCATGGTTCTGAGGCCTTTAAAGAGAGTGAATGAGGAGGTTAGTCTCTCTTGATTCTGCCATTTTCTGCTATGTGAGACCTCTGGGTCACTATTGCCACCATTAAGACCCTCACCAGATGTGGACTTCCCAGCCTCAGAAACTGTAAGCAATAAATTTTGTTTTCCTTATAAATTACCCAGTTCCAAGTACTTTGGTATAAGCAACAGAAACAGACTAATACTGTGATACTGGCTTCATAGAATGAGTTTGGGAGAGTGGCTGCTGTTTCAGTTTTTCAAATTAATTTGAAGATAATTGGCATTAATTCCTCTTTAAAGGTCTCGTAGAATTCAGCAGTAAAGTCATCCAGTCCCGGGCTTTTCTTTGTTTGGAGATAGCTGATTACTGCTTCAATTTTGTTGCTTGTTATTGGTCTGTTCAGGTTTTCTATCTCTTCTTGGTCCAGTGTTGGTAATTTGTATGTGCCTAGAAATTTATCCATTCCCTCCAGGTTTTCAAATTTGTTGGCATATAGCTGTTTATAATAGTCTCTAATGATTCTTACATTTCTTTGGTATTGGTTGTAATGTCTCCTTTTTAATTTCTGATTTTTGTTATTTTGGTCTCCTCTCTTCTTTTTTTTTAGTTAGCCTAACTAATGTTTTGTCTATTTTGTTATCTTCTCAAAAAAACCAACTTTTTTTTTTTGATCTTTTGTACCATTTTTGGGTCTCTATTTTATTTAGTTCTGCTCCACTCTTAATTATTTCTTTCCAGCTACTAATTTTGGGATTGTTCTTGTTCTTGTTCTTCTAGTTCTTTAAGGTGTAGCATTAGGTTATTTATTTGTAATCTTTCTATTCTTTTGATATATGCATTTATTGCAATAACCTTCCCTATTGGTACTGCTTTTTGATTTCCTGTCTAATTTCTTCTCAGACCCATAAGTCATTCAGGAAAATGTTGTTTAATTTCCATGTATTTGTATAGTTTTCTGAGTTTCACTTGTTATTTATTTCTACTATTAATTCATTGTGGTCTGAAAAGATACTTGAGATAATTTCATTTTTTAAAAATTTGTTGAGACTTGATTTGTGATCTAACATATGGTTTATCTTGGAGAATGTTCCATGTGCTGATGAGAAGGATGTATTTTCTATGGGTGCTGGATAAAATGTTCTGTAGATATCTGCCAGGTCCAATTGGTCTAATGTGCAGTTTAAATTCTGTGTTTTTCAACTGGTTTGTTGTCTAGAAAATCTGTCTAGCACACAGAGAGTGGTGTTCAGGTCCCCTGCTATTATTGTAATGGATATATCTCTTTCTTTAGGTCTAATAGTATTTTCTTTATATATCTGGGTGCTTCAATGTTGGGTTCATATATATTTATATTTGTATGTCTTCTTGCTGGGTAGATCCCTTTATTATTATATAGTGGCCTTGTCTCTTTTTATGGTTTTTGGTTTAAAGTTAATTTTATCTGATGTAAAAATAGCTATTTCTTCTCTTTTTTTTTATTTCAATTTGCATCATGTACCTTTTTCCATGCCTTTACTTTTAGTCTGTGTGTGTCTTTACAGGTTAGGTGACTCTCTTGAAGACAGCATATAGTTGGCTCTAGCTTTTTTCAGTCAGCCAGTCTGTGTCTTTTGATTGGGAGTTTAATCCATTTACATTTTGGGTTGTTATTGAGAGGTATTGTCTTACTGCTGGTATTTTATCTATTTTTGTTTGTAAGTTTTAAATATCTTTTGTTCCTTTTCCTCCCTTTTATTGTTTGTCTTTTATGTTTGTGGGTTTTTTGAGGTGTTGAGATTTAGTTTCTTTCTCTTTCTCATTTGAATTTTTGTTTTACCAGTGGGTTTTGTTTTTTCTTGTGTTTTCTTGGTAGAGGTTATCACATTTTGGATTCCAGATGGAGGACTCACTTGAGAATTTCTTGTAGGGCTGGTTGTATGGCAGTAAACTCCTGCAGTTTTTGTTTATCTGGGAAATACACTTTCTCTCTCATTTCTGAAGGACAGCCTTGCTGGGTATAGTACTCTTGGCTGACAATTTTTTTTTCTTTTAGTATTTTGTATGTATCATCCCATTCTCTTCTGGCATGTAGAGTTTCTCTTGAGAAACCTGATGTTAGTCTGATGGGGTTCCCTTGCAGGTGACTTGACACTTTACTCTTGCTGCTTTTAAGATTCTGTCTTTGTCTTTGAGCTTTGCCAGTTTGCCTGTAATGTGTCGCAGAGAAGATCTTTTTGGATTGAGTCTATTGGGTGATCTTTGAGCCTCCTGGATCTGAAGGTCTGTGTCTTTCCCTTTACCTGGGAAGTTTTCCATAATTACTTCATTGAGTAGGTTTTCAATGCCTTTTCCTTTCTCCTCCTCTTCTGGAATACCTGTAATTTAGATTTTTGTGCAATTAAGTTTATCTGCAAGCTCTCTTAGTTTTTCTTCATTTCTTAAAGTTCTTTTTTTCCTTTTTTTGGGGGGGTCCACTTGGGTTATTTTGAAAAAAACTATTTTTAAGATCAGAAATTCTTTCTTCTGCTTGATCTAACCTGCTGCTTAAGCTCTCAGTTTTTTGTCCCATTGAATGAATTCTTCAGTTCCAAGAGTTCTGCTACATCGTATTAATACATTTGAAGTATTAATCTTCTTATAAATTTCCTCCTTTATATGCTGGATATTTTTTCTCATTTCATTGTGTTGCGTATCTAAGTCTTTTCATATCTCATTGACTTTACTTAAGATTGTTGCGCAGAATTCCTTTTCAGTCCTTTCAAGGGTACTGCTCTATGTGGTCTGGTACTTGAGAATTACTGCTTTCCTTTTGTGGTGTCATATTTTCTCGTTTTTTCATATTTGTAGTATATCTGCCATGATGTCTGGTCATCTGGTAGAGCAGTTGCTTCTTCTATTACTTTGGAGTGACCTTTGAGTAGAGAGATTTCTTCTTTTTCAAGTCTCTGCTGGTGATTCTCCTTTGTGTCAATTCATTTGAGTGGTCAGCAGGCCTCCTGCATGGTGGCTGAGGCTGATACTGTGGCATTGAGCTGCCTTTGCCATGGGAGTGGTTGTGGCAGTAGTTCTGGTGGTGTACTCATGTGGAAGTGGTGTTTTGGCATGCTTTTGCTTTCTGCTAGGTGATAGGGGCTTTACTCAGCTCCTGCCTCCGTCTTTGGGCATGCTCCTGCTATCTGCTGGGTGATGGAGCCTGTACTTGGCTCCTGCCTAAGATCCTGGAAATGCTCCTGCCTTCTTCCAGGTGGTGGGGGCTGCCCTTGGCTCCTTTCATTTAGCTTTTATGAACTTTATTTCCTCAGTGTAAAGTGGGACAAATAATAGTGCAGTTCCTTGGGACTGCACTGTGGAAGATTGCAAGGGATTGGGGCAGGGGTCAGCCTCCTGCTTCAGGTGCTCTCCTTGCCCTTAGCATTGCCCAGGAGAGTTGGGCTGTGGTAGGGAGTAAATGTGAAAATGCATGTAAGGTGCTCAGGGCAGTGCCTGTGCAGAGTAAGTGCTAATAAATGGGAGCTGCTACTTCTGTTGTTACTTTATCTTTGTGCATCTGCTTTTTCTATTACATTGTGCTGTTCTTGATGGTAATCATATTTCACAAATCCTTGGAATCCTGGGGTATAATCCTAGGATAAATAGTATTAGTTCCTTAGCTGCTCAATCTATGTTGTAAGATAACAGGTTGTATAAATCTTTGGTAACAGAGAGATTCTCTTTTCTTAGCTAATGTCTCTGTCTCCTGATTCAACTCCCTGTTCATCTGGCCTTAGAGTATCTGCCTCCATCTTCTGAGCCTATTTGCTTCTCCAAACATTTACCTTTAGTTTAGCTAAGTTCCCACATAACAGTTTCATACCTTCAGCAGAATGTTCAGACCTGATTTTTCCTAAGGATCCCTACAGATGCTGCTGTTACCTATGAGCTATCTAAATGAAGAGTTAATTACATCTATTTTTTTCTGTCCCATAGGTATTTCTTTACCCGTCATTTCTCTATATCTAAAAATATTCTTACTATATTTTATTTAGTCCCTTAGAGAATACTCAAGAGAAAGCAGAATTGCATTTACTTGTGAATATCAGAGAGGGCCATTTTTAGAAGGAAAGTGCTCTAAGGGGACTGATATCTTATGGCATTTTCTTTGTCCTTCCAGATATCCTTTAGAGAGATGCCCTACAGAGATATATAATTAAATACAAATAAAAAGGAAAAAAGAACAAGCCCCTCCCCCCCAACCAAAGATACAAAACGTGCATTGGAAAATGTATCAGAGGACATAAATTCCTGAAATTGAATGAATGTTGAAGTAAAATATTTTCCTCTCCCTATTTGTCATTACCTACTTAATTTGACTCTGGGCTGGTCTGTTGGGGTTTCCAGGCATCTCAGTTTAATTTAAGACTTTGATATGGAATTGACTGGCAAAAAAAAAAAAATTTTTTTTTGGCTGCACTAATTGTATTTATTGAGCTTGGGGACGTGTTGAGATGGTGGTCAAGCTACCATGGGAAATGCTTACTTGATGGGAGATTTAATATTTTACAGTTGACATTCCTGAATTAACGTTACTATGGCTGCAATCATTTTTCTTTTTTATCATTCTTTGCCATGTCTTACTTAGTCACTAAATGCTCTCTGCTCTGAGCAACCTTGATAGATGAGGCAACACACTTGTAAATAACAGATATATTTGTAGTGCTTGCCAAATAAGAAAGAACTGTATCTTTGCCATTGCAATGTAATTGGAACAGATGTCTGAATATTTTAAAAAATTGTGGATGTTGTAAATTAGGACTTTGGTCATTAGAATACATTAAAATTTCTGCCTAATCATTTTATGATGTGGTAGAAAACAGTGTCATTCAAATGGTGGCCCTTTTGACATGTCACCAGCCATCTGGAGAAAAATAAAACTCCTCTCCAAGTAATTATCTAAATGTTTCTAAAAAAATATGCAATGTAGAAACATTTTGTCTCCATAAAGAAAAATTAAATAAATTCAGCAATCAAGCCATATTGAACATAGAAAATATAAAGTTATCATACAATAGTACAGAAAATAATAGTACAAAAATGAATTCAAGGTTTTTTTTTTTCATTAATTAGCTAATTTGTATATAAAGTTTCTGGCTTCAAAAGAGGCTTGTAATGATACACTCAGACATTAAGATAATAGCTTTTTAGAAGTGAGGAGAAACAGGTAAAGAGGAAAGAGAATGCCTGAAAGTAGAATGAAACTCGGGCAAGAATCAAACATTAAACTCATGCTGTGTGGTTTTTTATTTTGCCAGAGGTAGGTCACAGATTGAGCGCTAAACTTTCTAGCAGCCAACAAGTTGAGAACATGACTCGTTACAGGATTCACAATGTTCACAAGCTTCGAATCAAACATATTGCTCTAGAGTAGTGTGACTATTTCTGAAACTGAGAAAAGAGAGAATTTTCCCAATTATTCCTCATGAAAGAACACTGCATAATTAGGGAATAATACTTAGTCTTTGAAAATATCCTTACATTAAATACAGGGAGTCGTTTCACAGGACAGTTTCTTAAATTATTCCTAAATGTAAGCTGAAAACATTATGCTTATATACAAGTACCAGGCCAGCACAGTCTGGGCAAATCCACATGTGTACTTTAATTTTGTTCTGGATACACATTGACTGTTTCTTGTAGGAGTCAAGCCACTGTTTTATTTGGAAAAAATAAATCCTCTATTTTTAAGGAGACTTAAACAAGACTTTTGTTGTTTTTAAATAATTTAGAGTCTTTTCGTGTTGTTTTTTTACTTTCTGCTTTGGGAAATACATAGAGAGTTGGTGAGGTCTTTAGTACCAGGGTCAAAGAGTTTGATTTTGATTCAAAAATAGTAAGAACATATTGTAGTTTCTAAATTAGGAACATAATTATGACACAATGGCTTTAGAAAGGTTTATATGACGGTGACACATAGAGATAATTTATAGAGGGAGAATATAGAGGCTGAGGGAAATTTAAAAAAAAATCATCATTCATCTATTTACTGGGTTTCATGAGGTGTCCTAATTTGACATTTGGTTTATTGCATGTTCAACTGTATTTAGAGTACAGATATTAATTAGACTTGGATGTTTCAGAGTGTGATTATCTGGACTTACTGCTTGAATTATTACTTAAGACTGTCTATAATAATTGCCAAAGTTAATATACAACACTCTGCACTTACCAGCTTTTTAACATCATACTTATGGTTTTACTGTTATTTATTATTTTAAAGAATCTTAAATAGATGGATTACACTTGCTTCGTGAGTGGACTTCTAGAGATTTCTGGAACTATTAAGAAACTATTAAGTTATGATAGGCTAAGTTTGCTGAAGTAACAAACAACTGCCAACTGTTAGTGCCTTACCATCATAAAAGTTTATTTCTGGTAAATGTGTACACTACTTTTCTGTTGTGAGTCACTGCAGTGACTCATTGCAGTCACTTGGAGCTTTTATCTCACTATGTGCTCCCATAGTTACCAAGGCAGGAGAAAAGGGACTCAGTGAATTGCATGTCTCTTAAAGCTTCTACCCAGAAGGATACAGGTCATTTTTAGTCACGTTTTGTTGGCCAAAAGACATTATCAGGCTATACCTAACTTCAAAGTGGCAGGGAAGTGCTATGCCATCACATGCCCCAAATAAGGGGGAGCAGGATGTGTGCAAACAGCTCTAATGACCACCGGGACATAGCCCCTTTGCAAAGTACTCATGAGTGTAGGGCTGGAAAGAATAATGTCTTTCAAATGAAATTATTTTACTGAGTATTTCATCCACTGCTTGGTTCTATAGGCTCATAGGCCCAGAGCAAATTAGAATTTTAATATAAATGGACAAGGTGACCCCTAACATGACTAGAATATGATTCTCCATTATGAATTGGTAAGTGTGAGGAGAGTTTATAAAAACTTCTTGTCACAGAAGCTTAATATTAGATTCACACTTGTGTTCTGCACATTTGAATGCAGAGAGAGGCTAGTATCTTTTTAATGTAAACTTTAGGTGGTGAAACAATTTAATATAATGTACAAATAGTCATAAATATAGATTACATAAATACATGCTGTTTATGCCTATATACATAGATCTTGTTACTTAGCCAACACCTGAGGCATGAGTGAGGAACAGGGTGACCCATGGTGACTATGGATCTCAGTATAGTTAGTTCACATCCTGGATGACCTTTGAAGGCATGGAATGTGGACTTTATAGTTTTAGGTCAGATTGTTAGAGTATTAGAATGGGAACAATATTTAAATTTATTCCATAATTTTTCAGTCATAGGCAAAGTAAGATTTACCATTCCTGTTTAAAGTTTGGATTTTATCTGCTCTATCTTGAAATTTTAAATTCCATGAAAAATGACTTGATTTGGCAAAATTTAAAGAGTGGCCCATAGGGGATGGCTCGGAAGACAATCTAAGTGGTAGATTGTGGGGTCCACGTCTTCAGACGCATTCCTCTCTGTCAATGTTGGTCCCTGATCTCCGATCTTGTGTCTTGTGCTTTAACTCTCTGTGTCCTCAGGAGGAACCACCTCCCAAGAGAGTCCTTGAAACCTACTGTGAACACACGAAGTACTTGAGTTCAAGCCTCTGCTAGTGAGTATGAAGTAGCATAAACTTGCTATTTTGGCAATTGTCTACATGTGCCTGTATGTTTATATTGCCAAATATGACCTATTTTTTGATATGAATTGGGATGCCTTAAGACATACACTAAGATTTTAGATTTCAGGTGTGAGGTTAAAGGTGCTAGAAACTATCATCTGGAATGGAAAGGAAAACCTGGCTCAGTGAGATGGCATATAGAGGTAGAATTGTGTTATTTTTATTTTAATGTTACCATCACAGTAATAATAATACTAATCTCAGTATGAATCATTCTATTTTGTTAACGGTAGCTATGTTGATGATATTTGAAATAGTCATGAGTTAATAGATGGTAATTGCACAAACTATTGTATGATATAATAAATATTAAAAAATAGTTTTATGTCATTTCAGAAAAAAACTGAAATATAAAATTGTGAGTGAATAGCTATTAAGTGTATAAAATAAAAGGTATTTGAATGGGTTTGTACCTGATTTCTTCCCTATTTAGCCTGACGAAAAAATGATTTTCAGAGTTCTGAGTAATCAGTAGACACAAAGCTACCCCAAAGCTCTTAAAAATTGCAAAACATTACTGGCACTGAAGTGAGCCCAATACCACATTATTGGTACCGTTAGTGTTTGTATTTGAGCCGATCAACTCGGACTTCAGACATTTAACTATGCAGATACTTATAAAACTCTTTTGGTTATTTATACAGGACTCAGGAAAATAATATTTTTCAGAATGGTTTCATCGACTTGCAATCAAGTATGTTCTGAATACTTTCACATAACCTGGCCACTCAGTAGTGACTACCAAATAATATATACTTCTATGTATGTGTGTGAGCATGTGTATGTGTAAACAAGCAAGCACTCATAAGAATGAAACTTTCTGATCAATTTATGTTAAATATCAAAATCGGTTTTCTCCTTGAGTTTTACCCTGCACAATATTATCAGTTTGTTTTAATTACTTTCAGGCAGGCTGCACAGTATGGTCTTCTGTCACACTTGTCATTTCTGGGTTACTATGTAGGGGACCCATCTCAATGGTCTCCTGGCTATAATCTCAGCCCTTGTTCTCCACTTACACTCCCCTCCAGTCTTCTTCCTCCCTTCCACAATATAAGGGTTTCCTGGGAAGTTGCTTTATTTTTAATTCACTGATGTTAGTTATGGTAAAATAATTGATTGGGAGTCCATTAGACTGAGGTGGCTCCAGTGCCCTGGATTCCTCCATAAGCAAACTGAAACCTAACTCAGTGCAAACGGTCATACTCTAGGTCAATCAGAAACAGCCGACTAACCTCTAACTGGGGACTTCCCACTGGGATGAATTCTTTGTCTTGTTTCGGCGTTCACCAAATGAAAGCCTTCCCAGAGCTGCTGTGATCTGGTGCTGCCTGATTCTTGAATCTCTGTTTTAAAATAAAGTCTTTAATATTTTAACGTGCCTAAATTTATCTTTTGACACTTACACGAATGCAATTTAATGTACTTTGATATTGCTAAGAAGGTCAGGGGATGTGAGGCACAGCAGGCTAGTGTGGGTATATCTTGGTACCCAGAGTAGGGTCCTTATCCTAGCCCTTATCATACACACAAATTCAGATGAGAAAGTGGGGAAGAGAGGAAAGGACTTGGAAGCACTGTAGTTGGAATTAGGGCAACCAAGGACTTGGGAGTAAAATCAAGATGGTCCAGAATGGGGGTACACTAGGTTACACTTTTTTCTCTAATATTGCCAATTAAGAAAACACATCATCGTACTGCATTGTACATGCAAAGGCCAAGTCTACCTATTCACATTGAATTATGTAGACGTAACAGGAAAGGATGTTTTTTAGGTCATGAATTATGCAGGTAATTTCTTTAATTCATAATTTTACTTTTTTCCCAAGCTTTTCACAAATACAACTTGGGCAAAATATGAAGGAAACAGGTATGTG
The DNA here is from genome assembly GCF_027409185.1 of Cynocephalus volans. Lineage (NCBI taxonomy): Eukaryota > Metazoa > Chordata > Mammalia > Dermoptera > Cynocephalidae > Cynocephalus > Cynocephalus volans. The sequence goes on along the minus strand of NC_084462.1, from coordinate 123,006,828 downwards.
TGTCAGAGATTCAAATTTCTTTTAGCTTTAAGTGTTATTATTCAGGTTGCCACCTACTTTTCTCTTGGGATATCATGATTTTGTATACACCCTGAATACATAGCAATTTGCTTATTTTCTTTGGCACTGTGTCTGATATTTACTATATATTCTGGGAAACTCATTTCATATATAGAAAGATTACTAGTTGTATTAGTCAGTTTCAATTGCTTATAACAAAATACCTGAAACTGAATAATTTATAAAGAAACAAAATTTATTTCTTTCAATTTTGGAGTCTGGGAAATCCAAAGTCCAGGGAACACATTTGGGGAGGGCCTTGTCCTTGGTGGTGACTCTCCACAGCAATGCAGGGTACCACATGGCAAGAGTCAGCATGAACAAGAGAGTTAACCGTCTTACTTATTCTCCTTTTAAAGCCATCAGAACTACACCCTTTACTCCATGAATGGATCAATTCATTCAACAGGATACAGTCCTCACAATCTAATCACCTCTTAAAGGTCCCACCTTTCCAATAACTTCACTGGATTTCCCACCCTCTATTACAATGGAGATTGTTTTCAGTACATGAACTTTGGGGGACACATTTGACTCATAGCACCAGTCATCTACAGAGAGATGATATTTGTATTCTTTGACATTATCTTATTTCACCTTTACATTTTCTCTTCTACAGCAGTATCCCTCAGTGATAGAGGCTTACAATGTCATAAAAGCCTAGACGAGTTTCCATTAGCCATGGGAAGGAAGGGAATGGATAAGAGAAACGAATGGACCATGTTCTATTGAATTTGCATTTTGTGCATTTGTGTTATTTGGGGATTTACAATGTTTCTAATAAATAATAGAGTGACATTATGGAAACCAGAAGAACCTGGGAAATTGCATCATTTTCTAATTCTTCTCTTTGACTGCGACTCCTCCTCCACAATCTGGAGAACATTGGCTTTATTCTGCTTAAACTGAGCTTTATCTTTGCCCTCAGTTCACTGATTGTTTAGCATATGTGTCATTTGGGAAAGAGAAGATGGGAGTTAGTATTTTGCTTTTAAAGGTTTTACTTGGTGGCTGGATCTGGATACACAAAGAGAAGGCAGATTTCTAAAGTAATTTAACCCTTTTAGCTCCAAATCAGCTACAAACATTCTACAAATGAAAATCCAGGGAATACTTTTTGTATTTCCATAGAAACTGAATACTCCTCCAGGAGATAATCATGGTTTGAGTCTAATGAAGATCAAGTCATTCCCACTGAAGACTTTTAAAAAAACTCGAGAGAGGTACTGTAAACTTTTCAGTAACACATCTTCATCGTATGTTTTGGTAAAGGTTCTATTATCTCCTGATATCTGGTGCCAGTTTGGCTGTGCCACTTGCTGAGACAGGTAAGCTAGAGAGAAGGAGGGTTCCAGGCAGAACCTAAACAGAAGTATTTACCTAGAAGTGAGTAGAGATAATATAATTGAAAATAATACCAGGCCTTTGAGAAAAAAATCAAGATCAGACACCAGTGAATGGCATGATTCAAATCAAAAGGGCACAGTGAACACAAAGGAAGGTTAAGGCTGGGACCATCAATGCTCCCGATTACCTTTGGATCAATTAGACACTGATTAATATCTCTTACAAGCTCTTACTTGATCTGGCTTCTGCCTGCATCTCCATCTTTTTTTGCTCTGGTTCCTAATTCCGATTCTACCCTAGGTCAGTGAACTTCACCGTTTCCTCATAGAGCCTTGCTGTCTTTCTTTCTTTTTTTTTTTTTAAAGATGACCGGTAAGGGGATCTTAACCCTTGACTTGGTGTCATCAGCACCACACTCTCCCGAGTGAGCCACAGGCCGGCCCAAGCCTTGCTGTCTTTCACCACTAAGCCTCCAACCATAGCATCTGTCTGCTCACAGCCTGTCCTATCTTTGTCTGGCTACCTGCTCTAGCTCGGGGAAGAAGCACCTTGTTTACAGGGAGGGTCCAATGTGCTAAGGAGAAATATGGAAGATGTTTTAGTACCCAGCTGAGCTTTTCTAGTTGTTACCATTAGGAAGATTTAAAGGACTTAAAAAAAAAAGAGCACGTTCAAGGAACAGTGGGTAACTACCTGCAGTGGTTTTGTGCAGGAATAAATACATATACTTTTTATTACTCTTAATCAACCACATAATCAATCTGCTTTTTGGGTTCCTGACAGAGACATTAATCTTGAGTTCTTTGATACTCCACTCTTTCCTAAAGCTCCATTAGAGGAATAATATTCATGGGGAAACAGGCAATCTATTTATTTCTCTCAATAAATTTTACCTGGATCAAGTCACATTATTGGAGAGCATTGAATGGCTTTAAGTGAATCATACTTTGATGTCCTGCTCTTTATATACCATGTGAAAGTTCACACTTTGTGAAGTACTTATACATGTATGTGGCCATATTTATTAAGGGGATCTTGTCAAATTGATGACACAGCAATTTTACTCTTAGGTATATAACCAAGTGAAACTCCTGCACGTTCTCAACAGGAGAAATGTACACAATACTCACAGTACCACTACACACAATAGCAAAACCCCCAAATAACTCAAACATTCACCAGTGAAAGAGTAAATGAATGAGCTGTTATAGTCACACAATGTCAATCAAAACAAATGAATTATAGTAACATGCAATAACATGGGTGACTCTTAGCAACATAATATTAAGTGAGAAAATAAGTCCTAAAAATTACATACAAAATGACGCTCATTTTTATAAGATAAAAACAACTGAAATAAGATAAATAAAATTTTAGGGGTACATATAAATGCTATACACTTATGTAAAAAAGGAACCAAGGTAATAATGAGGAGCATGTGTTTCAGGGTGATGGTTACTTTGGTGAAAGGAGTCTGTGGATTGGGCTGGGCTGGGCTGGGACCACAGAGTTTCTGTAGGTTAATGTCAAGAGCCTAAATCTGATTATTGGTGGTAGATTCATGTATGCTTATTATATTATAAAACTAACAAACTAACTCACTCGCTAAGTAGAAGTGGGGAGAAAAGAACAAAGTCCAACTCACAGAATCCCATTAATGAGGGGCTTTGGGAAGATTTTTTTCTCAGATCTGAGAAATCTGAGTGCTATGGGTCAAATGTTTTCCCCCAAAGTTCACATGTTGGAAATTTGATCCCCCCTGCAACAGTGTTAAAAGGGTGGGAAATCCAATTATGATATTTGCTTTTTTTAAAATTAAATTTTTAAAAAAAATTTTGCTTTTTGTTTTCCAGGTTCTTGAGTTAAATTTGCTTTTAATCTTTTATTTATTTATTGAGAATATTCATAAGATACACAGCTAATTGTCACACCTCCTAACCATGATGCGAGAGCCAGACTCATACCTATTACCAGAAATTACTTTTGTACCCCTTGTCCCCATCCAATCATCCCCCAACCTCCCTCCCCCTCCCCCTCTCCCATCACTCCACTTTGTAGCCCTAGGAATGTTCCCTCCCTCTGTAGGACCACAGCATTACTGTGGTCTTTCTTTCCTTCCTTCTCTCTCTCTTAGCTCCCACATATGAGTGAGTACATGTGGTATTTATTCCTCTGTGCTTTGCTAATTTCACTCAACATGTTTCTCCAGGTTCATCCATGTTGTTGCAAATGGGAGTATTTCATTCTTTTTTGTGGCAGAGTAGTATTCCATGGTGTATATATACCACAGTTTCCTTATCCAATCATCCATTGATGGGCATTCAGGTTGGTTCCATATCTTGGCTATTGTAAACAGAGTTGCGATGAACATGGGAGTGCAGGTATCCCTTTGACAGGATGATTTCCATTCCTCTGGATGTACACCCAGAAGAGGGATTGCTGGATCATATGGAAGATCTATCTGTAGTTGTTTGAGAAACCTCCATATTGTTTTCCATAGTGGTTGTACTGATTTACAGTCGCACCAACATTGATTATAGCCAGTCTAACTGGAGTGAGGTGGCATCTCAATGTGGTTTTAATTTGCGTTTCCCTGATGACTAGTGATGTTGAGCATTTTTTCATGTGGGGCCTTTGAGAGATGACTGGATTGTAAGGACTGTGCCCTCTTGAGTGGATTAATCCATTCATGGCTTAATGAGTTATCATGAGGGTGGACTGGCGACTTTATACAAAGCACATGAGAGAGCTCTTTCCATTTTTTCACCATGAGATACCTTGCGTCGCCATGGGACCCTGCAGAGAGTTCCTACCCAAAAGAAGGCCCGCACCAGATGTGCCCCCTGGACTATGAACTTCCCAACTTCCAAAGCTTTGATAAATAAAATTTTGTTTCTTTATAAATTACCCAGTTTCAGGTATTCTGTTAGACGCAACATAAACAGACTAATACACTAAGCTTCTCCTGAGAAATTGCAGTTTTTCTATTATATTAACTTTTCTTTTTGGCAGCTGAAAGGCTTATAGTCAAATTTACAGGCCATCTTCTTCAGTAATTACATGTGAATTTATGGTATACATCTCTGTGTCTTATTTGAATCCTGATTTCATCTTATTATTCTACCTTAATTTAGCTTTTATTTTTTAGTCTACTTTAAAAAAATCCTATTTTATTTGTATGTGTTTTTAATGAGCCTATATATAAGTCCTCCCCCCTTAGTTAAGCAGAAGATGTAAATAAATGAATGCAGATTTGCCTGTTATTGGGTAGTATCCAGAATCTGTTGCTCGAGAATGAGGATGGCATTTAGCAAGGGGTTGCAACTTCGCAGGTGTTGTGTTTGTTGTGTTTTGCAGTTTGTAGGAAGAAAAGTGGACATATCTGTTTGGGTTAGTCTGGGGGGAATGCGCTGGGTGGGTTCTACTCAAAAACATACTTTTATAATAACTATAAGTAGTTCTCTAGAATATCCACGAAAGTCATCTCTTAGAAATTCCAGGTTATATAGGTTTTAAGTCATGCAGAATAAATTAAAGTCTAATTTCAGAAAATGGTGTGAGATGTTCAAGTCTCGACAAACTGGCAGAGGTTGAGAAGTAGAATTGTCTCTTCCCTGGGCAGACTTCTGGTTGCTGACAAAGCCCAGATCTAAGTTATTGGAACTAATGTTTCCTTGAGTCTGGATTGCTGGTCCAAAGATGATATACTTGACTATCTACAAGGGATAATTTTCCACATTGGTGGCATTATCTAATCAGAAAACTGTATTGTCCAAGATGTGTTTACTTTCATAGTTCTCCCAAAAAGCTATTTAACTGTCTAGACTCAGAGTCACTTGATACAAAATCAAGAGAAGTAATATTTCCCGTTAGACTATATTTTAAAATATTTTGGATTAAAGATGGTAACAGGAAATATTGTGCTCAAATTCTTTGAGAAATTTATTAATTTGGAAAAAATCATAGTTGTAAAAATTGTTTAATGATCAGCCACAATCTATTCACTGAATGTGGCATCAGTTAATAAAATCATCAGTAATAAAATTTCTCTTTGATATATCCTTATAACCTTATATATCCTTATATCCTTATAATCTTATAATCAAAGAGTTTAGCTGTTTCTTGGACTTCTCAGTCTTCCGGTATAAAAATGAATTAATTAAATGGAATAATACTTCTCAAAACAAGTGGAAACAACATTTTGTTTTTAAATAAGCCGAAGAATTTCAGGAGATAATTTCCTAAAAGGTGATTTCATATAGGAAAAATTAAAAGTTTAGATGTCTGTTCTTCATCACCAAGAAATATCAGAAACTTAATACAAAAAAAGAAAGTTTTTCTCTAGACTTTAAGCGTGTGAGGCAAATTCCTGGCATTTCAAGATGTAGTTGATACAGATCGGTTAGTTTAGTTATGAACATGATGCTAATTAGAAAAGAATCCACATGTTCTATGATTTAAAAGATAATTAGTTTTGTTTCTTCCTGCTGCCATAAATAACATTACACTTGCCAATTGTTTTGAGTGAACAAGTATTTATTAAATACTTTTTATGTGTGAAGCAATGTGGCAGGTCTATCAGAGAATATAAAGATGAGTAAAATATAACTCATGCCCTTAAGAAGAGCACAGCTCATTTGTAGGGCTAAGACAACCAGAAGAATATGTTACAAGGATGCAATGGCATAAGAGAAGTACAAGGTGGAAGGACTCATACTCAGTTTTGGTCATCAAACAAGGCCTTGTGGATTGGGTAAGCATGTCTCCTGGTTTGCCTGGGATTGTTCCAGTTTACATCTATTGTTTTGCGATAACTATTAGTAGGACACCTTCCATACTCAAAAGCATTCGGTTTGGAGGACAAATCATATGGTTATTCTACTTAGAGAGAAAACAGCATTTATGACTAGCTTTAAAGATTGAATAGAATTTCAACAAATGGAGTTTCATACTATGGGGACACAAAAGATGGATCGATCAATTCATACCTGGGGTAGACATCAAGGAAAACACTGAAGGAAGTGTTACTTGGGTAGTATTAAAGATGGTTAGGTATTCATCTGTGAACAACATGAAGGAAACAACATCAGTAAAAGAACAGGGATGGGAAATGCATGTCAAACCTGGAGAAATGTAAGTAATGGGTGCTAATGTGGAAGTGATGAGAAATGAGCCTGAGTAATAGGTCAAAGGCCCTGCAGGCCTTGAAGGGTTTGCATACACACAGTGGAACTTGAAGAGCTTGCATATATGCACTGGAGCTGGAGGGTCTGCCTACATGCTGTGGAACTTGAAGAGTTTGCATATATGCACTGGAGCTGGAGGGTTTGCACGTGTGCAGTGGAACTTGGGAATTTATCTTATAAGCAATGAGGATAGTAGTGGTTGGGGGTCATTGAATCAGTTCAGTCCAGAGAGTGCTGTATTGAGATTTGTATTAAAAAATATGATGGCAGTATGGAAGATAGTTTGGAAGGGTGTGTACTTGGAGACATTAGGACCAGTTAGAAGACCATCACAATAGTCATGATAAGAAAAAAACAGTCTTAACTAAGATATGACAATAGGAATAAAACTACACATCAAAGGATAATTAAAAAAATGTATTTCAAAATGAATTTCCCTTAGCTCTTGACCTGCATGCATATAATTCTGCTTTTGAAAATAATTTAAATTTAAACAAAACTTCAAGAATTGTACAGGCTTAACTTGATTTTCACGAATTTAGAAAAATAAACCTCATTTTTATTGACCAGGATGGAATTCGTCTTGCCATGTCAATGACTTTAAGAAATTTTATCATTTGATGCTTCGTTCTTCCTTACCAGGCACGAGAAACAGAATAAATTATAATGTCAAGTGAACCCCTTAGTTAACATAAATCTGTCTGTCTATACATGGAAAGGGAAATGTTGTATAGAATTATGATAATATCTGTAAAATTCAGGGTGAAAAGCACTTTGACATCTTAGATGAAAACAGGAGTTTGGGTCTGAACTGGTTGGACAGAAGCTTCAATTCTCATTTATTTTGTGTACAGTCATAGCCTAAGAGTACAGGCTAATTCAGGTTAATGGATCTTACAACAGACTTTGATGGGAAAGGAGGAGTTTGTCTACTTCCTCTGCTTCCTGCCTGATATATGGTCTCATACAGAGCCTGGGCAGAAGGAAAGACTGAAACTGTGCTCCTTAACTACTTAGAGGACATAAGTTTGAAGATATAATATCATACAATAAAGGCATGTTCTTTAGGTTGATCCTAAAGCTCTAATACTCTTCGAGCCCTGGACGACTCATAAAAGTTCCTATCATCTTAGATTTGTCCTCTCCTGATTGGCCTTTAACCAAATGGTTTGATTGCTGTTTAAAATGCTTTCTCGTGACTACAGTACAACTGAGCAGCCGTTTTATTCTTTGTGGAATCTCAAAGAAATAGGCTATATCTACATATGCAACGTACAAACTATGGAAGTGAAAAAAATGACTGAATAATTAAGATAACAGAAATTCTTCCTGAAATTTCTGTATATTTGGGGAAAGAGAGGTCCTTTTTGGTTGACCTGAGTTATCTAAGTGATTCTTGTTAATCTTCCATTTTGCTTTGTGTGCTCAGACACGGCTAGAATGTCCACTCAGTGGTTTACTTTAGCCTTGCTTTCAAATCTCATTCATTCTTTTCTGACTGTCATTAATTCCTTATGGGATATAGATCCTTACAACTTGAAGATGTTATGATTTTTCTGACTAATATTAGACTATATCTAACAAGGTTTATTGGATTCTTCCTCAACCTACACTTCACTTTAATTATTAAAGTATCCCAGGAATTAACTTAATATTTTACACTTATCTAATTTAGGCAATATATCAAACTAATGGAAAGAAAAAAGCCTTATTTAAGGGGAAAAAAAGCACAGAAAGTGAGATATTATATACTCTTTATTGAGCACCTATTATGGGCAGGGCTTTTTATATGGATTATCCAATTTAATCTTCATGATGATTCTATAAAATAAATATTATTATCACCATTTTATACTGAGAGAACAGAGACTCTCAGAGTAGGGATGGTCCTGTGACCTAGTTTGCTTTGACACTCTGCACTCCCAAACAGTAGGCTATACCCCAAGCAGGGTTTTGAACCTATGAGAGGTAACAAAGCAGACTTGAACATATGGAGTTGCTCTCATATAATCATTTTCTTGAGAGGTTTCTGTCCTATTATAATTCACTTTATTCCAACATATCCCAAACAAAAGTAGAATAACACTTCAGTTTTGCAAGTGTGGAAAGATTGTTATTTTGACCTTTTCAAACGTCACATGTAGAATTTATTTAGTTTTGTGGAACGACATTTGAGAAACGTTTGACTAGCAGGATGGCTATGCACAGGAACCTTGGCTTTTGTTATTCCAAAGATGAAAATAAATAGCAATCACCCGGGTCTGTCTAACTACTGTTTTCTCTCTTCATAGAACAGGATATTTTATGTGTTGGATTGCTACTAGGAGTCTAATATCGGTTCATGTAGAAATTGCCTTGTCAATAGCCAACATGTTGTTGAGCTCTTTGAGATAATTTAAAAAATCAAATCCATCCAGGAGCTCACCAATATATTAACGTTTTTCCTCTCTTGCATCTTAGAGTCAGATTAATGATTAATTTGGCACTGAAAAAGACATCAGGAAGTTGTCTGAGTAAATATTCCGGTCTTGTTTACTTCACAGTAGATACATGAACATTTTGGACCATGAGGGAGCTTTTAAATAAGAGAGTTAGCACCAATTTTGAAAAATATGACAAGAATATTGGCTTTAAAAAATATTGATTTTGGTCAGATTGAAGAGAGTTGATTAGACCATGACTCATATACCAGGTTTGCACTAACTCTTATTTTTTAATATTTACTGAATGGATTAACATTATAGAGGAGAAAAAAATAGGAGTATAAACAACACAGTGGAGTTTGGAAGGTGCTTGTCTTGGTGCATTCATATATGTAGCCTTAGTATTTAAATCTTGTCCTGAACCTAGATGGTTCTTGGGTCCATCTCAAATATTAGTTATTTTGACCTGGCTGTTTTCCCAGCATAATAAATGTGAATCTAATCAGCTCATCCTTGCTGGCAACCTCTACAGATATAGAGCTCTTGATGTTTCATAGTTTTGAGAATTAAATATTATTTTTACAACCCAAGTTAGCAAAACACACTCATTTTCTGTAGGATAGAGTTCTCAAACAACTGGAAGAATTTAGACTTGAAAATCTCTGGAACTTGTATATAAGCATGAAAGATGGTCATGGAAAGTGAGGAGAATGCATGAGCAGAATGAATCACTTTCAATTTCTATCCTATTTGCTTTACATTGAAACTCTTCTTCGTTTAACAGGATAATAATAATAATAATAATAGTAACAACAGCAGCAGCAAAAACAACAATAGCAATAATAAAAATAGCAAATATTCACTGTGTGGAATGTGCCAAGCATCTTTCTAGGCCCTTTACCAATAGTAGCTATGAGGTAGGAATCATTATTTTCCCATTTCACAGATGAAGTTATTGAGGTACAAAAAGGTTAAGTAAATTACAAAGATCACACGGACTAGTGGATCCACAATTAGAATTTAGGCTATTGATTCTACATATTGTATTACTAACCTCTACCCTTTAATTATGAAGAAGAATTTTCATATTGGTTTCTTTTCTTCATGCTCCTTATGTGGAGGTGACCCTATTAACAGCTTTCTGTGAAGGTTTCTGTCACAAAACTTGACTTTTATTTTTTAAAAATAAAATTTTTTTGACTTTTTTTTAATTTTAAAAAGTCATGTCCTTTTCTGCTTGCTTACCAGTTCACCTCCTCTTTCCCATTTGCCAGCCATCAGGCAGAAGGTATGAGCTTTCTTGGCCCTAGGAGGGAGACACCAGCAGACTTCAGATAAAAGCACAGCATAACATCTTCACTTATAAGTTCACAGGCGCCTCCCCTCATGAATGGTAATGTGATCTCATCCGAAGCAAGAATGCACATATGATCCTACATAATCCTGCTTCTTTATTTTTATTCTCTATTTAGATTATCAAGGTTTAAATTTTATTATAGGAGTGCAGTGAATAAAACTTGCAAAATCTTTGGGATTGTATAGCTTCTGGGAGTCAAAGTAAAATATGCCTTAAGAGTGACTTCCTTAGCACAACTAATAATGAAGACAGATGCTGATTATTTCCAAGGGCAGAGGCTGCTCTGTGAATACAGTTCTGAACAAACCCTAAAACACTACACATATCCCACACACAGTCTCAGGAATGCAGACCAACTATGCAACATTTAAATGCTGGGAAAAAGGAAACAACACTTGGAAGCCTCTAATGAGAGTGTGCACAGTGATCCATCTGTAAATATGGGTTGTGTACAATATAATCGTTTGGATTTGGAAGGAAAAAGAAGGATTATTTACAGGCCTTTCTTGCAGATGGTGCATAGCTGGCCTGTGAATATATTTGCATGTTATTCAGGCTACAACTTTATTGGGTCCATATTTTCATGGCAGTAAGTGTTGTCATCTGAAGGCTCTGATTAAAACAATAGCAAATTCATTTAGAGAAAAAAACTGTATTGTCACATCCACTTGATGATTTCCTTTATTTTGAGAATTATTGGTGGTAAAAATCAATGAGCCAGAAGACATGCTTATTTTATTACTTACTTCCCCCACTTTGCAGAACTTTTTAAGAGTAGATTGTGTTCTGTATCCTCAGCATTTCAGCAATTAGAAAGGAATGATACCTCAAGACTCTGCAGGGTGGACATAGCTGTAACTCTGAAGTTGGTGAGGATACTGAAGCCAAGAGATGAGTTTTGAAAGGTGTAAGTTCTGGCCCAAGAGTGACAGTGGGGCGATGGGGTAGGAGAGGGTTGTGTACGCAAAAGTGGAAAGAATCTCTGTAGGGAAACTGCATGCCAGAGGGAAGTTAAGGAAAAGGAGAAACGCTTCATGGTGGAAAGGTATCTGGATTGGCCGTCCAGGTTCTGCTGTCATTAACTGTGAGAAAGTCAGCCAGTCATTTACCCTATGTGAGCCCTATTTTAAAAAAGTGATAATGATCTGCCTATTTCAGAGATTTGTTGTGAGGACGGAATAGGATGGTTCTTTGTGAAGGGGATATTGAGATATGTTCTCATCGAAGTCCGTGTGCATGAGATTGCACTAAGCACTTCAGGGGATGAAATAGGAGAAAGATACTCGGACTCTCACCTCAGGCTAATCAGGCAGATAAAGCAAATCCCTAAAATAAATAGAACTAGTAAATTGCAAAACCAGTAAGTAGTTCTGTGTAAGTTAGGGAGTGATTTTCTCCATTTAAGGCAGGATGTCTCTAGAACAATGGCTCTCAAATCTGGCTGTGCATTAGAATTACCTGGGAGCTTTAAAAACATGCCAGTGCCTAGGCCCCAGCCCTAGAGATTTTGATTTAATTAGTCTGATATGCCCCACGTGTCCACCCTTCTCATAAAAAAAAAAAAAAAAAAGAAAGTGCTCCAGCTGTTTTTAAATTTGCAGTGCTTCTCAAACTTTAACTTCATCAGAGTTACCTGGAGGGCTTGTTAAATCTTAGCTTATCAGCTACACTCCCAGATATTCTGATTGACTAGGTCTGGGGGTTGGGGCAAGAATGGACATTTCTCATAAGTTCTCAGGTGATATTGATTGTCCACAGGTCATACTTCAGAGCCAGTACATGTACCAGTTTAATTTCTATTAACTATTAATATTGTGTAAGCAATCCACATATTGGGTCCCCCCCCCCCCCCCCCCGAAGGCTGAAGGAAGCAGGTCGACACAAAAGTCCATCTTTTGGTCAAGCAGTAGGAACAGTTTTACAGTTGGGAAAATCAATGCTATGTGGCCAAATGAACACAACATGATTTGATCAAAGAGATTACTTGCCGATGGAAAAAAAAAGTCTTCATACAAAGGATGCTCACTTGCAAATGTGCTAGTTTAAAATTATCCTCTAAGAAGAGGAGACATTATTTAGGGGACACCTGGTAAGCAATAATAACATGTTCCACAAAGCAGATTTTGAAAGAAAGTTTTACGTTTGGAAATGAACTCAGATTCCTTTCCTCTGGAAATATCTCCCTAAGCTACAGAATGAATATGATTCACCTTTCCAAATCCTTGGGCATCTGAACAGCTAAAGTAACATAGCATAGTTTTCAAAAATAGAACCCTGTTAAACTTTCACAGCCCATGTAAGATGCCAGTGAGAAAATGTGCAAAATTGATCATCACACCTTTATTACTTACAGAGGAACAGAAGGGCACTCAAGGTTGACTTGAGTGTTGAAATGTATGAATTACCTATTTCTTTAACAGTGTAAATCTTAAATGTCCATGAGCATCAGTGATAGGAGACTCTAGGGCTCCAGTCACCTTGAAATTAGAAAAATGAGAAATTTGCCTTGCCGATTCTTTTCCTGAGGGTGGATAGTTGAGAACTGAAGCTTTGCAGATGTGTGGATGTAATAACATCAGAGAGAAAAGAGCTCAAACGGCTCTTTAGTTTATTACTTTTTTTTTTTTTTTTTTTGCATCGTAAATATATTTTATAGTGGAAGACAGGGAGCTCTTTGCCAGGGCATCCTTTTTTCTTTTTGAGCCCTGCCAATCCGAAATCGACTGGCAGAAAGGGGTTTTTAAATATCTATTAAAGTAAAAATAAAGGCAAATTTTGGTAGAAAGAATTTATATCTGATCAACTTAGTTTTATACATGAAAAATAAAAGCAACAATGTATGAACTTTCCCTTGTACTGCACTGGAATAGATAAAAATCTAAGTAAGCTTTTACTGACTTCTGTTTCTCCAGTTAGAGTGGGGCAGGTGGAACATCCTGAGTCTTTCTTGACCTGAATCACATTAATGAAAGAATATTATGGAGGAAGACTGAAGATAGTTTAAAAGTATAGAAATGGAAATTTCAGGTATTGTAATGTACATTATACACCCTGCAATGTTCAAAAAGGCTTTTTTAGGATACACCTAAAATAAAATACACCTAAAATAATACACCTAAAATAATACACTACACAAATTACAAAACAAATAATAGTGGCATGATAGGTACAGTGGAATTTTACTTCTTTATCAAGTTTATAATAAAAAAAACTTGCTTCAACAAAGTTCTATATTTAAACAGGGGCTTAAAACACTTGTAAACATCTTTCTCAGAGCCTGATGGACCTTTATACTGAGTCAGACGAGTCAACCTAATGGTAGTCCAGGTGAAGTCTGGCACTCCCTAGTGTAGTAGGTCTTTATTCCAGATTCTTTGAGGACACCATTCTCTTCATCATGTCCTCTCAGGTCCTCTTGCTCTTGTCCAGCATCCAGGCTCCTCTGCTTCTGTGGTATCATTCCCTTTTCTGTGTCCACACACTCCTTTAGTTATTCCCACATAACTTCAATGATAACTTTTGTGTTGATGATTTCTGAACTCTATGTCCCAAACCTGGATCACTTTTCTAAACCTGTATGTATGACTGCTGCCCAATGAGTCCCTGGTTATCTCTGTCTTGTGGGCACGTGAATTCAATGTCCTAACACCCAAGGCTTGCTGCATCTCCTACATTCCCTATTTTGGTTAATAGTGGCATGATTCTTGCTGCTCAAACCAAAATTTGATAATCTTCTTAAGGGAATGTTTCTCCTTCACTTCCTGCAAATGGCCATTAGCCCCTATTAGATTCTAATCAATTCTCTCTTGGCATTGCTGTCATTATTCTGTCTTCAAAAATGTTAAGTATTTTAAAAAAATTTTTTTAAATACAGGAAAGTACAAAGAAGAAACATAACAATCATCCATTCTATCTTGTTTCCATTCTTACCGTCTCCATTGCTACCACCCTGGTCCCATTATCCTCCACGTGGATTATTCCAATAGTCTCCTTCTTCTCTCTGTTTCCACCCTTGCTTCCCTATGGTCTGGTCGTCAAACAGCAGCCCGATTGATTATTTTAAAATATGTCAGGTCAAATTATTTCTTGCTCAAGATTCTCTCATAGCTTCTCGTCTTATTTAGAGTAAAAATCAAACTACTTACAACAGCCTATATGGCTCTTTACAGCTATCCCAGTCTCTCTACCTCCACCCCCAACCCCTCTGACCTCACTTCCTACCTCCATCCCTCTTCACCTTCTTTGTGATCTTGAAAGATGCCAAATATGTCCTGCCCATGGACCTAGCCCTTGCTGCTCTGTGTATCTGGAATGCTCTTTTCCTCAGATATCTCTATGACCTGCTCCCTTCTTTCCTTCGAATCTGTGCTCAAATATTACCTTATCATGAGGTAATATTCTCTGACCACTCTCTCTGACTCCCACCCCAAATCAGTTTGTATCGCCAGATAATGATCTGGGGTGAACACGTAATTTTCCATTCAACACAGGACACTTTTAGGAATGAAAAGGAATCCCAATTAGACTGGAAGTTGGGACAAGAATCATAATCTGTAACTGGCTCTGGCAAACGGGGATATATGGTCACCTTGCTCTTAGATTTTTTTTCTTCATAGCCAATCTGCTTACTGTCTGACATAGCAAATGTTTACTTTTATGTGTTTTTGTCTGTTTACCCCTCCTTACAAGCTCCTTGAAGGGACTTTTTTATATTCAGCACCTTGGACAGTGCTTTCTACATAATGGGTTCTCAATAAATATTTTTAAATAAATGAATGAGTAAATCCATATCCCCAACATCCAGAATTAGCCATTGCTAACATCTTGGCATATTAGTTTTCATTTTTGTAAAAAGGATAAACATTCATTATAAAAATCAATGCTGAAAAGTACCAAACTCCCCCACTAAATTACATGTCCTAGAAATTCCAATTTAGTAAATACAGTTTTAGGTATCTTCCACGTGGATTGATGGAAAGATAGATGATAGAAAAATAGAAGTACTTTTATAAAAATGAGGCCATATTATTGATGAAATTTTCAAATAAAGGGTGTTTTGTTAATTTTGCTTGAGTTTAAAGGTAGAAAAATAAATGAGTAAAATATTTGTTTACCAATATATTTTATTTCTCACATTTTCTTTAAGAATGAAAAAAGATAATTTGCAAAAAACTAAGAGGCTAGAGTTATCTCAAAAAATGATGTTTTGATTTCCTGCTTTGAAACATGAAGAAATTAGCTCTCTAATAATTTCTGCTGCTCCTTTCCCCTTCCTCCTGATTTTTGTTAGCTGTTTTTGCATTGAACAGATACAGTGACAATTTCCACAGTTGTTTAGTATTTGTTTTATATTTAATTTGATTCACTCTCACTACCAGTCTCTTTGTTAGGGTTTCTCTATTCTGAATATCTTTATATCTATTCATCTCCTCATTGGAGATGAATGTCAGGAAAACTTTTAAAGAAATGCTTATGGCTACTGTGTTACCTGAGTTACATTTTCGGGTTATACTTTCTCACTGAACATATACACAGTGCTTCCTTCTCTTGTGGCATTTTTTTTTTTTTTTTGTCCTTTTCGTGACCGGCACTCGGCCAGTCCTATATAGGATCCGAACCCGCGGCGGGAGCGTCGCAGCGGGAGCGTCGCAGCGCTCCCAGCGTCGCAGCGCTCCCAGCGCCGCACTCTACCAAGTGCGCCACGGGCTCGGCCCTCTCTTGTGGCATTTTATGTTTCAGCAGCAACCTGATTTTTTTTTTTTTTCTGTGAAGGTGATTCCCCCTGCCACTGCACACTTTTTTGCCTGATACCTGAGGGTTTTTTTCTTTTGAAGTTCTAAAAGTTAACCAGATGTGTCCTAGAGTTGAATGTTTTGTTTCCCAATTTCCTGGAACACAGTGTGCTTAATCTGAAGACTCGGTTGATTCTTCAGTTTGGAAAATTTTCATATATATTTGGATGCATCTTCTGTGTCATATGCTGGATTCTAACACATTATATTTGAGTTGGATCATTTATGTATTCCATTGACTTGTGTAATGTCTTTAAACTTTTTCTTTTTATTACAAGTCACTGTGATGTCTTCTTATACATTTTTCTTTGTTAACTAATATGATTTTTAGCAGTGTCTATTCTGCTTCTTGTTTGAAATTTAATCTCATTTCATTCTGTTTTATTAACTGGCTTTGGGCTCTTTTTTTTTTTTTTTTTTTTGGTTGATATTCTTAAGTTGTTCTATGATAGGAAGCAATTAATTGTACTATTTTCTTTCTATTCTTTGAGTTTTATTTTTCTTATAGCTCTTCCCCACCCCACCCCCGGCATTTGCATGCATGTTCTTTGCTGTAATATGTTTGCATAATGTCCATGCCTTTTCTTTTTACCTTACTCAATCTTGGGTGACTCTGACTATAGTATTTTTACTCTGATATGGTATGAATGATGACTTGATAGTCTTTGCAGAATATCTTAAAATGAATTATTTTTTCCTCTCCAAACTAGAGTGAAAGGGATGAGATTTTAATCTCCCCACTTTTCTGTCATCTGAGGGAATAACAAGGAAGGAGAGAACTCAGCCTTCTTAGAATAGTTGGGCTCTGGTCTTTTTCCTAAATGAACGTTAAATACCATGAATCAGAGTTCACCTCTTTTATTTGGTAGGGAGTGTTCCATACTAGAGATTTTGGGTCACTTTTACAGTTTAGCAAATAGCCCTGGAGACTTCACTTCTGAAAGAATGTTAGCCTCATTTCTAATATTTCCAGTTTCACTTGTTTCTCCTCAGCAGCAGTGTCCATTATATTTCAGTAGAAAACTGAACTAGATAGGAATATCCATTCTGCTCCCTTCTCTCCAAATTTACAGTTGCAGTGAGGGTATGCCAGTCCCTTACTTGGCCCCTTGGCTCCAGACAACCCAAACACCAAATTTCCTGCAGGAAGCTGCTGCCTTATTTTCTTCTTGTCTCTGTGCCTCCATAAATTGTTTTCTCTCTGCCTGGAATGTTCTTTCTCATTCTCTGTTTTCTCCTTTGCCATTCTCTTTTCTGTCCAGGAAACTTTTACTTATAATTAGAGACACAGCTCAAATGCAACCATTTCCTTGAAATTTAAAGACTCCTTCTGGGGTTCCATAGAGTTAATACATGGATTTATATCACATTGCTATAATTATTTCTTTGCATATTCTTTTCCATACTAAACTCTGACCTCTCTCTCCCTACTGAAAATGCACTTACTAATTGTTTGTGGAGTGGGTAAATGAATATCTAGCAGAACATATAGGAGAATGGACTATTTTCTAAGGTTTTAAGTGTTGAAATATATGTTTTAAAACCAACTGCAAAAGCAAAGTATCTTAGTTTATTGGGCATGATTCTCAGGTTCCATCTTGAATACATATGTATGGCACATACCTGAGTGTGGTAGACTGGAATCTCTAAAAATGAAAAGGTTAATAGATAGAAAACATATTTTTCATGATCTCTTCCTTGACTTTTACAATGATTGTCACTTTCTCAAGAGGTATTTTCAGGGCACCTGAAATAATACCACCTTATGCCAGGATCTTCAGGGCAAATATCTGTGATAAACTTGACTTGGCCACAGTGCTTACTCTCTAATGACTGCGAGTGAATGCAGGAACCCTGTGTCTCCTCCATACAAGCTACCACACCGTGTGTGAAAATTCACACTTCCATTTTCTTCTCCTACGAACAACATAAATAAATATTTCTTTTCTTTTTGAAATTACTCATTGGGGTTTTTCTCCAGCAACTACAACCAAAAAGAAGATAAAGAAACAATCACTGAAATTATTTCCTACAGTGTCTTATAGCTATCAGAGAAGAATGTTAATAATAAAACATAGAGTTAAGTAGAGATCTTCAGTAAGTGGAATGAAGTGATGCTTAGCTTAGAGTCGGGGACATTTTTAAAGCAAAACAGCTGTTTTCATCAACCTGTAACGTGCAATAATGTCAGATCACAAAAGATACCAATCACCTCTAGTTTATCACAAATGGGTAATTAGGATAAAGATTTCTTTCTTTCAGTTTAAAAGTTCTCATAGCTCTAATGATGCTATTTAATGCTTGTCTACCAAATTGTAAAAGGGAGCTTCATTTAAAACCTCTCACCTGGATACACACCAGCAGACACTATTGTAACATGCAATTAGATACAAACTAAAAATTTTCTAGAAAGCATTCATAGAACATCAATTAAAATTTTATTTATTTATTTATTTACATAAATGGACTAGGTCAAGAACAAATATTAGAATAACATTGTGTTTCCCAAAGTAAAATGAATTAAAACTGTGTTGTCTTTTCATGATTAATAGAGTAAAAATTAGCCTAAGGGTTTGAGTTATAAATTTTGATTGCATTGTGGATTAGGCTAGTTATTACCAAACTTGATTCAGATGCTCATATCTTTTAGGTTGTGGAAACATAGCCAAATATTTTGATTAAGCAGTTATCTAATTATATCTGGAGCAATTTCCCTCAAATGGTATAAAACACTTGAGACTTACTCTTTTCTGCTAATGTAATATGTCTTAAACAATCCACCTAATGTTATAACTCAGCTCACCACTTTGGGCTACCTTTAGGCTAAAACTAGGAAAGACTGATGTCTAAATTCACTTCTGTGTCATGTGTTGGCTGTGAAATGATGTGCTGCTTGATATTCAACCTGCTATTACATTTTAATCTTTAGGATCCAGTGAAATTCAACAATGGCTGTCATTTCTCTAGAACTTCCTTACACTAGTCCTAGAAAATTATTTACAGCAGTATTTTCTACCAACTAATAACTCTGTTGTCAGTAACAGATGTCATGAAAATGAGCTTTCAAATCTTTAAGTAGCCTACATTTGTTGTGCAGAAAAATGCCATTTGGTGTCATTCAAGTGAATTTCTATTTGGAGGTCTAATTTTTAAACATTTTATTCATTCACCTTACTAGTTTAGTGCCATTTCTGCCTTTTGTCAAATGGGTCCCTTGCTTTTTTATGTTTTGGTGTTCAGTTTACTAGTTTTGGTTTAACCATTTCTGGAAATAAAAAATTAAGGATAATATCTTACTGTAGAAACAATTTGGGACTAAAGAAACCTACTGGGCCTTAAAAACACATAGTTTACTCAATCCCCAGCACTATGCTCCCATATGGATGTCATATTACTCATCCTGAATGTGTCATTTGCTTCTTGAATCTGATTTATGTACCCGTGGAAGTTGGGCACATTCCCATTGCAGCCATGAATAATGAAAGTTTGGAAAATTTAGCCAATAGCATGAAGCTGTTTGGTTATATAAGCAAGGATAAAAAGAGACTTTGAAATAAATAAGCTTTTTTATTATCACATTAAATATGTATGTTGTAACATAAAATATCTCAAGGTTTTACAATGTACATACACAAGGCCCTGAAGATATCTCTTTATTGTAGAAAACCTCATAAACTGTTCATCTGACCCAGGAATATCCATCTTTGTGGTCGGGGAGAGAGCTGAGTGTAAGGCTGTGTATAATGCAAACAGTTCTTTCCTCAAGGCATTGCTCTCTGAAGAAGTTCGCCTTAATGGCTACCCTTACTTACGTAGTCACTGTACTTTCTCTGATGGATCATAATGACACTGAGAGATGCTCTGAGAAAGATGAGGATGTTATGGCAAAGTAGTTTGTTTAACAAATGCAGAAACTTTTTCTCCATCACAGAATTGGTGCTGGATTCAGGGTATATCTACATGTTCACACCAATCTGCATGCTTCCGTTGACTAATCCAGTGACCCTGGAAACTCACCTCTATCCCAACACATTGAAACAAACAAAAAAATTCTATTTTAAAAGGGCCAAATACAGAAAGATTGCTTTATGTGTTTATATAGAGCCTTGGCCTACAAAGGATATCAAACACTGTTCTCATTTCTTTACAGCAATATGTGCATAAGAATGTTTTATAGATATTTTATTTCATAGATCAAGTAAAATTTTATTTAACAACTATTCATTAATGCTACTTTTAATTAGGCCTGAATTAAAATTTTTAGTTATAGATAATGGGAATAGGTAAAAAGCGTTATAAATTGATTTATGTCTCAATGCTACCTGCAGCTACTCATTGCAACATTAAAATCACATGAAACAGGACAATGTTAATTTATATCTCACAGTACAATGCTAAACTGTGAGAAGCGGGTTAAAGGCCATCACTTTTTCCTGAAGCTGGGCTGATTTTTCTCTGATCTTGTGGTGAGTCTAATTCTATAATCATTCATAGGTAAGGGTAAAGCAAGAATATAAAGCCGGAAAAAGAAAAAAAGATAATACTGACCACATCTATAAGAAAACATTTAGGAGAAAAATGTTTATCGATTGATGCTTTTTCTGAATATGTCTGACAACCAATTTGGCTGATTAATTACCCCTTTCCCTGGCCTTGGCCCCAGCCACCTAGTTGGCTAAACTTGAACAATTGTTTTACTACTCACACGTTGTGAGAAAGTTAATGTTGGAGGAAAGAACAAGTCACTTCAGTCCATTTAATGCTTTTATATACATGTAGATGCATTTGTAAATTACATATAGTATTGTTTTTCCTATGTTGTAAATATACAAAAAAGGGCCTACATACTTTTTTCCATCAAGATTAAGATTTATCCGTGTTGATATATATTACTTTTACTCTTTCTTTAAAAAAGAGTTTAAAAAAAAAAGAAGAGTTAGTGTTGCTTTTCTGGAAACTGAGGTTCCAAAATTCCTATCTCACTGTCACAGTAACTTTTTCGTCATCTAACAAAACCACAGTGCCCAGTTCAGTCAGTTCACTGGGGAAACAGTCAAACTGGTTGGAGGAAGCAGATGAAATACAGCAGCAGGCCCTGGCATTCTCTACTCAGAGCAAGTCTGAGCCCTCCTGCCTGCTCCACCTCTCCTGATCTTGAGTTCCCTTGTTCTTCTAACTTCCCATTTGGGTTTCATAAACATCTGTTATTGTCTAGTCTGTTCTTTTCCCTCCTTCTTTGACTGTCAATTTGTTTTAGTCTTGCTTTACAGCCTCATCACCATGGCAGGAATGCCTTAATTTGGGACTCAGGGGAGGCTCAGGGATTCTTGGGCTTTCCCTGCCCCAGCTATTCTCACCTCCTTTCCCCATTTTGAATTCTCACCCTAGTGCGTAAGTACCAGTGACTTAGGCAATAACTGCTGGCAAGGTTGTTTGGATACCAATTCTCTACTGTCACTCTCTTCTCAATTTCTCAGTGGATGATAACTTTCAGTGAGCATTTTTGTTTATGAAAAGTGAACCAAGAGAAAGAAAGAAGCAAATGACTTAAATTAGATGTGTGTAAAGTATCAGCACAGCCCTTGACACACAGAAAGCTCTCAATGAATGGCAGTTATTATTATGGGGATCTAAATGTAATTGAATTGTAGTGGTTTTTTTTGAAGTTTTATTTCTTTTTATGTGAGGGTACTTCGAAAAGTTCATGGAAAGATTTATATTATCTTTTAAATCAATTTTTCCATGAACTTTTTGAAATATCCTCGAATTTCCACTTTGGGTTTAGGCTAATAAAGACCAGGAAATTTCTTTCATTTAGGCTAATATGGAACAGGGAGCTGCCTTCTGACTCACTACTATTTCTTCTCTTGTTTTCAGAGGTGTGTAGAAAGGCTGAGAGCACTTCCATTCTAAGCTCAAGAGGGCAGAGGGCAGAGAGCAGAGAGGAGTAAGAGGCAGGGCAAGAAACGGAGGAGTTGACTTTGTCCCTGAAGACACATAGCAGATCCCACGGGGGCGAGAGTCACTGATGGTAGCTGTCGTATTGAGAAGAAAAAAGGTGGTTGGAAAAGGGAATTAAGTAGAAAAATTTGGTCTTGATTTTCTTTTAAAAAATGTATGAGGGATACAAAATACACTGCAAATACAATACATTTAAACCATTTTATGGCTTGTTCTTTAAAGAACAAATATCATCTGGGACTAGGTATAAAAAATGAATTCATTTCCATAACGATCACAAAAATTTGTTGTAATTGGATACTTTCTGAGTGACCTTTAAGCTATGATAATGTTTGAAGCTGGCTTTCCCAATGGATGAGTGACAATTATAAGGCAATAATTATAATAGCTTAGGTCACAGGTGGAATAATTGAATATCGTTAACAATGACATTTGATTATGTTTCTTCATTTTTTTTCAGATGTTATGTCAAGTTCCTCATGAAATCAGAGACAATGGGGATTCATTATTGCTGGGGTTGAGGGTATTGCAGTTTTATAACCATCTAACAAATTATCATTTCATACTGAGAGATTTCATCTTAAATTTGGAGAGTTACTTCTTTTTAAAGAAGATTTTTGTAAATACTAACACAGAAAACCACTCAGAAAATACGGGAGTTAAAAATCCTATTCAAGCAAATGAATCTTGGACCTTTGCAATTATTTAATTTCTCAGAATATTATTCCATGATAAAAAAAATGGATTAAGTGTCAAAAATCAACATGCCAAAATTCTCTTCAGTTCACCAGTTTTGTACTCTTTTATTTTTGGTTTTTCCACATACTCCCTTCTCCATCCTGGTTACCCTTGTTCTTTTCTTACTCATTTCCCATGCTTAAAGAAGTCATAAACATAAAGCTCTATGTAGAATAAGAGTTCTTTCAGAAATGCAGATTTGCTTGAATGTCAAAGAAAAAATATATTTATCACATTTTTTTTCTCATTTGGTTTAATGATTATTTTATTAGGTCAGGCATGGTTTGGGTTAAAACTCTCACAGCCTGGTGTTTTTTAAAAAATATTCCACTGAGTTAACATGCTGACATAATATTGTTAATTTCAAATTTTGGCTTTCCCATCAATCTGAATCTATTTCTTTCTGAGTGAGCAATTGTTTCTATTTAAAATGTGAATCAAATGGCTAGTGTGTATGTGTGTGTGTGTACGCATGTGCATGTGTGCATTACATATATTGACATTTTGTTAAAATAAAGGTTTTGGAGTTCATCCTTAAAGAAACATATAGCATTTCTGACTTAAAGGCAATTATAGAATGCTTTGCACTATTGTTAAATCTAATCATTTAATATAGGACGATGTATTTGTCAATCCTTCACTACATATTTGTAATTTATTTTCCTTAAGGAAAAAATAAAGGAAAAAAAGTCAGTGTCATCAAATATGCAGATGAATATAGAATGTGACATTTTACTTATTGACATTTAGTCCCCTGAAAAGTGTCTAAGCCTGCTTAATTTGCTACTATATGAAATATGAGCTGTTTTCAAAGCAGCTATAACATTGTATTGCACTGATACGGCTTTATGCTTAAGAGCAAGACATTAGGAGGATTTATAATGCACACGGAAATGTCAGCTATGGCATTCTGATGTTTCAATGAATGTTCACTACTAGAATCATTATTCAAAGGTTGCTTTAAATTCAGGATTAATCTTTAACATCATCAGAAAAATTTAGACAAAAACTTGACAAATTTGGTAATAACTCCTTATGGTTATTTTGGGTTTGTGGGCCTTGATATATTTGCATACTTGTCTAATAGTT
Organism: Cynocephalus volans; assembly: GCF_027409185.1. Taxonomy (NCBI): domain Eukaryota; kingdom Metazoa; phylum Chordata; class Mammalia; order Dermoptera; family Cynocephalidae; genus Cynocephalus; species Cynocephalus volans. The sequence continues at coordinate 122,982,875 of NC_084462.1, read as the reverse complement.
CACATCTCTTATTTTTATGACAGATAGATTCAGTGTTTCTATTAATTTGACCACAATACTCATATACAAATCAGTTAATTATGTTAATTTTAAAAAGAAATTTAAAAGATAGTGTAAAGTGAGCTATGTTTATAGCTATTTGAAGTCACGCGTTCAAGCATGCTGTTGTTTAACCTTGAGTGACTAACACAAAATAAAGGTGAAGGTGATTCTGAAGTTAAAAGCACAAGCGGGGTTTTGAGTGACTAAGTGAGCTACTTTGTAGACACCTCCAAAGCATTCGTAGCTACATCAGTGGGCGTTTTTGAGGCCACTGAAGGCTGGGGCTGTATGCCCAGAATATGTACTACAGCTGTGCCCTTTAGTTGTAAGAACACTGTCCTCTCCTGGTCCTCAGAGTCACTTTTTATATGTCTCAATAGTCCAACAAATATTTGTACCAAGATATGGAAGGCATTAAAATATGTTTAGAATTTTTTGAACTTTTTCATTTTAAATCTCAATTCTTAACACTCAGGGAGGAGAGAAAAATGTTGGCAAATGAAAAGAGAGATACTTGACCTAAATATTGGTTAAAAATATGATGTTTTAGGTGTACAGATAGTTATCTGGAAATGGAAATTTGCAGTAGAAGTCTTCCCTCCTAATGGTACATTAGTACTGGCATACCTTGGAGATATTGTGGGCTCCATTCAAGGCCACTGCAATAAAGCAAAGATCACACTAAAGTGAATATCACAATAAAGTGAGTTACACAAATTTTTTTGTTTTTCAGTGTATATTAAAGTTATGTTTTTGTATCATACTGTAACCTATTTTTATTTTCTTTTTTGTGACTGGTAAGGGGATCGCAACCCTTGGCTTGGTGTCGCCCACACCGCACTCAGCCAGTGAGTGCACCAGCCATCCCTATATAGGATCTGAGCCTGCGGCGGGAGCGCGGCTGTGCTCCCAGTGCCGCACTCTCCCGAGTGAGCCACGGGGTCGGCCCATACTGTAATCTATTTAATGTGCAAGAGCATTATGTCAAAAACAATGTACGTACCTTAATTAAAAATATTTTCTTGCTTAAAAGTGCTAACAATCTTATGAGTTTTCAGCAAGTAATCTTCTTGCTGGTGGAGGGTCTTGCCTCTGAGTTGATGGCTGCTGAATGATTAAGGGGGTAGATGTTGAAGGCAGGGTGGCTGTGACAGTTACTTAGAATAAGAAAACAGTGAAGTTTGCCACATTGATTGACTCTTCCTTTCACAGAGAAGATTTCTCTGTGATGCTGTTTGATAGCATTTTACCCACAGTACAACAGGAGTCAATCCTCTCAAGCCCTTCTTTTGCTTTATCAACTAAGTTTATATAATATTCTAAATCCTTTGTTGTCATTTCAACAATGTTCACAGCATCTTCACCAGGAGTAGTTTCCATCTCAAGAAACCACTTTCTTTGCTCATCCATAAGAAGCAACTCCTTGTTCATTAAGCTTTTCTCATGGGATTGCAGCAATTCAGTCATATCTCCAGGCTCCACTTCTATTTCTAGTTCTCTTGCTGTTTCTACCACATCTGCAGTTACTCCCCCACACTGAAGTCCATTGGATTCCAATCCATGAGGGTTGGAATCTTTCTAACTCCTATTCATGTTGATATTTTGACCTTCTTCTATGAATTACAAATGTTCCTAATAGCCTCTAGAATGGTGAATCCTTTCCAGAAGGTCTTCAATTTACTTTGCCCAGATCCATTAGATGAATCACTGTCTATGGCAGCTACAGCCTTATGAAATGTATTTCTTAAATAATGAGACTTGAAGCTCAAAATTTACTCCTTGATCCATGGGCTGCAGAATAGATATTGTGTTAGCAGGCATGAAAACAACATGAATCTCCTTGTCTATTTCCATCAGTGCTCTTGGGTGACCAGGTGCATCACTAATGAGCAGTAATATTTTGACAGGAGTCTTTTTTTTCTGAGCAGTAGGTCTCAACAGTGGGCTTAAAATATTCAATAAGCTATGGTGTAAGCATGCTGTCATCCTGGCTTTGTTGTTCCATTTATAGAGCACAGGCAGAATTCATTTTGTGTAATTCTTAAGGACCCTAGTGTTTTCAAAATGGTAAATGAGCTTTAACTTAAAGTCACCAACTGCATTAGCCTCTAACCAGAGAGTCGTCCTGTCCTTTGAAGATTTGAAGCCAGGCATTGACTTTTCCTTTCTAGCTATGAAGGTCCTAGATGGTATCTTTTCAATATCAGGCTGTTTTGTCTATATTAAAGATCTGTTTGGTGCAGCCACCTTCATCAATTACCTTGGCTAGATCTTCTGGGTAACTTGCTGCAGCTTTTGCATCAGGCCTTGCTGCTTCCCCTTGCATTTTGATGTTATGGAGACGCTTTCTTTCCTTAAACCTCATGAACCAGCCTCTGCTAACTTCAAACTTTTCTTCTGCAGATTCCTCACCCCTCTCAGCCTTCGCAGAATTGAAGAGAATTAGGACCTTGCTGTGGATTGGGCTTTGGCTTAAGGGAATGTAGTGGCTGGTTTGATCTTCTATCCAGACCACTAAAATTTTCTCCATAACAGTAATAATGCTGTTTTGCTTTCTTATTTCATGTGTTCACTGGAGTAGCACTTTTAATTTCCCTCAAGAACTTTACCTTTGCATTCACAACTTGGCTGACTGGTGCAAAAGGTCTAGCTTTTGGTCCATCTGAGCTTTCAACACTCCTTCCCCATTAAGCTTAATCATTTCTAGCTTTTGATTTGAAGTGACAGACATGTGACTTTTCCTTTCACTTGAACACTTAGAGGCCATTGTAAGTTTACTAATTGACCTAATTTTAATATTCTTATGTCTCAGGGAATAGGGAGGCCTGTGGTGAGGAAAAGAGATGGGGGAACAGCTGGCCAGTGGAGTAGTCAGAACACACACAACATTTATAGATTAAGTTCTCCACCTTATATGGGCATGATCCGTGGTGCCCCAAAACAATTGCAATAATAACATCAAAGATCACTGATCACAGATCACCATAATATACATAATGATAATTAAAAAAAGGTTGAAATATTGTAAGAAATACCAAAATGTGGACACAGAGATGCGAAGTGAGCACGTTTTTGAAAAAGTGCTGACAGACTTGCTTGACACAAGGTCGCCACAAACCTTCAATTTATAGAAAACATGGTATCTGGGAAGTGCAATAAAGCTAAGTGCACTAAAACGAGGTCTGCCTATAGATCTCCTTGAAACAAAAAATATTTTGAACATTTTGCTACGTTATCTATCTACCTATCTACCTAAATTTGTTGCTGAACCATTTGAATGTACTTGCAGACATCATTACATTTCACACCCAAATAGTACAACACCCATTTTACATACCATAATGTCATTGTCATACCTAAGACAATCAATAGTAAGTCAACAATATCATTTAATATATATCTTTATTCAAATTTCTGCAATTATCCCCAGAATGTCTTTTAGAGTTGAAACAAACACTTTAATATAATATTTTGTCAAGTGAATCATGTTCTTATATCAATATGTCATAATTCTATTTTCTCAAAGTAGTCATTGGCCATCGAATAGGCTTGAGTTTCCATGGCCCCAAGCTTCCAAATGAACCTACCACAGTAATTTGTTGGAATGAGAAATGCTAACTGCCAAAACCAAAGAATGTTAATCAGCAACCAGCCTGACCATAATTTTCAAAGTACTAATCACTTGCAAAAATTGCCTCTCATTGGCTCAATCTATAGATAATTACTAATTGAAAAGCAGCTAGAATAGGGAGAAGGTGTATTAGCATGTTAATAGGTCTCTGTGCCCAAAGGCTTTGGATTATAAATTATGAAGACTGTATTAGCCAGATGGGCAGGATTAATTAGCACACTAGTATTACCTGGCATCCTATGGTGGTTGAGAATAAAGAAAATGACCATAATAATTTCAGCATAGTTTACTTTTCATTAAATTGCTTGCTCTCGGTAGCTAGGAACAGGGTTTTACTCTGTAGTTAGAGCGCTAATAAAGAATCAGTAATTCTGGATGCTAATAGCTAGTAAAGTGTTCAGTCCTTTTTTGACTTGGCTAAAATTAATCTTCATGTGCTTCAATTTTCTCCATCTCTAATAAATGAAAGCCATGTGACAGAGAAAAAAAGAGCCAACAATGGAATTCTAAAGACCTAGATTCTAATACAGATATTGAGCAAGCAATACAGTTTCTTCATCTGTAACGTAAACAGGATGAACTAGAAATTCTCTAAGACCCTTTCTAGCCTACAGGTTTTATGCAACTGGACTCATGCCCAGTAACAGATCTGGAATGAGAGGAGAAATAGGCTAAAAAGCGAGTTATGTTTCACTACAGTACCTGAAACTAATATTTCAAATGAAAACAATTGCTATAAACAAACATACCAGGGATGATTTTAAATTTCCCAAATCATGTAAACTGTCTTATTAGCTTCCTATGTGGATACCCTTCCTAGGTAAGTAGGTGACTGTTTTGTTTGTGCTTTTCTGGAACTGTCACTTCTACACAGGAACTGTGAGAATCCTGGGAAGGAGAGAAGGAAGAGATTTGTATCTCAGCTCATCAGGTAGTGTCAAACATTCTCTTGAACTCAGCAGGAAGAAGTGCTGTTACTTTCAGATTTCCTTATCTCAATGGTTTCAGGTGTACTAAGGTAACAACTATTTGACAGAGTAAAATTTTTCTGCAGTCGTGACATGAAGAGTCCAGTTTGTGTCAAAAGAATATTTCCCTTAATGAGTGCAAGCATGTGGCTTTGATCAGAGATATTTCTACTATTAAACATAATGATAACAATTAACATTTAATGAATACTTACTATTTGATGAGACTAGGGCTAAGTACTTTATAAGAATTATTATTTTAATCAATCAGTCCTCACAGAAACACATGACATTAGATGCTTAATAGCCTTGTCTGATAAATGAAAAAACTAGAGCATGGAGAGTTTAGTCCACCCAACTAAGTTAAGGGGCAGTGTGGAAATTTAAACATGGGGCATGCTCTCATAGTGCTCCCTGTTCCCAGTGGTCTGTCTCAGGATACAGAAGGCTTGAAGTCTTTGCTCAGTGACACCTACAGCTCCATGTCTCCTAGAAGAGACCTATCATTCAAGGAAGGCTTAAAGCCTTTCTTTGTCTTCTCTGTCTGTGATTACTTCTATTGCCTGCAGCATATTCCTCAGCACCTTCTTGACTTTCTAGGCAGGATACTTGTCAATTATGTTGTAGAAAAGATTTAAGAATTGGTTGGCAAGGTCCATTCTGTTTCTAAGTGTCTTCAACCCACCTGCAACTCATAGCATGCATTTGGGTTGTGATAAGTAGTACTTTAGTGCTGGCCCTTAGGCTCATTTCACGGTGATGTCCCTGACCTGTCACTTTGATGTTTAACATTTAGTAAGTGGCATTGATAAAACATGTCTGAAAATCAAGCATGTTGATATGTTAACTTCTGTAGAAGGTCACAAAGAGATAAGAGACAACACTGCTTATGACCTTCGTTGGGTTGGTAGTTCAATGTCATACTCCTGCCATGTTTTGTTGGCTCCCCCAAGTACCTTCCTCTCCAGTGGTTCAATAGATAGCATAATACTTAAGTAGCAGAATTTGGTTACAACTTTCAGTTTTATTGAAAAGGATTTTTCTTTTCAATCAAAATTTATCTAATCATCTAAAAGACTGATAGGAACTTGAGAATTATTTTATTTAAATAACTATTTTGATATCTTGTTAGTGCTAGATCCATAAGATACAGAGTCCTACCATCTTCAATCTCAAAGTACTCTGGGATCTGTCCCCCAAATGGCTCTGATTCCATGGCTGTATAACACTGACAACCTGGCTAATAATTATTAGTAATGATAGTGATAATTAACATTTATCAAATATCTCCTGTGTGTCAGGCACTGGGCCAAATGTTTTATAAGTATTACATCACTTAATCCTCAAATAACCTGATGAAGTAAATACTAATATTCCCCTCATTTGTTTTTTATAAAAGTCATTTTTAAAAGAAAAAAATTATCAAAACAATATATACATATGGTGAACAGTAAAGAATTACAATGAAAAGCAACCTTGCATGTTATTTCTTTCTACCTCAAGTCCCACTCCCACTCCCCAGAAGCAAACTCTTTTAATTATTTCTAATTATTTGGATGTTTTTCTTCAAAACTCTAGATATATGCTAATAATTCTGCTTAACAAATTGAGTTGTCTCTCCATTGTATTATTCCATTTATATGAAATGTCCAGAATAGGCAAATTGCAGATTAGTGGTTGCCAGAGGCTAATATAGGGGGAACAGAGAATGACTGCTTGCCTGATTAATTGCTATGGCTTTCTTTTTGGGATAATGAAATGCTCTGAAATTAGAAAATGCTGATGGTTATACAACAGTGAGAATGTTCTAAAATCCACTAAATTGTGCAATTTAAAATTATTAAAATAGGGGTCTTCCAGTCAAGATAGCAGAATAGACGGTCCCCAGTGTCACGCTCTCCCACAAATCAACCAATTTACAACTATTAAAAAGAAATGACAACCAAGCTGGGGCTACTAGAGCTCAGGGGAAGAGGAGGAGAGACCTACAAAGTGCATGAAGGTGGAAGAAGCCATGACGAGGTAAAGAAAGGATCGCTCCCACCATTTCGAGTCCTGGCCACTTCTAAGCTGGAGCTGATGAGCTCATGGAACAATAGCTGGCAAAAGCTGCTGCTGTGCCCTTTGGATGAAGTTGCTTGGATGAGGCAGGGGGAAGAGGGCCCTGGTGGCCCTTAGGCTACTAACAGGGTTCGCATGGACCCACATAGGAGTGAGGAGCCATGAGAACTGAAAAAAGGAGCCACTCAGAGGCCAGTGAGTCATCACAAGGGACTGGCACATGGCCCACCCCGTGGGAAGTGTTTGGAATATGGGCAGTGGGGGAGAGGGAGCCATTGGGGGAACACTGGAGAGCTAATGTGCCCCCTATCAGTGCAGGACCACTCAATGGAGAATGGTGAAGAATATAAAACTGCAGGGGGTGCAGTTTGATGAAAAGACTCAGGCTCAGACCAGAGTTTTCACACAACCCAGGTGCACCAGACCTCATAAGACACGGAAATCAACAATTAAAACCTGAGCACACAAAAAGCCTTCCCCAGGGAATCAACAGCAAAGCAGCAATTTAGCTCAACCTCAGGACTCAAATACTCATCCCAACAGGAAGTTCCCTCCATTTTAGAAGTGAGCAAAAGACAACAAATTAGCTCCAGTGCAGAGTTTAAGTGGTGGAACAGCAAATAATCCAACACAGAACTGACAAAAAACCCAAAATACCCATAGACCAGAGACAAAGTTTGATATTAACTAGTAAAGTTCTAACACCACCAAAGAACACCTATAAAACCTAGAAGGACTGGAAGCCCCCTGGGCTCCCAAGCTAGGGAACAGAGAGGGCCAGGGTCCTCAGCCATACCCCCCAACATCTGCAACCATCCTAGTGATGACCACCAGGCCATCACTGGCAGCACTCTGGGCTCCTGAGCTGGCGCAGTGGGAAGCCAAGGGCCTCAGCCACACACCCCTGACACCCATGACCAGCCCAGTGACAACCACCAAGCCACTGCAGGAAGCACCCTGGGTTCCTGAGCTGGGGTGGTGGGGGACCTCAGGCCTGAGCCACTCCCCCCTGCACCCACAACCAACCTGGTGACAGCCACCAAGCTGCCACAGGAAGCACACTGGGCCCCTGAGCCAGGGCAATGGGGGGCTGAGGGCTTCAGCCACACCCCCTGACATCTGCATCCAGCCCAGCAATGATCAGACCACTGCTGGAAGCCCCCTGGTCACCCCTGTAGGAATGAGGGGGTGCCATGGGTTTCAACCTTGCCCCCTCCTTCCTCCTTCTCCCACTCTATTTCCTTTTCCTTTCTGCTCTCCTCCTCCCCACCAACTGTTCCACAACAACATCTTAGAATGTAAAAAATATATATATTAATAAATAAATAAACTTAAAAAAATTTTAAAAATAAACTTTGAGAAAAATTAGTAAAATAGTAAATTTTATGTTATGTAAATTTTACTTAAAAAAATTAAATGGCTTTCTGGTTAGAAAGTGACCTATATTACCCTTTTGCTTATCAATGTTTCTTATTTACATTATCATTTAAAATTCTTTTTATCATCCTCTTTTTAGAACTGAGGGAAATTGTGGGACAAGCTTAACTTTCCCAAATCACACAGGTAGTAAACCTAGGATTTCACCTCAAGTAGTGTAACTCCACACACTGCACACGTAACCAAGTTCAACTCTTCCTTTCGAGATGACAATTTGGTGGCTGAAACTATGTATGTGGAAAGAAAATCAGATCTTTGATTAATATTTCACTTGTCTAGAGACAGGAAATGATCTCATACATGTGAACTTTTACTTAGAAATTGCTGCTGTATCATAACACCATTATCACCCAAATTATTGTTAGACATTATATGTCTTATTACACAAGAAAACAGGAGTCTTCTAATAGATTGAAGAAATGCTATTAAATTGAATTAGGGATTTATGAAAGTAAAACCAATCCAGTTTGGTGCATGAAGAGCTACAGCAGGTTACTTCTAATATCTGCTTAAAGAAGTGATTTTGGAATTAAGCAGTACCAGTTACTGTTACATTTATGCATGACCCTTGCCTACTAATGGTGTGAGTCAACCGCATCCCATTAGCGATCTTAGCAGCAAAGCAAAGATGTATAATTGATTATTGGTGTCGACAGATCTCTGTTCAGTTTCTAAAAGTGATAGAAATAGCCTCTTTTTTTATCATTGCCAAGAAATGGTAGGGGAGAAGACACAAGACCAGCGAATCAGTGCTAGGAAATGGTGTCAAATATGTATCACCAAAGGTCCAGAGTATTTAAGCAAGAGGTGGAAACCAGTGTCAGAAAGGGAATGTGTTTTCCAGAGGTCCCTGTACCTTATAGCTCTGTTTTGTTCTCTGTTTCAATATTTTATTTAACATTCAGTAATTCAGTGAGCAAACATTTATTATGGTTATTAGACCCTTACAGTGGAACCACTGAGCTAGGTTTTGTGAGCATAACAAAGGGTGCAGAAGACATATCTGCTCGTGAGAAATTTATGTCAATCAGATTGGCAGACAAGATGTACATACAACATAAAGCTCCCAGGGTTCTTTGATTCAAGATAGAATTTAGCTGAACTTTGTTCTATGTGATTCAGGTGACAAATGCTAAGAGACTCTAAAAAACAAATTTTTTTCTTTTGCTATAATCATGTAAAATAGTCTGTCTTTGTTTTTTCCCCAAGTTAAACAAAATATCTCCTCCCCCACATCCCTTTCTCAAATAGAAATATACCTTTTGAAAAAAGTTTGTGGCATAGGTTTTTTAAAAAACATTCATTTATTTTTAATTGACACATAATAGTTGTACATATTAATGGAGCATAGTATGATGTTTCAATACATGTATACAATGTGGAATAATCAAATTAGGGTAATTGGCATATCCATCACCTTGGACATTTATCATTTGTTTGTGGTGAGAACATTCAAAATTCTCTCCCTGCTATTTCAAAATATATTATTAACTATAGTCAGTCTACTGTGTAACAAAACACTAGAACTTATTTCTTCTGTGTAACTGTAGCTTTGTATCCATTGACTAACCTCTCCCCATACTCTCCTCCCTGCTACCCTTGCCAGTCCCTGGTAACCACTATTTAACTGTCTACTTCTATGAGATCAACTTTTTTTAGATTCCACAAATGAGTGAGATCTTGTGGTGCATGTCTTTCTGTGCCTGGCTTATTTCACTTAACATAATATACCCTCTAGGCTCATCCCTGTTGCTGCAAATGACAGGATTTCATTCTTTTTTAAATGGATGAATAGAATTACATTGTTTAAATATACCATGTTTTCTTTATTTATCTGTTGATGGACACTTAGGTTGATTCCACATCCTGGCTATTGTGAAAAGGGCTGCGGTAAACATGGGTGTGCAGATATCTCTTCAACATACTGATTTCATTTCCTTTGGATATATACTCAGTAGTGGAATTGATGGATCATATGGTAGTTCTATTTTTAATTTTTCGAGGGACCTCCATACTTTTTTTCCATAATGGCTGTACTAATTTACATTCCCACCTACAGTTTATAAAGAGTTCCCCTTTCTCCACATCCCCGCCAACATTTGTTTTTTCTTTTTGATAATAGCCATTCTATAATCAAAACCACAATGGGATATCATCTCACATCAGTCAGACTGGCATAGTTTTTAAGAGCATGAGCATTGTATTCGTCCGTTTTGTGTTGCTATAACAGAATACCTGAGACTGGGTAATTTATAAAGAACAGAGGTTTATTTGGCTTACGATTCTGGGACAGCTGCATCTGGCATGGGCCTCAGGCTGCTTCTGTTCATGGCGGAAAGCGGCAGGCAGCTGGCGGGTACAAGCAGATCACATGGCGAGAGGAAGCTAGAGAGAGAGCGGAGGTGCCAGGGTCCTTTAAACAACCAGCTCTGTGGGAACTAATAGAGCAAGAACTCACTCATTAATCCCCCCTTTCCCAGGGAGAGCATTAATCCATTCATGAGGGATCTGCCCCCATGACTCAATCAGTTTCCAACACTGCCACATTGGGGATCAAATTTCCACATGAGTTCTGGGAGGACAAAACATCCAAACTCCATCAAGCATGAATCAGGTTTGGGTCCAATTTTTATATTTTTCCAAGTTTTGGACCATGGTTGAATTATTTACCTTCATTAAGCCTCAGATTTCTTATTTGTAGAATCAAGAAAATAATGGTAGATACCTCATAACCTCACACAGTTTTGTTTGTTTTTATGAGTGGGAGGGGGTGGCTTGCCAGTAAGGCAGTTAAGGGAATCTGAACCCTTGACCTTGGTGTTATAATACCATGCCCTAACCAACTAATTTTGTTGTCATCGTTGTTGTTTTGGTGGCTGGCTGGTACCACACAGAGTTTTTATGAGTATTAGAGGAGATAATGTAAAGCACTCAGTGATAGCTTTTATTATTAATAACATTAAAGAAATAGCTAAAAATTAAAAAAACCAGATTACTCCTAAATCTAACTTTCAAAGTCAGCAACTGCTATCATTTTGGTGTATTACAGTCTTTGACTATATATGAAAATTATTTCTCAAAAAACATAATTGTAATTTCTCCATTAGCTCAAAATGTTGGTCTTGCTGATGGCAAGGTTTTGTCTTATGTACTTCCTCAGCCTTTTGTGCACAGTGGGAATTTAAGAATTATTTGTTGGTAACGTAAGTCCTGCCTTGACTCTGTCTTCCTTCAGTTACTCTTAGCTCTCTCCTGCTTTTCCCAGATAACCTTCCTGAGGGTTTATCTGCACCTCTGAACTCCCAGATGGACCTCACTTTCTTACTGACCATGGAGGCACTTGGAGTGCTGTTAACTGTCCCCTCCTCCTGGAAATACACACTCTGGGTTCTCCTGCCACCTCTCCTTCCTCCAGTCTTACCTTCTCCACCTCTGCAGCCAAAGTGACCATTATGATCTGAATTTGTTCTTCCAAAATTCTTATGTTGAAGTCCTAACTCCCTGTTTATTGGAATGTGACTATGTTTGGGGATAGAGTCTTTAAAGAGGTAATTAAGCTAAAATGAGGACATTAGGGTGAGTCCTAGTCTCATGTGACTGTTGTCGTATGAGAAGAGATTAGGACACAGACAGGCACAGAGGGAAGACCACGTGAAGACACAGAGAGAAGGCACTGCTTTCCTAAGTGTCACGGCTCCTCCCGTTTGAAACACTGCCACTCACGCTCCTCCCTTCCTCCCTTTTCTTGGCTAACTTTGTTGATCCTTCAGGTCTCAGCTTGGAGACGCTTCCTCTTCCTCTGGGAGGATTCTCCTGAGCTCCGCTGTGCTTTCCTAGTTCCTTGCATTTACTTCCATCCAGCCAGTTATCACACTGCTGCAATTGCCTGGCTAGTTTGAATTTCCTTCCTCGGTCATAAGCTCCTCGAAGGCAAAGAAGACATTCTCTTCGCTTGTATTCCTAGAGACTGGCAGAGGACTTGGTGTATAGTAGGGTCTCAAGACTTGTTGAATGAATCATGAAAGCCTATTGCTTAGCAGAAGAGAAAAACATTTTCCTAATTGTGGTGGTTGTTTAATAACACAAATAATTGGGTAAGAATACAAATGTTGAAAGTAGTTTTATTCTGTAGACCTGTATCATTTTGAAAATTGTCCATTACAGAAGATACTTATGCTTGGAATACAAATATGGCACTTTGCTTACTTCTGTTGAGGGCTAGTTTCTCAGCCTGAGACCCCTTTGTTCTGTGAAGCACCCATTGCTGCAAGAAAAATTCAAAACAAATAGCATATACATGTAAAAGATAATTTTATTATCTTTATTATTATATTTTATACCTCTCTCTCTTCCTCTCTTTTTATTGTCTGTATAAAACCCAAGTAAGAGTTTGGTTTTCATGTGGCAAACTTAATTGGTATTTTTAGTTTCTTAAGGAACCAGCAACCAGTATTGCTGGCTTAGAACATAGTTTTTTTTTTTTTTTTTTTTTTTTTTTGCTGGTGAAAAGAGAGTGGGTGAATTTGTGCTTAAGAAAACTCTGGAAGATTTCTTATGTGGGTGTCAATTCTGCAAAAGTACTTGGAACCCAGGCTATGTAACTTTCAAAACCTGAGTGTTAGAAATTTGGCACTGAATGCCTTCAGAGGGGAGGAGGGCTCTGCACTGGGAATAGCTGCATGGCTCTAAAAAAATGGCAGTGAAACAAGATGATAAAAAATTTTATACACTATTGATTAACGTGTTTATTGTTGAAAGCTAATTTCCTGTAACAGCAGAGATGCAGCCCAGGGTTTCTGAATTATTTTTTTAGAAAATCTTCAGGCAGAGTCAACATTTAAATTTTTAAAAACAACCCCCACACTGAGGGTATTCATAAGCATTCAACTAAAGAGAATCAAAATTAGAACTTAGCAAAAATATACACACTACTGGTATATTTAAAATTTTTAGTTAAAACATAGAGACCCCCTACAAGTAAATTCTATGGTATCTCAGGTTACCCCACATTTTTTAAATTGAAGCATAATTGATCATACATATCTGTGGGGTACAGCATTGAATATCACTACCTGTGTGCAATATGTGATGCTCAAATCAGGATAATTATATTTATCATTACACAATGTAATCATTTCTTTTGTGGTCGTTCACCAATTTCTTGCTAATTCCCCCTTCCCCTTTCCCTCCTCTGGTAGCCTCAATTCCATTCTCTCCTTTTGAAAGTTCAACATATTATTGTGATTGGCCTTTCTTTTTTTCTTTTGTTCTCTCTCTCTCTCTCCCTCTCCCTCTCTCTCTTTTTTTCTCTCTCTTTCTCTGTCTCTCTCTCTTTCTTTCTTTCATTCCCACTTATAAATGAGGACATACTGTATTTCTCTTTCTATGCCTGGCTTATTTCACTCAACATAATTTTCTCTAAGTCCATCCATGTTGTTGCAAATGGCAGTATTTCATTCTAGGTTTTTCTATGTATAGAATCATGCCATCTGCAAACAGGGACAGTTTGACTTTGTCTTTTCCAATCTGGGTGCCCTTTATTTCTTTCTCTTGACTGATAGCTCTGGCTAGTACTTCCAGTAGCTAGGTTAAATAGGAGTGGTACAAGTGGGCATCTTTGTCTTATTCCTGTTCTTAAGGGAAAAGCTTTCAGCTTTTTTCCATTCAGGTGATATTGGTGATGGGTTGTTGATTTCCCTCCCACGGATTTATCACCCCTTTTCCCCCTGGGTGACGAAGCCACCAAAGATTACTCAAAGCTCATCTCTTTTGAGCAGTGAGAAGCCCCAGAAAGGGGTTAATCTCCCAGAACCCTCAAGATAGAGGCATTCCTTCCATTTGGGAAATTAACCACTAATTGGGGTTCTCTTCCTGCATTTATTCTCCAGACCAAGAAGTTACAGGAAGAGACATAGATAGGGTTTTGATAAGTACAGTTTAACAAGTTTTGCAATAGAAGCTGGTAACATTCAGTAAAAACAAGTCAAATGACATTATGTTAGGCAATTAAGTGATCCACTATCAAAGGCTTGATTTAGCAAACATTCCTTTTCCCTCTAGCAGCTTTTTAGTAACTTTACATATCAATTAGTAACTTGTCTGTCTTAGAACCAGCAGCCTTGCTGTGTTACGATTCTTATCTTGCAACAGAGATTTAATAGCCTGGGGGAAATTTCCTGTCTTTTGCAAGGTCAATATTTGAAACTTCAAGGCTTTGGAAAACCAGGCCCTGTGAGGTACATTTGCTTTATGAATCCTCTACAATGGGTTTATTATATATGGCTTTTATTGTTTAAGTTATTTTCCTCCAATACCTAATTTGCTGAGTCTTTATTGTGAAGGGATGTTGAATTTTGTCAAATGTTCTTTCTGAGTCTATTGATATGATTGTATGGTTTTTGTCACTGATTTTGTTGATGTGGTGTATCACATTTATTGACTTGTAAATGTTGAACCATCCTTGCATCTCTGGAATGAATCCCACTTGATCATGGTGAATAATTTTTTTTTTGATGTGTTGCTGTATTTTGATTGCTTTTATTTTGTTGAGGATTTTTGGATCTATGTTCATTAGCGATATTGACCTGTAGTATTCTTTTTTTTGTATCTTCATCTGGTTTTGGTATCAGGGTGATTCTGTCCTAATAAAATGAGTTTGGGAGAATGGCCCCTGTTTCAATTTTTTTGGAATGGTTTGAAGAGAATTGGTATTAATTCCTCTTTAAAGGTTTGGTAGAATTTGGCAGTAAAGCCATCCAGTCCTGGGCTTTTCTTTGTTGGGAGTTTGCTGATATATGCTTCAATCTGGTTGCTTGTTATTGGTGTTTAGATTTTCTGTGTCTTCTTGGTTCAGTCTTGGTAGTTTGTATGAGTCTGGAAATTTATTCCTTTCCTCCAGGTTTTCAAATTTGTTGGCATATAGTTGTTTATAATACTCTCTGATGATTCTTTGTGTTTCTGTGGAATCAGTTTTAATGTCTCCTTTTTCATTTATGATTTTTGTTATTTGTGTGTCTTCTCTCTGTGTCTTTTTGTTGACCTAGCTAATGATTTGTCTATTTTGTTTATCTTCTCAAAAAATACTTTTTGTTTCATTGGTCTTTTGTATCATTTTTTAGGTCTCTGTTTCACTTAGTTCTGCTCTGATCTTAATTATTTCTTTCCATCTACTAATGTTGGTATTGGATTGTTCTTGTTTTTCTAGTTTTTGAGATGTAGATTTAGGTTTCTTGTTTGAGATATTTCTAGTCTTTTGATGTAAGCATTCATTGTAATAAATATGCCTCCTAGTACTGCTTTTTCAGTACCCCATAGCTTTTGATATGATGTGTCTTTATTTTCATCAGTTTCAAGAATTTTTTTGATTTCTTGTTTAATTTGTTCTTGGACTCATAGTTCATCCAGGAGCATGTTGCTTAATTTACATATATTTGTACAGTGTTCTGAGTTTTGCTTGTTATTGATTTCTATTTTTAATTTATTGTGGTATGATGTGTTACTTGAAATGATTTCAGTTTTTAAAAATTTGCTGAGACTTGATTTGTGACCTAACATAGTATATCCTGGAGAATGTTCCATGTACTAATGAGAAGAAAGTATATTCTGTAGTTGTCAGATGAAATGTTGTGCAGGTATCTGCCAGGTCAATTGGTTTAAAGCATAGTTTAAATTCTGTGTTTCTCTGTTGATTTGTTGCCTAAATGATTTCTCCTTTGCTGAGAGAGGGGTGTTCCATGTCCCCAACTATTACTGTATTGGAGTCTGCCTCTTTCTTTAGGTATAATAGATGTTGCCTTATATCTGGGTGCTCTAGTGTTTGCGTGCACATATATTTACAACTATTATGTCTTCTTGCTGGATAGATCCCTTTATCGTTATACAGTGACCTCCTTTGTCTCCTTTTATGGTTTTTGGTCTAAAGTTTATTTTATGTGATATGAGAATAGCTACTCCTGCTTGTTTCCATTTCTGTGATATATCATTTTCCATCCCTTCACTATTAGGCTGTGTGTGTCTTTACAGGTGAGGTGAGTCTCTTGTAGACAGCATATAGTTGGGTTTAGCTTTTTAATCTAATCAGTCAGTCTGTGTCTTGAGTGGGGAGTTTAATCTGTTTATATTTAGGCTTGTTGTTTAAAGGTATTATCTTAGTTTTGGCATTTTATAGAGTTTCGTTTGGATGTTTTAAATATCTTTTGTTACTTTCTTTCCCTTTTATTGTTTGTCTTTGATGTTTGTTGGTTTTTTGAGGTGGTAAGATTTAGTTTTTTTCTCTTTCTCATTTTAGTTTTTGTTCAACAAGTGAGTTTTGTTCTTTCTTGTGTATTCATGGCAGTGATCATTGTTTTTAGGATTCCATTTACACAGCTCCCTTGAGGATTTCTTGTAGGGCTGGCTGAGTGGTGGTGTCTGGGAAATACACTCCCTCATTTCTGAAGGATAGCTGGGTATAGTATTCCTGGCTGACAGTTTTTTTCTTTTAGCATTTTAATATATCATCCCATTTTCTTCTACCTGTAGAGTTTCTGTTGAGAATTCTGCCTTTAATCTGATGCGGGCTCCGTTATAGGTGACTTGATGCTTTTTTCTTGCTGCTTTTAAGATTCTCTCTTTGTCTTTTAGCTTTGCCAGTTTAACTATAATGTCAAAGAGGAGCATTTTGGGTTGAATCTGTTTGGGGATCTTTGAGCCTCCTGTATCTTAAAGTCTTTCCCTTTTCCTGGGAAGTTTTCCTTTATTATTTTATTGAATAGGTTTTTTGATTCCTTTTCCTTTCTTCTTGCCTTCTGAAATGCCTGTGATTCAGATGTTTGCATGCTTAAGGTTGTCTGCTCTCTCTCTTAGATTTTCTTCATTTTTAAAAATTCTTTTTTCCTTTTTTTTTGTTCACCTGTATTATTTTGAAAAGACCATCTTTGAGATCAGACATTCTTTCTTTTGCTTGCTTTGTCCTACTGCTTTAGCTGTTGGTTGTATTTTTTATTTCATTAAATGAATCCTTCCAGGAGTTCTGTTACATTTCTTTTTAAGGTATTAATCTCTTTCTAAATTTCCTCCTTTATATCCTGGATATTTTTTCTCATTTCATCGTGTCATCTAACTGAGTCTTCTCATATCTCATTGAGTTTCCTTAACATTGTTGCTCAGAATTCCTTTTCAATCATTTCAAGGGTTTACCTCTCCATGGGGTCTTGTAACTGAAAATCATGGTGCTCCTTGTATGGTGTCATATTTTCCTGTTTTTCATATTTCTAGTATCTCTATGTTGATGCCTGGTCATCAGGTAGAGCAGTTGCTCCCTCTATTATGCTGGAGTGGGCTTTGAAAAGAGAGACTTTCTCTCCTTTTTCCAGACTCCACTGGTGACTGTCCTTGTGTTAATGCAGTCAAAAGGATGGATGGCCACCTGCACAGTGGCTGTTGCTGTGGTGGTGGCTGTGGAGGCACCCATGAGGAAGTGATGTTTGCACCACTTCTGTCAGGCAGCAGAGCTGCCCATGGTTCTGCCTCAGTCCCCAGGCAGGCTCCTACTTTCTGTCAGGGGGTGGGGGAGAATGTGTATGCAGTTGCTGCCTGGGTTCCTGGGTCCCTGGGTGTGTTCCAGCCTTCTATTGGGTGGGGGATGCTGCCCACAGCTCCTGCCTAGGTCCAGAGGCATGCTCCTGCCCTCTATCCCACATTTTAAAACTAACAATAAAGAAAGCAACATGTTTTCTTCAGTTTGAAATTTAAAATAAAAACTGGGCTAGCCCCGTGGCTCACTCGAGAGAGTGTTGTGCTGATAGCACTAAGGCCGTGGGTTCGGATCCTAAATAGGAATGGCCAGTATGCTCACTAGCTGAGTGTGGTGCAGACAACACCGAGCCAAGGGTTATGATCCCCTTACTGGTCAAAAAGAAAAAAAAAGAAATTTAAAATAAAAACTAAAACATCAACCTCTAAAAGCTCTTAAAAAGTTATTTATAGAAAAAAAATCTGCCTAGGTGAATTTTCTTTGATTCATCTTGTTAACCATGCTTGACTTATGGTAACTATAACTACCACCATGTACTTTGGTGTCTGTGTGTTGTCAGAGCAGAATTATATCAGGGCCTGATGCTAAAGCACTCTGTAGTTACTATTATCAAATACAGAATCTTATTTCCACTGTGATAAAGGGCCCCTAGAATTAAAAGACTGGGTTTATAGATGATAGATGAAAAATGTATTTTTCAAACTATGGCCTTTGTGGTAGAACATGACTTGCTTACTATGGAAATATCTTCAGCTGCCTACAAATGTTGCCTAGCAACTCCTGGAAACACAGAGAACCTAATATCATCTCCGAGTTGCTTGTAGGTAAAGGGATTATTAAAAATATCAGTTAGAAAGAAAGGACTATGAAGTTTGTTCTTGGGCATGACAGCAACTAATACTTTCCAGCTTGGTAGTGCCTCTGTGCCCCCTTTCCCACAGAATTTCAAGTGCTTTGCATATGTTTCCCCATGAATTCTCTGGTTTCCAAGTCTCAACAATGCAGCAAAGAGGGTAACTTGAAAAGGTCACACCCTTGCTGTCAGAGAATTCAGCCCCTTCCCCCAGCCCTGGTTTCAAAGCTGCTCTTGGCTTTGGCAAGTGGCAGTCAGCTGGCAGCAGCAGCTTTGATAGCTCCCTGTTGTCACAGCTGTGACTTCCTTCAGATCCAGCAATTTCTGGGTGAACTGGGAGTGATTTGTAGTTGGCTGCTGCCCTGACACACAGCCAAGGCTGGAGGCAGCTTGTTCCTGGAAGAGCACCCTGAACTCCTGCCCTGTGGTCTGATGCCCTTGCTTCTGCCACACATTCCACTGAAGTACTGGAACAAAGCTCAGAAAGCCTCTTGCCTCTCACCAGGCAGTTATGTGTTCATGTTGTGAGCACAGCAAAATGGCTGCTGGCCTTAGGCTTGACTCTTTTAGTCCTTGCTATCTTTTTGTTCATGGGATTAGAAAATTGTTTAATTGAACAAATATATCTTGAGACTTAGTCAGTTTGGGCTACTGTGATGAAATAACATGAATTGGGTGGTTTATAAATAACAGAAACTTATTTCTCACAGATCCAGAGGTTGGGAAGTCCAGGATCAAGGTGCCGGCAGATTTGGTGTCTGGTAAGGGCTTGCTTACTGGTTCATAGATGGTTGTTGTTTGCTATAACCTTACATGGTACTTCTCGCTGTGTAACGGAGACGCAAAAAAGGTTACTCAAAGCAACATGA
The DNA here is from genome assembly GCF_027409185.1 of Cynocephalus volans. NCBI lineage: Eukaryota > Metazoa > Chordata > Mammalia > Dermoptera > Cynocephalidae > Cynocephalus > Cynocephalus volans. Next base: position 122,963,500 of record NC_084462.1, on the reverse strand, counting down.
ATGCAATGAGAAGCCCGAAGGGACTGCACCTCAACAACTCCTCTGTTAGAGGGAGAAACTGGGTACAGCCCCAGTTCAAAGTTAGCGTCTGTTTTTATTGTAAAGACAAGGAAGTTTCACAAGAAAAATCAGTTGATTCAATCATTTCAAAAAGACACGAAGACATGGGCAATGTGACAAAAGTTATCTATGACTAAGTATAGCTTAAACAATAGAAACTAGTAACATCATTTAAATTAACAACATGACATTCCAAAGTACAGTTTATGAAAAGCTAAGTTGATCAAACTGTGATCACTATCTAATCCAAAATATAAATTCTCCTTAAACGATTTGAGCAAAAGTTACATTCTTATGATTAAATCTAAGTATAATTGTCTCTAAAGTTTCTACCAAAAACAGCTTGCCCTTAGCAGGCATTTTTTCACATTTTTCCCCACAGCAATTCTTTCAACATCTTTTCACAACAATCAGTATGTTAAACAATCAAAGTACATAATCCCATCCTTAAACAGTGATTAGAATTGATTAGATGGGCCATTTCCCCCTAGCTGTAGATTGCTTTCTCTTAACCATGCATGAATTACCTAAAAACCCTATACCTGTCCCATACATGCATTACCTAAAAACCCTATACTAAAAATCAGATGAGAATCAAGATTTCTAACCCTCTACAAAGGGACAAATGAGCTTCTTTGGGACTCTTTTATAAGGGCATTAATCCCATTCACGAGGTAAGAGCCTCCCAAAAGCTCCATCTGCTAGTACCTCCTGGTACCATCACGTTATAGGTTAGATTTTCAACATATAAATTTTGAGGAGATAAAAACATTCAGACCATAGCAACATTTAAAAAAAATTTTGTATGACAGAAAATATATCTTCCTAAATTAGTTTGAACAAATGAGTTGTATTCAAGCTGAAACTGAGTATAGCTTTGAGTGTGAATATATTTTCCTGGTATATTTTTACTTCAAATATAAATATATTTGTAAAATATATTTTTTCAAATATATTTTTACTTCAAAAGCCCATCTTCACCAGAATTTGAAGTACTCTTATTACTTGTTACATCAATAGCGTTAAGTTAGCACCTTAAATTTCTAGTGTTACAGTCTATGGAAGACTTGGACATTTGTGCCCTCATTTGATCTGTACAACTGCTTGTGAGAAGGGTAGTGTTATTTCCATTTTACAGCAGTAGAAGCTGATGCTCAAAGAGGTAAAATGACTTGTGCAAGGTCATTAGCTATTGAGTGGGAGGGCAGTTCTTGAACTTGGGTTTTCTAGTTTCCAGCCCAGTGTGATTGTTAATAAGCATTTGGGGTGAGGCTCTTCTACAGGAGAAAGTGCAAAAGTCAACAGTGTAAAGATCCCTGAACCTGGTGGACTGAATTGGAATCCCCTGCATGATTTGGGAGAAATCACAAGCTCTGTGGACATAGATTTTCTCATCTGCTATGTTAGGAGTTAAGCCAATTCATCTCTAAGTTTAAAAATTCATTATAAAGAATAAAAGTGTTATGGTTAAATCCAAAAACAAGTCACCACTGCTGTGAAAATGTTAAGAAACAGTGGTGGCACACTGGTGGGTCAGTAAAGAGTTTCTGGTTTCAGAATCAGTCTTCATTTGATTTCTTCTCTTTTGAAGAACTATTTTTTTTTTTCAGTAAAGCCCAAAAGGGAGAAAATATCAGTCCTAGTTTCCTGCTCCTTCAACGTTAATAGATTGCTTAACTGCTTTCCTGCCCTGAATTAATAATTTTAATATTATATTTGCATTTCATCCTTTTACACTGTTAGTAGGAATGCAAACTGGTATAGTCAAAAAATCAGAAATAGAAATACAATATGACCCAGTAATCTCTCTTTGGGTATACACCCAAAGGAAGTGGAATCATCACCTCACGGAAGAATCTGCACTACCATGTTCACTGCAGCATTATTCACAACAGCCAAGATATGGACACGACCCAAGGGTCCATCAACAGATGAATGGATAAAGAAATTGCGGTATATATACACAACATTATTTAGCCTTAAATAAAGGAGATTCTGCCATTTGCAACAACATGGATGAAACTGGATGACATTATGCTAAGTGAAATAAGCCAGATTCAGAAAGAAAAATACTGCATGATCTCACTTATATGTGAAATCTAAAAAAGAAAAGAAAGTCAAATACACAGATACAGAGAATAGAACGGTGGTTGGGGTAGAGGACAAAATGAGAAGAGGTAGGTCAAAGGGTATGAAGTTGCAGTTAGGTAGGATGAATAAGTCTAGAGCTCTAATGTCCAGCATGAGGACTATAGTTACGCTATTGTATTGCAGTGAATTTTTATAGTTTTATGTCACCTCAGCTCTCATTTTTGAATATAAGTTGGACTTCCTCATACTAGAAGCAGGATTTAGTCACCCTTGACACAGATCCCAGTTCTCTGTCTCCTCCCAGTTCCTCAATGAAGTCAGCCCAGATACCTGCCTTACCCGCCACCTCTTGGGGAACCCCTCTCTGTGAGTCAGCTAGATGCACCCTACTTGACTAGCTTCACTTACCTCCACACTCTATATGTACTGTGCAGACTTGCCCCAGTGACCACCTCTCGGTCAAAGCATGACTCCATGCAGCTGGTGCCTGCTTGCTCTAAACCAAATTAGAACTCTGCAAAGCAACCTGAGAAACTGCTTGGATAATGTCCTGAGCCCCAATAAAGGCTTTGGCCTGCAGGTGTCTCCCTTTCTCCCTCTTTCTCTGCTCTCCTCCCTTTCTCTGCTGTCCTCTTCTCTCTGGGATCTGTGAGTCATACATTCCTTCTGTTATTTCATGTGTTTTTCTGTGCTGCCTCCTCTGCGTCTCACCTGACCAACACACTAACTTCTTTCCCGGTCAGGGCTCCTCTAGGAATAAACTGGACGCAGGTCAGACAAGAGCCACAAGGGAGTCTTACAGCATAAACGAGTTTCCTGTGAGAGGGACACCTGGGCATGTGTTGGGCACTTAGGCATTAGCCGTCCACCAGAGTAACAAAGTATCCCGTGAAAGGCACACTGTAAACATTCGCGACCACCTCCCCTGGAGCCCCATCACAGCAGGGCTAGAATCTATAGCCACTCTCTAGAGAGAGGCTTCAAGACCACATTAAAGGAAAGTATATAATTGTATACTGGAAATTTGCTGAGAGTAGACTTTCTAAAGGGCAACTATGTGAGATGATGAATATGTTAATTTGCTTCACTATAGTAACCACTTGGCTATGTATATCAAAACATTATGTGTGTGCTTTCAATATATGCAATAAAATAATGTAAAGAAATGTTCAAAAGAAACTAACAAATTCAGCATGAGAATGAAAATCACAGGCTAGCTGCTCTCACGACCACACATGCTCATGATTTACTCACTGTTCTCAGCCCCACATCTGCCCTCCATCCTGCATTCTGCACTGCTGGGCTTGAAGCCTGCACACTACGCGTCCCAGCTTCCGTGGCCAGCTGGCTTCCGTTTAGATTACACTGATGAGAATCTAAAGTGACTGCTGGAAAATCGGAAGAGGACAGAGAGAGAAGTTTTCTCCTTTTGGCTCCAACAGTGTGGCGGTTGCTGGTTGTTGCTGTGACAGCAAAAGTAGGAATTCCAAATTCTTGAAGGCTGGGCCAAGGCAACATCATTTCTATGGTTCCAACCCTGTCAAGACAGCACCTTTTTGATGGATCCAGAACCAACTGAGATAGTTTCTTCAATAGTATAGGATCAGGTGCTGCTTCTAATCTTTAGGAATCACTCCCTTTTCCTCTTTACTCCTTCAGTACTTCTCCATCTCTTTTTTCCTCCTTTGGCTCTTCCAAAATATGAATAGCCAATTCTCTGTATTATAACCCCTTTATTAAAAAAAATTGCAATATAAATAGTTGTGTGACCTGATTTGCCCAGAGCAGCACAGCAAAGAAGTTTCAGAACCAACCAGATTTGAAACCAGGCAGACTGACTGGCTTTTTAAGCTGTCCATGATGTTATGGGATACATATAGATAGTAAAATAGTTACTACAGTGAAGCAAGTTAATATATCAATTCTCTCACATAGCTACCCATTTTTTCACACCCGTTTGGATGGTTATTACCAAAAGTCAAAAGTTAAGGGAACTCTTATACACTCTTGGTGGGAATGTAGATTGGTACAGCCATTAGGGAAAGCAGTACGGAGGTTCCTAAAGAAATTAAAAATAGAATGACCATGCGATCCAGCAATCCCTGTGTGGGCATATATCCAAAGGAAATAAAATCACTACCCCATAAAGATATCTGTACTCCCTTGCTCATGCAGGGCTTTAACCACAGCGCTTCACTGCCTCCAGGACATGGCTGTGAGGGATCAGGTGTGGCTGACCCTTTAATAAAGAGACCTTCATTTTATGAGTTCATTTGAGCTTGATTTCTTTATAATTACAATGGCTTATGCATAAATTATCTTGTATTTAACCATATACCATCAAGACCTAGGTCATATAATATTCCTTCTTCTCTCTTCCAATACTTCTAGTTAAGGCAAGTTCGTTCCTCGCGTGCACACACATACACACACAGTAGGCTCTCCATATCCGTGAGTTCCAATTTATTAGTGGATTTAACCAACCAAGTACAGGCTTTTTTCCTTGTCATTATTCCCTAAACAATACAGTGTAATAACTATTTACATAACATTTACATTGTATCAGGTATTATAAGTAATCTGGAAATGATTGAAAGTATGCAGGAGGATGTGAGAGGTTATATGCAAACACTATGCCATTTCATTTAGGTACTTGAGCATCCCGGGATCTTGGCATCTGAGAAAGGTCCTTGAACCAATCTCCCATGGATACCAATCTCCCATGGATACCAATCTCCCATGGATACCTATATGTATATATATGTGTGTGTGTGTGTATATACATATATATACACATATGTATATATATGTGTGTATATATATATATAAGTATGTATGTATGTATGGCACTGATATGCAAGATTTTGACATAAACCCATGCATAGATGATGAAGAGATTATGCTTTATTCCTTTCCCAGTCACCTGAACTAGGAGCCATCTATTACCCTGCTCATCAGTTTTGGCTCACTCAAAGATAGACTCTTTATAGTTTCAGGAAATCCTCAGGCGAAATGACTTTTACTAGATTGTTATAGCCCAGAGTTTATAACAAGTTTATAACATGCAGGTGATGGACACCTGCATCATTATCATTTGAGGATCTTTTTATCCTTCAGATTTCTGAGTATTACACATCAACCTAATGAGCCCTAACCTTAGGGAAGGTAGAATCTTGGCCCTGAAATCTGTATTCTTAACATGCTGCCCAGGGGGCTCCTGAGCACACTGAAGCTTGAGGATTACTGAGGGGTATCTTATACCTTTTCAAAAACTTAATTGCATGCACTGGTGCATGCTTCTTTCCTTCTCCTCCACTTCACATCTTCCCTGTTTTTGGCTCTGCAGTGCCTGGAGAGGAAACCTTAAGGGATTTCTCGCCTTTTCTTCATTTATCTCTTGACTTTTGCTACTACCAGTTCTTGCTGCTTCCTCTCTTCCTCTCCTATTAGGAGGAACCACAGTTTTGCAGGCAAGAGTGATTTGCTTCTTGAATATTTGTAAAGTTTACGTGGCAGATATATATCTTTAAAGTTTGTAACTGTCCAATATGGTCGTTGAAGAGGTGCTGTGCATACCTCATGTGCCACTGAATTTCAATTCCACAGAAATCATCAGTCATTCCCCCTTCTGGGCTGAATGTTTGTATCTCTGTCAGCATGAGTCACCAGACCTTGAATGTGAACATTCAATGAAGGTGTTCCCATCAGTGTTGCTGGATGGAGCACAGGTCTGCAGCACTGTCATCCTCCATCAGACAGGCCTCTCAATCTTTCTCTACTCATTTCATGTCATTTTCCTCCCAACTCCCGTAGGCACTACCCCTACCCACCCATTAATAACTCCTTTCTTGCAAGCTTCCTCTAACTCTTCTGGTATCCATGGTAACTGGGCACAGCGCAGTCAGCACATGAGAGCGTTTGGAAAGACTTGACTTTCTGTATCCTTACAAACTCCATGTGGGCTGTTTAAATAGAAAATGACGGAGCCCAAAAGAGAAGTAGGTGTGTTATGGTGTGCAGGGCACTGCTCCTCTGCCACCACTTGGGCTCAATCGTTCATTTTTGATTTTACTTAAGATCCTCATGCCTTGTAGAGTTGAGCTGGCTATTCACAAACACCCGGTGTTAGCCTCTTTCTATCTGTACAACAACACAACAGCCTGTCCTAGGAGCAATTGCAGTTCCTCCAGCCTCTCCTGGTGCATGGGAGCAGCATGGGGAAGGGTACTGAGGTCAACTTTGGTCAAACTGCAAATTCTCTTTCATTTGGAATACCCCAGTGAAGAGTCATTTAGGAGAGAAACATGGTTAATTTAGCTTAATCCAAAGTTATTCCACTACGAAGCATTTATTAACATAAGGTTCTATGGAACACCATCCTGTAGAATTCCCTAGGAAATGCCGCTGCAGAACCAAGGGATTTTGTCATTTAACTGGCTGATTAACCATAATCTTTGCTTGTATTCTTCCCCCTTTGGATCTGCTATTGGGCATTGGAACTTCTGTTAGAGGAAGGATAGAAAAAGAAAAGGTTAAACTGACTTTGCTTAGAAAGGGCTAACATGATTTTTCAATTGCCTTCAAAATCCGGTGTTTATTCCTCATCTCATCCTGACACTGGAGGTCACCTATCATGCTGTACTAACTACTTTGCCAGCCATCACCTCTCCTGCGTCCCTGCACATTCTTTCTGCTTCAGCCACCAGCTGCTTTATGTTCTACCTGCTTTCTCACCTCTGTGACCTTCCTCGTTCTGTTTCCCATGCTTAGAATGCCTTCTCTTCTCATCTATCTTTTTTATGAAGACTTTCCTTGATGACACCTTCTCTTCCTCCAGTGAATTCATTCAACACATCCAATTTTGTGAAGGACTAGGTTGGTTTCTCAAGATATAGTAACATTGAAGACAGACCTGGGTTCTGTTGCCATGGAGACGGGATTCTGAACCCCACCTCGCTTTGCTCATGCTGCCCTAACAGGAAGTGCTTTTACTCATTGCCTCTTTTTATGATTTTAATTTTGATAGAATTTCAGATTTACAGAAAAGTTAAATAGTATAAATGACAAACATATATCCTTCATCTAGAGGCTCCATTTTAGTTTCCTTTATAGTGAGAGTATACAATCTCGGGCCGTACTTTACACCCAGTTGTCATGTTGCTCAAATCTCCACCCTGCAAAAATCCTTCAGTCTTTTTTGACTTTCTGTGACCATGGACTATTACAAAGATTACAGGCCAATTTGGGTTTGTTTGATATTACCCATGACAAGGCACAAAATTTCACAGAAGTGATGCCGTGTTCTTATTTCATTTTGTCTGATGGCAGTTGCTTGTCTGCTTGGCTCATTGCTGGGGGTGTTTACTTTGATCCCTTAGTTAAGACAATGTTGGCCAGGTTTCTCCTCTGTAAACTTACCTTTCTTCCTCTTTGTCATAATAGGTATTTTATGGAGAGACACCTGGAAACTATGTAAAATCTCCTCTTCCCACTTTTATCTACCAGTTTCAGCATCCATTGATGTTTCTTGCCTGAGTTAATTATTACAGTTATGGTTGCCAAATGGTGATTTTCTTACTCCAGTATTTATTAGCTGGCATTCTACAGTATGTAGGATATATGTATGTATTGATATCAGTGTGTACTCAGAGACTTGCGTTTTATACAAATCCATTATAATAATTATTTAATGAGCTATAATCCATTTTAATCATTATCTATTTTGATGCTCAAATTGTCCTGGATTTGGCCAGTGACAACTTCCTAAACCTGATCTGCCAAGAGGCTACAACCACATCTTTTTCCCTGCCCTACTCACCATGTAATCAGCCATTTGTCCAAGATATCTCCTCTGGCCCTGTTTTTTTTTTTTTTTTTTTTTTTTTTAATATAAATGGAGAAATGGCATTTAAAGGTCAAGATCTTTCAGAAGTGGTTTGTAGTTCTAATTGTAGAGATCTTTCACCTCCTTGGTTAAATTAATCCCTAGGTATTTTATTTTATTTTTTGACAATTGTAAATGGGCTTACTTTGTTTATTTCTCTTTCTGTTAGTTCATTATTTGGGTATATAAATGCAACTGATTTGGGGCATTTATTTTGTATCCTGCAATGTTACTGAAGTTATAAACCAGCTCTAGAAGTTTTTTTGATAGAGTCTAGGTTTTTCTATATGTAGGATCATGTCATCTGCAAATAGAGACAGTTTGACTTCATCTTTTCCAATTTGGATGGCATTTATTTCTTTCTCTTGCCTGATTGCTCTGGCTAGTACTTCCAGTACTATGTCAAATAGAAGTGGTGAGAGCTGGGATCCTTGTCTTGTTCCTGTTTTTAAGAGAAAGGCCCAAAAAGATGGAAAGATATTCCATGCTCTTGGATTAGAAGAATTAACATTGTGAAAATGTCTATACTCCCCAAAGTGAACTACAGATTCAATTCAATCCCCATGAATATACCAATGACATTCTTCACAGAAATAGAAAAGGCAATCTTAACTTTCATATGGAACAACAAAAGACCCCAAATGGCCAAAGCAATCCTGAGCAAAAAAATTAAAATAAAAAAATAAAGCCAGAGACATAACTCTACCTGACTTCAAATTATACTACAAAGCTATTGTAACCAAATCAGCATGGTACTGGCATAAAAATAGAAACTCAGACCAGTGGAGCAGAATTGAGAACCCAGAAATCACCCCTCAGGCTTACAGCCATCTGATATTGGACAAAGGCCACAAAAATCTACTTACCTTGGGGAAAAGACTGGCTCTTCAACAAGTGGTGCTGGGAAGATTGGATATCCATATGCAGAAGAATGAAACTAGATATGCACCTCTCACCATATACTAAAATCAACTCAAAATGGATTAAAGACTTAAGTATAAGACTTGAAACTAAAATTACTAAGGGAAAATGTAGGTGAAACACTTCAGGAACTAGGTTTGGGCACAGACTTCATGAACATGAGCCCAAAAGCACAAGCACCAAAAGAAAGAAAAAAAACAAATGGGACTATATCAAACTAAAAAGCTTCTGCACAGCAAAGGAAGCAATCAACAGAGTGAAATGACAACCTACAGAGTGGGAGAAAATTTTTGCTAACTATGCATCTGACAAGGGATTAATATCCATGATATACAAGGAACTCAAGCAATTACACAGTAAAAAAACAACCCAATTAAAAAATGGGCAAAGGAGCTGAATAGACATTTTCAAAGGAAGACATACAAATGGCCAATGGGTACATGAAAAAATGTTCAACATCACTTGTTATCAGGGAAATGCAAATTAAAACTACATTGAGATATCACCTCACCCCAGTTAGACTGGCTGTAATCAAAAAGATGGTGAATAATAAATGCTGGTGAGGGTGTGGAGAGAAGTGAACCCTCCTGCACTGTTGGTGGGACTGTAAATTAGTACAACCACTATGGAAAACAGTATGGAGGTTTCTCAAACAACTACAGATAGATCTTCCATATGATCCAACACTCCCACTTCTGGGTATATACCCAGAGGAATGGAAATCATCATGTGGAAGAGATACCTGCACTCCTATGTTCATCACAGCTCTGTTTACAATAGCCGAGATATGAAACCAGCCTAAATGTCCATTGATGGATGACTGGATAAGGAAACTGTGGTATATATACACCATGGAATACTGCTCTGCCATAAAAAAGAATGAAATTCTCTCATTTGAAACAACATGGATGAACCTGGAGAAACTTATGTTGAGTGAACTAAGCAAAGCACAGATGGATAAATACCGCATGTGCTCACTCATATGTGGGAGCTAAGAGAGAAAGAAGGAAGGAAAGACCACAGTAGTGTGTTGGACTTGCAGGGGGAGAGAACATACCTTGGGCTACAAAGTGTGGTGGGGGGATGGGGGGAGGGAGGATGGGGATAATTGGATGGGGGACATGGGGTACAAATGCAAGTTTTGGTAATGGGTATGCTGCCAGTATGAATCTGGCATTCACATCTTGGGCACAAGGGGCGGCAATCAGCTTTGTATCTCATGAATATTCATAACCAATAAAAATAAAAATAAAAACAAAACAAAAAAATAAATAAAGGTCAAGATCTGTGAAGTGGGTGTGCTTTACTGCTATTGAGATGTTGCTGCCCCAGACTCTCTCAGTGGTCAGAGCAAGGAAATCTACGCAAGTATATATATATATATATATATATATATATACATGCACACCTACCTAATACATATATATCTGCATATATATATGTACACATGTATGTATACACATTTACATCTCTCTGTATTTCTGAATCCATCTTTCTTGAAAATCATGAGTTCATGCTATCTTGAATTTCAGCCCAACACTTGCAGGAGTCATTCCTGCTTCCCCCTTTTCGTATCTGTACTTCCCTTCTCTGATGGTGAAAAGCCTGGCTCCCATTACCTTCTATATATTTACTCATTCACTTGATTCCCCAGTGAGTAGTCAATCTCCTGACCTTACTAGGCTCCACCCTGCTCTGATCCTCTCCTCCTGTGGTCCCTGGCTGTCATCACTGGGCTGCCTTCCCACCAGGGATAAGGGAGGGAAGGCAGCTCATCATGTGTGTGTGTGTGAGCGTGCGCACATGTGTGTGTAAAAAATATGGTGTTTTTTAAAAAAATTTACATCTTGACAAATTATAAAATGCCTCCCCATCTCTTTTTCTTATGCTTCTATATATGAACATATATTGGAAAGTAAACTTGTTACTTTCCTTTAAAATAAACCAAATGAACCAGTAAAGATGATAACTTTATTTGAGCAAACACTTTTCATCAACTTTCTGACCAAAAAAGGTTAATTTACCTTCTTGGCTTAACACCAAAGGGCGCCACTCATGGTCATTTGCACACATGTTTTGTTCCTACCCCAGGTCTCTAAGCACCTGTGGTCAGAGGCTGGCTTCTGTTTGTTCTTGAGTCAATGCAACACCTTGCACCAGCGTCTGGAGTGGAACGTGTGTGTCCAATTTGTTAAACTGATTGTTTTTCTCCTCACAGAACTGACTTGCTATTTTGCAGAATTGATTGAACTTACTCATTATTCTGACATTGCATCCAAGTCGCTCCAGTCTTCACAAACATCTCACTTGCACAGTCTTAGGAAGCTTGTGGGAAAAGCAGAAGTTTATGCACTAGAAAATCCTTTACATGCTGAATAACGTCCTTAAAGGGAAAAAGAAGAAAAAATGGTGTGAATGAAACAAAGGAGGCATTTAGAGATGCTTATTTCATATAATTGTTGGGGATCTAGCATGCACATGAAATACTATGCAGTCAATAGGTTCTGTTTGAAATGGTAATAGTCAATTAATTGGTAAGGGAGATGTGTACAAAACTTTTACATTGAAAATTATAAAATGTAATAAAAGACAATTTGTGAAAATAAGTTTTAAGCCCAATGATGGACTTGATTTAGGTATAATTTGGCTTGAGAATATGCTTTTTTACACTGCTGGCATTGTGCCTGGTGTGTGGCAGTCTTCACCAGGTTTTGAGTACATGTTTATACTATGTGCAAATTACAATGACTTCAATGCCCGGCAACAGGAATTCTTCTTTCCTGGTAGTTCTCATGACTATGTCTGTAAATCATTTGTCATTCTTATTGACACTGCCATCTTCTTAACATGCCTTCAGAACAGGTCTTCCTTGAAGTCTTTCTCCATAACCACTGGTTCTTTTTGCCCCTCTGCTGGCCTAATAAATTAGTTTTTGGACCAATTTAATTTATAGTCTAGTTCAGATAGATTAAAGAAATGATGACTGACATCTGACAGCACATCAGCCAGGGTTAAAAATGCAATTTTCTGTTCATTAAACTCCACAGAAAAGGTCAACCTTTAGTAATTACATAACCGACTAAGCTAGGTTCTCAAAAAGCTTCTGGTAGACTTGCTTATGACTGAGGTGCATGCATTTGAGAAAAGATGACTTTATTTTTCTTTTAAAACACACAAACACACACAGACACACCTAATCAATTTGAAATTTACTTGAAGAGATTCACTTGGAAACAATTTTGGTCTAAACAAGACATGAATCATTCTCTTCTTTTTACTGGTATTAGCAGGACCCCCTAGAATTGAAGATGGAGGCTGATCTGGCCTGTAGAATTATAAAAGATGAATTTATCTCATGGTTTTGATGATTACGGGAGTGCGCAACACATTTCAAATTCTGCTTACAGGAATATGCTTTCACAGAAAGTTGTGTGGTTAAAATATCTCTCCATAATATAACAACTGCTTCCCATTCTTTCTCAATTCAGCCTTCTCTGATTACTATGGAAACTCACATCTTATAATAAACAGTGGTGACCACTACGCTTAGAAGAGGAGAAGTAAGCTGTACGTTTGTCCTCAGTTGTTTCTTCTAGTGGTCCTGACTTCTCTCCTGCAATTCCCTACCTGGATTAGGATGCTAAGAATGATATATATCCACCCCAATGTCCAGCATTCATACGTCAGAGATATGGTGAAAACCAAGATTAAGTTAGTTGTGAAAAGCATGTTCTTTTAGAGTAAAAAAAAAAAAAAGATGTGGATTGAAAGTATTGGTTCTGTTGCTTCCTAGGCAAGTTTCTTCACCTCTCTGGGTCACAGTCTTCTTGTCAATGAATTAAGGGAAACCACACATAGTGGTTGTTAGGATCACATGAGATAATGTCTGCAAAGTGCTTCACACAGTGTCTGGTAGGGAGTAAGCATTCAGAAAAGATAACAGTTATTATAATTACATTACATATTTGTGGAAGAAGAATAATTCCAACTTTTATTATCTACTCATACCCGACTCTTCAAATGAGACTGTAGAATTTCTAAGTCAAAGGATAATAGAGGTTATTATGGGAGAAACAATAAGTTCATACGCAAAAGTAGAGGATGTTAGTGGTATCAACCAACCATCTTAAAAGAAAGGACCAGAAAGGGAGAAGGGTGTAGGCAAACAGTGAGGAGGGTTTAGGATATTCACTGCTTTCCTTTTTCCCTCACTCCAGATGGCTGATAGAGCTCTTTCCTTTCATTTGAATGTCACCTCTTTTGGGCCTGCCTTGGATCTTATATAAGAGATTCTTTAGGATTATCATTTTAAGGCTTAATTGACCCCATTGTTAAAAAGCAAAACAAAAGAAGCTCTACAGAGAGCTTCGGTGTGTTTTGCTGTGTCAACGTTTCCACAATCAGCTTACTCATTTGATTTTAAGTTTCTCTGAGTTTGAGTTCTGGGTTATCAAAGTGATAACAGGATAAAGCAAAACGAAAGTGATGTTCTCAACAAGCTTCTTATTGCCTTTAGGAAAAAATTTTCCTCTGCTGACCTGACTGCCCAAATAAAGGAGAAACCAATAGTAATTTTAATCATTAATAACACACTTGGTTAGAGTATGAAAATTTGGTCAAACTGATACCTAATAATTTAAAAAATGGTCAGAACGTTTCCTTATGGTTTCACAGTTTAAAACTTAAAAAACAAAAACAAAAATACCCTGCTGAGTAGAAATCTCAGATATTGCAGTTCATAATGTTAGAAACAGATAATTGAAGTTATTGAAAGAGGCTATGAATCAACATAGTTTACCCAAGGCCATACTTGTTAATAGGTCTGCTGGGGGCTCAGCAGGAATTTAGAATGTGTCCAATCAGTCTCAGGAGGCCAGACAGTACCTATGTCCAAGTCTCCATGTTTCCATTTCTGCAACCACACATCCAGCAACTCAGAATGTGGTGTGATTTACAGAGATCACACAAAGGTTTAATCAGCCGAAAAGTTAACTGTTGTTCCTTTTCCTGGGTATCCAACATCTCTTGTAATATCTCATTTTCTTGAACCAAAGAAAAAAGTACTTCATGTAGTCAATACTAGTGTACTTATTCACATAGTAGAAGTATATAGCGCTCAGACATAGAATATATGTCCCTAAAATTTTAAGAGGAGGAGGAAAATTAGAGAAATGCACTGCCCCAGAATCCAAGAGGAGAAAGCATTTTGAGAAGGAGATGGTAGTCAAAAATGTCATATAGAACAGACAGGCCTTGGAAAGTAAGGGTCAAGAAAAGGTTACTGCATTTGGTGAGGTCATTGGTGACCCTTGAGAGGTTTCAGAAGAAAAGTAGTTTGGGAAGGCTGATTAAAAAAAAAAAAAAAAAGATGTGGAGAGGTGGTGTCAGCTGGTTATGATGACAATTTTAAGGTGTGTGAGTGGGAGCATAGACATCTTCCACTGTATGTAGAATAGCCTTTAAGGAATTTTGTGAAAAGAAGTCTCCATTGAAGATGGTGGCTGGAAAGAACAGCTGTAGCACCAGAGAAACACAGACTCTAAGCCAGTAGTATCTGAGTACCTTTGAAGACATGGGGACTCAGACCTGTGCAAGAAGATGTTGAAGATTCTGAGAAAGGAATGGATAGATAAAACTACTGGATCTGATATCAGAGGAGAGGGGCTGGGAAGGCCTGGTAGCTAGCCTCAATCCATCCTGTCCTCTAACAGGTTCTTGACTCTGCCACAGGAAAGAATTCAAGAGCAGGTCACAGTACAAAGTGAAAACAGGTTTAATGTAATGGATAAGAGGTATAGGCTTCACAGAGAAAGTGCATCCTAGCTCCAGAGACTGAGCAGGGCCTGCACCCAAATTTAACATGAAAGTGAGAAAAACATACTTACAGATGAAGAGCAGGTTGGCCCCAGAGTGAATAGCAGACTGCTAAAGGAAAGTGTGATACAAAAAGAAAGAAAAACTTGCCTCAGGTGAAGTGCAGGCCTGCTCTAGAGAGAGTGACTAGCAGCAGCCCCACCTTCTACCTGGGATATGACTTTTATAGTTTTGCTATCTAATACATATTCATGTTACCTAATAAATATTTAACTAAGAGGATGGTTCCCAGTTATATAACATAGTCTTACAAATGCTCATTTGGTCTCTTTTAGAGCATATCATTGGTTAAATTCCAACATATTCACTGAAAAACACTTAAAAATATTCAGTGTTCTCCAATGCCTCTAGTGGAAAGTCATTCAAAGAAAGAATAAATTCCCCTCTACTGAGCATGCTCAGCCACTGGTGTTGTATATATTTTTTTTACTGAACATGCTCAGCCCTTGGAGTGATGTAAATCTCCCCCTTGTGGTCTCAATTTCTGCTTTTTGGTGCTGAAAATAGGTGCAATTAGCAACAGTAATTCTCCTCTAGGGGATGTTCTAGAGGAGGGGCCTGAGACCTTCGGAAATGGCTTGAATCTCAGAGGAGTGTCCAGAAACCTGAACCCAGGTAAACTCAGCACCTCCTATCTCAGATCTTCTAGGAGGATAAAATGAATCTTACTTTATACTTTTACTTCCTAAAATTCAAAATAGTGTCAGCATTTATTAGAATGGTGATATAGGCTTCATAAGATGTATCAAGTATTCAGAGGACTCATCCACAACTTTATGTCTGAAAATGAATGCTGACAGTCCTGAGCAGGACCTATCCTCCAAAGCTCTCCCTCCAGAAACACTTTTTAAGCAGAAGCTAAGCGAATAGAAAAAACTTATTAAAGTCCCAGGTTAGATTAGCTTTTGGAGGGTGGAGCTGGTTATGGATAGTCTTCATCAACCTGCCCAAATATATAAATGCTCCTACTGGAATTCAGAATTAAAAGTGGTGCCATATGTAATCCTAGGCTGTCAATGTGGATTATCACTGCTCCTACCATCCCAGTTCTACTCTTTTATTCTAAAGGCCAAATGAGTTCTCAGAGTATTTGTGTTCTATTTGGATTAATTAATTGAAATTTTGGCCTTTTCCTCTAGTTGCCTGTTCCTTTACTCAAAATTGACTTGTTACAAGTCACAGTGAGTTAATTAATATGATTAGCTCCCTCATCTCCATGCTTGTATTTTTAAGAGCTGTGAAGTCAAGGTACTGCTTACACAAATGATTATTTGCAGGCAGTTAATTCTTGAGTTACTGTCTTGGGACATTACCGTATTATTAGCATGTCTTTTATATTTCCTGATTTTTTTAGAACAAAATATCGTATCTTTAAATTCTATTTTAGAACTTTCATTGTCAGGAAATATTAACAAGCTTCCATTCTGTCAACATTTTGAGTTGTACACAATCAAAATATGATTTTTTAAATTCCAACAGAATTGATTTCCTGAATATATATTTATGGGAGTGGTGGTAGTAAGCTTTTCACTCATGAGGTTGTCATCATAATGAATAATCAATGAGTGTTCAACTTGTAACTGTTGAAAATTTTAAGAATAGAAGAGTGTACAACTAGGGGCTGGCTTGATCATAAAAATTAAATCAACTAGAGACAATTGCGACAATGGTAGTGATATCAATAGATTATTTATGGTAAAATGGAGGTTTGTGAATTTAATATCCCAAATTTGGGAAATCCAGTTTCAGTCTTGATGAGGATTTTTGTCCAAAAACGATTTTTTTCAGACACTATGAAAAATACTTTGTATTAGTTGACATTGCTAAATTGTTTATGAAACCAACAAGTTTGGAAATACTGCTAACTTTCATAAAGGAGAAAGGTGTGGGAGTCATCAATTTAGCACTGATATCAACTTTCACAACCACACTGAGAAAGCAATGTAACTATTCTATTCTGGCTTAATTACCCAAAAAGAGATAATGAGCTTATCTCTCTCTCAGGAGTGTTATAAGGAAGACTTGGTTCAAGTGTGAAAAGGGTCTTGATAACAGCAACTGTTAAGTGTTATTATGTGAAGCAATGTAATGATGGTAAAAATCAATGGAATGCATGAATGAAGGAGTTGCCTGGTGACCAAACTACAAACTCAAACCTCAGTCCTGTGTGGTAATTAAAAGTTGTCTCTCTATAGAGTATTTCCAAATAAAGAGGGCAGAGACAATTTTTCCTGAATTGTTGATATTTGGCTTTAAATATAGTCACAAGTTCACAAAAATCCACTTGATGATCACACTAATTTAACTGACCAAGGACTTGTGGTGGGAGAGCTGTCAGGGGGCTGTTTTCCACACCTAGAAGACGTTGCTGGGCAAAATCTATGAAACCCTTGAAATTCATTGTTAGCACATCATAAGGATGTACACATACATATATGCAGGTTCAGCAAATATACCTGTTTATAGCTTTCATAAGAATCTCAAAGAAACCCATAATCAAAACAAGGTTGTGTAAACTGTTCTAGGGTTTTTGATGGTGGCAATAGCTAGTAACACATCAAAGGGCCTGGGTGAAGGTAAAAATCAGTGAAAATGGATTTCTTGAACTTATCCAGCATGGTGACTATAGTTAATGAAGATATATTGTATTCTTGAAAAGTGCAAAGAAAACAAATGTCGTGTTCTCACCACAAACATAATAACTATTTGAGGCAATGCATTTAACTAGCTAGATTTAATCATTCTGCAATGTATATATACTTCAAAACATCATGTTGTGCACAATAAATACATACAATTTTATCTGTCAATTTAAAAATAAATAAATAAAAGAAAAAAATTTGTAAAAATGAACATCAAAAGCAACTTTCAGTGGATAAAAGGTGACAATAGATCAACCTGAGGTCTGAAGAGGAACTTTAATTGCCCTAGGAATTTCAACGTGTGACTTTTTATATACAAGAGAGCCAAGATTTTTATTTGTTTGGGTTTTTTAGCTCTAGTTTTAGAGTCACAACTTCTTTCAAGTGCTGCTTTTTCGTTCCTGCCCTTTTGCTCTCAGAATTGTGGTTCTTTTTTCTCTAGCTTTCCTGAAATCAGAGGCCTTTGTGTGACCTTTGACCCAAGTCACCCGACCTATTAAGGTAGTGATGTATTGTCCTATGATGGATAGACCATTGGGAGGCTACAGTTGCAGAATAATTTTTCTTGGACTCGAAAGGTCTTCAAGGAGAGTAAGTATAGAAGATGGGAATATTGAGGACTAGGCAGAATTCACGCACTCTTACAATGGAAAGACACTGCCTCCTGGAGGCCCATGTTGGGATGGCCACCGAGCAGTGTGAGGAAATGAATAGGCTACATTCCCAGCCTACAGGGAATCTAAGCTTCTCCAGTCATGGCTGAGATTGTGTCTGTAGATACATCGAAGAGAGAACGTATACGTTCTGATTGACTGACATTGAAAAATGAATGCTTTCCCACTATAGTAACTAAGAAATTTTGGGCAGTCGTCTCTATTCACATCTGAGTAAAATATTGATCCATGACTGGCTTCAGGTTGCTCAGTTGGTTATGGGACCCAAGCTGCTGCATCTGACTCTCTTCCACTCCACTGGCTAATTTCCTTTTGGTCATTTTTATTAGGTGACTCAGTGTTATTCACCTGGGCTTTTCTTCTGTTACATGCTCCAACATAGGATGGAATTATTGGATCTGTATGGTCCTTGGCATCTAGTTTTTTTCCTGTATAATCACAATTTAACTGTGGGTTTAATTTACTTAAATCTTATTATTACTTTTTTTTGATCAACCAAAGATTTAAAATGTTAATAACACCAGCATGTGATGATTGTACTTCAGATTATAATTCAAGGGAGACTTAGACTACTAAATAATTATTAACTCTAAGGAGAGGAAAACAGTAATAACAGCAACACATACTTAAATTGAGTTGTACTGTTCTTACGTATGTTTAATCACCACAACAGACCTATGAATTGTATACTGTAGAAGAATAGCATTTAGGTATAACCTAATCTTATTCTAAAAAAGAAAAGCAAATCCCTATATATATATATTTGGGAATGACACCTTTAGTTTAGGCTGTTTGTTTCCTGTTTAGAGTCTTGATTTAAAGCTGCCTGGGTTTGCATCTGTCAGCTGACAGCTGACAACTGTTTCACCTGGTATGTCAGTCAGATCCAGAAAATAACATAATTTGCACATAGTTTATTAAAAACTCAGGCTTTTAAGAAGCAAACTTCCACACCTTGAATAGCATTTATCTAAAGAGTAAAGAGAAAATGACTTGAGAGGCTTGACAAGAGAAGAATGAGTTAATTACAATTAGCTCTGAAATAGGAAACATGTACCTTGTAGTACGTAGCCTTGGCCATGTCTAACAAGGATCATAGGATAAATTATTTCAAAAGTGTGACATGTTCTGTGGCTCCTGAAAGGTTTGTATACACGTGTAGAGAGAGAACGGCATGTGGAGTGAAGAGGTTGGGGGTGTGGCTAGCAAAGGCTCAGACTCACTTATGAGGCTAACAGAATGTCAGGGAACTACCAGTGGAGCAGCTGTCCCTAGAGCAGGCCAACTGTGGGGGAGGGGGCTGGGGTACAATATTTGGATACAGTAACAGACCCCCGATGTTCAACAGCTGTGCTATTGGCCACTATATTAATTAGTCAGAATCTTTTTTTGAGCAGGGTGTCCATTTTATTTTACTACTTTTGAAAGATATGGAGAAATCAGAGAGCGAATTGAGACAAAAATGCAGGATTTATTCATTAATTCATTTGTTCAATCTACTTTTTGCCTCACATTGTGTTTGGCATTGGGGATATAGTGATAAACCCTACGGAGCTTATAGGTGGAGTTCTTGAATTTGCTTGAAACTGAGGTGGATAAACTGTGGGAGGAGATGGTTTGGTTTGGAGTGGAGAGAAGTTTAGGAGCTCGGTTTTGAAGATGCTTAGTTTGAGGTTTCAACTAGATGTCTAAGTGGAGATGTTGAGCAGAGAGCTGGATATATGAATTTAGAGTTTGGGGAAAGCAAAGGCAGAAGACATAAATTTGGGAGTTTGGGTAATCATTAGTGCCATTTACCAAGTATTGCCATTTCCTCTTCTAATATGGTTTCATGTTAGAATTGCACTTTTCTTCTCATAGGGGCCATATGACTTATTCTGTCCAATTAAAATAGGGTGGAAATTACGTGTGTTTGTTCTGGGTGGGAGCTTTGGTAATCAATGCACAATTTGTCACATCCTTTACCTCTGTCACAGTAACTGGCAATGCTCCAAACGGTAGCTGCTCTGTCAACCTGTGTCCCAGAGAAAGGACAATGTGGGGAAGAACCCCCAGGCAAACCATAACCGACCGGTAATGGGAGTGAGAAACTTTTATTAAGCTACTGAGATTTGGGGGTTTTGTGATCACAGCATGACCTCACCTATTCTGACTTGAATGGGAACGTGATAAATAGATAGATGAAGACAGAGATAGATGATAGGAGAGAGAAGTTCCAGGGCTCATAAGCCTGGGACACTACAACGTTAAGAGACTGGGGAATGAAGGAACCAGCCAATGAGAGTGAGAATAAACATTTGAGAAAGTTCAATGTCCTGGAAGTCAAGTGAAGAAAGTGCTTCAAGGAGGAAATACTGTTCAACCATGTCCGGAGTTGCTAAGTCAAGTAAGATGAGGAATGTGTATTTCCATTGTGGAGATCACTGGGCAGCTTGGCAAGAGCAATTCTGATGGAACGGTTAGGCCAAAGCATAATCTTCAGTGGGTTTAAGTGAGAACAGGAAGAGAGAAATAGGACACAGCAAGTATATCCATCTGTTTCAAGGTGTTCAAATGGGGCCATACCAGGACAGGGAATTAGGATCATAAGTGCTTTTAAAAAAAAGATGATAGAAATACTGCATGTCAAGTGCAGATGAGACCATTTATAATGTAGGACGGAGGAGGGATTGTGAGAGTGATATCCTTGAGCAGATGAGATGGAATTGGATCTAGGGTTTAAATGGAGAGGTCAGCCTTGTTAGGAAATTGGTAGTCATGGATTTAAAGTGAGATCAATCAGCAGAGTTACATGTTTTTCTGCAGCCAAATGTGTCTGTGTGGGTGCAGGTGTGGAGTAGATGAAGAGCTGGATTCAACCAGGCTTGAAAGTGATGATTTGATTACCATTGTCAAGTGTATCAGTTGTTCTCCGTGTTTTGGAGAAATCAAATAAGACGAGTGGGTTTTAATAAAAACAAATGAGCAAACAATCATGAGATATTTGAGAGAAGACATTCCTGGCCATTTAGGACCAAAAGAAACAACAAAAACAACAGAACAGGCCTGACGTTTTATTCCAGAAGAAGGTTGGGGAGCTTTCTTTCAGCTGATCTTCAACCGGGGAGTAGATTCTCTCTGCTTAGAAAGGTTTATAGTCCCTTAAGTAAAGAAAAGTAAATAATTAGACTTGCCAATCTAAATATCTGTTGATTCTCATTGTTTTAAAAGTAACTAATAAGTCTTACTTTGTGTATTAGTTACTTTTATCTTCCTCCCTCCTCCAGGATATCTAATCACTTTTTTTCAGTTGCCTTTTTGGAGAGCACTAAGTAAATGAGATAATAAACAAGGGGTTTTTGAGCCCAGTTTGGCTAGTTATTGCCATATGTGTAATATGACATCTGAAGGGGAACTCCATACTGAGTTCAAGCAAGGAAGTGAGAAAATGAAGAATTCATCCAGGAAGTGAATGTCCGTGGCTAAATTACCAGTGTTTATGTATATATAACTTAGAATCAATTTGTTGTAGTAGCTAACAGGCCTTGGCAAGGAATTTTAGGCTAAAAAAAATTGAGTCTATTATAAACTAGAGTGTTGTGATGTTTTGTCCAACTTGGGGTTTCACCTGGACCGCTGAGTGAGCTGCTGTGATGAGGGAAAGAGACGTGACTTAAAATAGGAAACCTGTGCCTATTGGCTATATCAGTAGAAGTCAGCTTCACCACACCTGTTCAGCATGACTGGCTGTTTACGTATGATAATACCAGGCAGAGAGTGCTGGGAGAACTTTACTGAAACCAAGCCAGGCCAGTATTTCAAATGTGTCTTTGAAAAGCACTGATTTTATAATGACAAAGAATATGCTTATGATAGGATGTTAAGTGAAATAATCCAGATAGAAATTTATGTATAGTATGTTCTTAACCATTTTTTAGAAGGCATAGGAAAGCAGGCTAGAAGGAAATGTACATTAACTGTGTCTTTTTGTGATTGATGCCTGGAGCGTTGAGCCTCAAGATGAAATATTGAGGCAAATCTTGCTTTGGCATTTAGGGGTTTGAAAGTGAAAATTATTTCTGGGTTTATTTCCTTTTTGATTGCCTTTTCTGTTGATGTTGTAATTTGTACATATGTATCCTGAAAATAGAAATTTAATGCAGGGTTATTGCCTTTTTTTTTATCATATTAATGCTGGCAGAATATACTTTTAGACATAAATACTATGAATTCTGTTTCAGAAAACTCAGAAATATATGTTTATATATACAACATATATTTATTGAACAACTGCTATGTGTCATACAGTCTATTAGCCACTGGACATATCAGACACAGCATCTAACCTCATGCAGCTTGCAGTAGTTGCATTAGTCTAATGGAGGGTGCATAAGTCTTCTATTGCTGTATGAGAAATTACAATACATTTAGCAGCTTAATGCTGCACACATTTATTACCTCATGGTTTCTGTGGTCAGGATACCGGGCAGGGCTTAGCTGGGTCCTGTGGTCAGGGTCCTCTGCTCATGGCTGCAATGAAGGTGTTGTCAGGCTGCATTCTCATCTAGCAGCTCAACAGGGGAATGGTCTGCTTTCAGGCTCACTTGTCTTGCTGATAGAACTCACTTCCCTGCGGCTGTAGGATTGAGGGCCCTGGTTTCTTGCTGGCTGTTGGCTGGAAGGCATGCTCAGTTCCTAGAGGCCACCCTCAGTGTCTTGCCTTGTGGGCCTCCCAACATGGCCACTTAATTCTTCAGAGCCAGCTGAGGAGAGAGATTCTCTAGAGCGAGTGTGTTAGCAAGAGAGAGTTGTTTATAATGTACCATTACCACAAGAGTGACATTCTATCACCTTTGCATATTCTGTTGGCTGGAAGAAAGCCATAGTTCCTTTATACAGCTAGTCACTGCTATTGGCAAATGGGGCTTATTCTGCTGGGAACACTCTGAGGGGTCTCAAAGAATGCATCTCAGAATTGACTGCTGGGGCTGGCCGGTTATCTTAATCGGTTAGAGTTCAGCCTTGTAACACTGAGGTCAAGGGTTCCGATCCCCACATTGGCCAGCCACCAAAAAAAAAAAAAAAAAAAAAAAAAAGGAATGTTCCCACAAATATGTATAATCAATATGTTTCAATAAAAAACAATAATAAAAAAAGAATTGACAGCAGCCATCATTTAGGATTGGCCAAGTATTGCTCCATGTGGAAAGAACTCTTACTTTAAGGGATGTAGATGTGTCAGAATGACTGAGCACGTTCCCAAAGCGTCTCTCATAGGGCAGCAGAGAAACCTGGTAGTAGCTACCTGGAGCAGCTGAGGTGAGGTATTGCTGGTTATAGATTGCAATGTTGGTGACCACAGTGATGGCTGGAGTAAGAAGGTGGGTGGAGAGTGTGTGAGATGGGGACAAGAAGTATTTGATGCATACAGCTAGTGAGAGGTACAGCTTGGAGGTTAAGTCCATCTGACTCCACTGCTGCCAGCTTCCATGTGACCATCTCCTGCACTTTAACAAATGTGCCTTTTTCGTAAGCCCTGTATTTCTTTGCACTGAAATTCTCCTTTAATTCTCATTGCTATGAGTAAAAATATTTACAGCAGTTCTCAAAATTTAATGTGCATACAAATCACCTGGGGATCTTGTTAAATTGCTGATTCTGATTCAGTACTTTGAGGTGTTGTGTTATAGTCTGCATTTCTAACAAGCTCCCTGGTGATGCCGGCTGCTGATCTGCAGACCATACTTTGAATAGTAAGACAGTAATGTAAAAATATAAAGGGAAAGGCATAACTAGGTTGTATATTTGAATGAACTGAATGAAAGACAGGTGCAGTGATGCACCCACCTTGAAGGTGCTCACTCAGCAGAGCCTTTGTTAAACTTACTTGCTTTCCCTGTGGCCTGAAGGTTTATAAGACCCTCTAAACGTATTCTAAATGGTGATTTGAATAACTCTGTTATATGAAAACTTCTCCCAGAGCAGTTCAAAATGCTTTTTATAATGTTAGCTATCTGGTCATTGCCTCATAGGAAAATATTAATAATATACTAGCCATGTGAAAAATCAAATACATACTCCGCATGGAACATCATTTTCTTGCTCTGCAAGTACATCCTCATTTCAAACTGCATTCCCTAAACCAAAATAACTGTGTTATTAGGGTGCACTGAACCTATTGGAGTTTTGTCTCTACTTCCTAAAGGGAAAAACATTGTTTCAAAGTCCTGCATCATCTGCTAAGAAGTTTCATTCTGGGGACATCGTATTTACCATTGACTGATTCAATTTGATTAGATTTTCATTCACAGTATCTATAATTCCGAAGAAGAAATAAATGAGGTAATCTCAGAGATCCTATCACATATTTATGTAGTTCTCTAAAAGACATGATTAACTTCTGCAATATGGTTTCTGAAGAAGCACTTTGAGAGAAAATATGTAAAAACACACCTCTAAGGTTTTCAGCTAAGTTGAAATTTGATGTAATGTGATACAGCAGATAAGGAACTGACTTGAAACATGGGGACTTAGCAAACCCAAGTTTCTATGATGGTTTAAAAAATTATTTTGATACTTTTTCTTCTCTTAGGCTTATTATTTATGCACTCAGTGTTCAACATCTTCTGAGCATCCACTGTAAGCACTGAAATAGTCCCAGGGACGCAGTAGGGAACAAAAAAGATTTCCTGACCTCATGGATGTTACAGCTGGGGGCAAGGCAGACTTTAAGCAAATAGGTACACAAATGCACATATGAATTACCTGCATGGTAAATGCTATAAAGGAAACTCCCTGTGCAGAGTCTGCGAGGAAGGAGCATGCCCATCACTCTAGAGGAATTAAAGAAGCTGAGTGTGCAGGAGCACGAGGCCAGTGAGGACGGTGTGGGTAGACACGGCACACACAACGTTCAGGTATAGTGCCGGTATAGCCCTTGCCACCACCTTGTGAGGTCAGTACTATTGTCATCCTCATTTTACAGGTCAGAGGCACAGAGCTAAGCAGATTGCCTAGTGCTTCCTGGGTAGTTGGTTTCAGTCCAGGCAGTCCGGTTTCGGGTTCTACCTCACCGTCCCACAGAGAGGTGCGGGGCCCAGCAGATCACACCAGTCAGCAGTGTGGGAGCTCAGAAAGTGATATCCCAAAATGAAGGCCTCAGAAGCAGTCTCAAAAGCAAACTTTTCCTCTGACCTTCTCCTGCTCTCCTGTTTCTCAGCCTCACTCTCCCCTAAGGCAAGCCATAGAAACTAGAATCCCTCTACCCCAAGTCGAGTCATATGTATATACTCCAATCTTCCCTCCTGCCTCTCTGTCTTGGAGTTAGCCACAAAGAAATTCTCTGACCTACTTAGTCTGCATAGGTCATAAGGGCCCCATTCCAGAGAGGGTCTTGCCCCATACCCTGGAAGAATGAATGCGACACAGAGAAGCCCAGAATAATCTCATCAGACAGACCTTGCTGGGTTTCCCCACTCAGTCTATTAACAGTAGATCATACTTTTCTTGTCCAATCACATTTCTACATGGCTGTGTCTGTTTCTAGAACCTAAGCATAAATATGGACAATTTTTCCTCTCTCTTTAGGTCTTCATTCTGAAGGCTCCTGTGCCATGTAAAACTATAATATAATAAAATTTGTTATGTCTTTTCCTCATTTTAATCTGTATTTATCAGATGATTTTTTCAGAGAACCTTCAAGAGGTTGAAGGGGACAACCTCCCTTGGTCCTTACAACAGCTGGATCTTTTGTCCTCTCTCTTAGGATAATAACACACAACTCCAAAGTTTTAATCACTGTGTGAAAGAACAGGAGGTAAATGGACTTAGATAAAAGTAACAGTAAGAGTTCACTATATCATAAAACAACTTGTAGTCTTGGTAAGTAAACTCTTAAAATGCATAGCTATGTTGTCACTGCAAAAGATTTCTCTGTGAGGGGTCTCATGTGGAAGAAAATAACTACAAACTGTATTCACGTCTCAGTATGGGTGATTGAGTTCTTCATTTGTTGACAGTGATATTAACATGCCCTTTCTGCAATTACTTGAGGATGTATAACAGGTACAT
This sequence comes from Cynocephalus volans, assembly GCF_027409185.1. NCBI lineage: Eukaryota > Metazoa > Chordata > Mammalia > Dermoptera > Cynocephalidae > Cynocephalus > Cynocephalus volans. Next base: position 122,937,305 of record NC_084462.1, on the reverse strand, counting down.
CTCAACGAGGAGACCTATTTTCTTTGTATTTTGTAAAGCAGGAAAATGATGCAGCAAATGTCCAGATGTCATGGCAGGATTCTAAAAAATGGTATTTTATGTAATCTTTTTTCTGTCATTCAGAGTAGTTTAATTTTGGTATAGATTTATCTTAAGCTTTAAATAATGAACGACTAAAAACTTAAAACTATTAAAATTTTCATTTAATTTCCTATTTATGCCACATACATTTCCCAGTGTAGCAGCGGAGCCCTTGGGGTCTGTTACTGCTCAGAGACAATGCTCAGTGTAGGACAGAGCACAGCAGGTGCAGGCCCCTCCTTATCTCCCTGAGGAATCCAGAAGCCTCCAAGCAGGTGGAGCGTTGGATGGGAAACTCAGAAAAGAACAGATATGAAATTCTTACATTTCATGGCCTAGGCTTTTTAAGCCTTTGTCTTTTGTGACTGGGTTTTAATAAATGGCATGGTTAATAGTGGGCAGAAAAAGATAAGAAAAAGCATGAGTAAATCACAAGCTGGATAATAAGTCTTTGAGAAACTAAAAGTTGGCTGTTTGGAGTTTTGATTGTCATAGGAATGTTAGAAATACTGTCATATGACTTTTTCCCCTTTAAGGAGTGACATAAAGTGAATTTCTCAAAGTCATATATCAAGCTGGTAGCAGAGCAAGAGCTGGAGGCCCACACTACTAATTTTTAGGCAATGACCTTGGCATTGGGGTCAGGCGTGTGTGGGGGGAACACTGTAGTTAAGGTTTCCTCAGACAAAGGCCATAAAATTAGAAACACAATATCCAGTTCTTAAGGAAACACACATACCAAGAGCACACAGAAAATCTAAATCTTAGGGTGCACATGGTTTATGAAGCAAACATAAATCAATAAAAGAAATAATGTTGGATAATGTGTGAGCAATATCCTGCTTTTGATCTTAAAAATAAAAAAACATTTTGACACACAGTAAAGTGACAAACCATGGTCTTTTCTTTTCGACATAACCAGTCTTTTTAAAGACTAAAACACCTTACAAATAGATTCTACATTTGAAAAATATTAGGGTCATTTCATGAATTCATTATGCCTTTGTCTACTCTTGTCTGTCTGATCTCCCCTCTTCCCTACTCTGCAAGTATCAGGAATGACTTTCTACTGGTGCATTCCTGTGGGAAGCCTCTTGGGTCCTGGTAAAGCTGTGACATACCAGGGGACTGTGGTAGAAGAAGTCTGCCCAGGACATAGGGAGCAAGCACATCTGCTTCTAATTGCTGTGAATCTGTAATTTTAAACAGTGTCAGTGAAAAACTACTTCTCCCTGCTGGGGCTGACTGCACCCACCTCATTTTTGCCCTTCACTCCTCCAGGGAACTGTGCAGTCAAACCCAAGGGCAGGAAAGGGGGAAAGGGTAGGAAGCTTCTACTAGATGATATTTGCTTCTTGACTGATCTTCACATTGGCATCTAGAACATCCAAGAAAATAAGATTTTCTGTTGCAAGTTAAATGTTAATAAAAAGAATAAAGTCATAACTAAATAGCTTTCCTTTATACAATAGAAAACCAGGTATAAAATATAATGGAAAACAACCACTTTCACAGTAATAAAAAAACCTTTAAATATCTAGAAATAAATTTTACCCCAGATGTGTAAGATCTATGTAAAGAAAAACTATAAAACTTTACTGAATTACAAAAGAAGACTTGAATAAATGGTGGGACATGCCAATATTCTTGGTTGTAAAGATGTTACTTTCCCCTAAGTGACTCTATCTGTATAATACAAGTCTAATAAAAATCCAATAGAATTTATATGTGTGTGTGTGTGTGTATACATATATATATACATACATATACATATATATACATATATGCATATATATACATATACACTTTACTTTGACCTTGGATATGATACATAACCTCTTTGGACTTTGGTGAGAGAATAAACTGATCAATACTTCTTGAATACATTTTGGAAATACATATGAATAATGGCCTTAGAGTGCTCCTATCTCTTTACTCAGTAATGGCACTTCTAGGATTTTTACTAGATAAATAATTGGGTATGACCATAAAACTTCAAAGTTTTATAAAAAAACCAAAATGGCAAAAACAATGGGGTAGTTGGCTTAAATACATTTTGACATAAACGTAAGGTAGAGTATTATGTAGCTATTAGAGTCTCTATTTTTGAATACTAATCAATAATATAAAATTTAAATAAATGTAAAAAATTACATTAAATATCTCAATTAAAATATACATAAATGCATACATTTATATATAGGCAAAGAACAAATATAGGTGAAGAAACTTTATTGAAATATTCTCAGTATTATCTCAGGACGGCGAAATTGTAAAGTGGGTGTGAGTCCAACTCTCACTTTCTGTGAGATCCTGGGTTAATTGCTGTTGATACTCCAGGCCTTAATTCTCTCATATGAGAAATGAGGAAAATAACAATAAGGTTGTTGTGAGGGTTAAATTAAGTGACATATGCAAAGCATTTGGTGGAGTGGTTAGCATACACCAAGTATTCAATAAATGATATTTATTATCAACAATATTATATTTATATATTTTCTAAAGTACAGACACTGCAGGTTTATTAATTTCATAATCAGAAAAAGGTGATGAGTATTCTACATTAAAAAGAGGAGGTTAAGAAAGTGTACTTCAGAAAGTAAAAACCAAGTGCAAACTATTAGGGAAGTGAGCAGAGAACACAAAATATATATACCCATGAAGTAAATAAATTTGGCCTTTAGTAGTCCAATTTAGAAATGAAATCATGGCTATGACATGGCTAATCATGTGTTAGACTGTTATAAGTATCACGTACATATTATACATATCATTTAGTTCATTATATCACCCTGTGAGGAAGGTGCTATTATTATCACCATTTTACAAATGAGGAAACTGAGGTACAGAAAACGTTGTGCAGCTAGTAAGCAGCAGCGCTAGGCTATGAAGCAGTGTAGGTCAGTCTAGCCACTATGTGGACTACCTTCTCACATGATGAGCTCTACGTGATTCATGGAAAATAAAAGCAAGTGAATTGCTCAGGATAAGCACAGCAATTTTTGATGCTGATATTAGACATGCATTTCTCCCAAATGGCCTCATAAAGATGACATGGCTCAGTTTAATGATGGATATCCCCAATGTATCCTTACAGCAGAAACACTGACAGATTTCACAGGACTGTTTATTATAGTGTCCCTCAGTTCAGTCTATGGCCTTGCATTAAAGAGCAATTCATTAAAAGCCTTTATCTTGGAGAAAAGCCCATGAGTGGAGAGTGGTTGATGGGGAGAGACTGGCATACTGAAAAATCTTTAAAATAACTCTCTTTTGTACTGAAAAATCTTTAAAATAATTTTCAGGAATCGAAGAATGATTAGGGGCTTTGCCAAGAACTTGAAACTCAAACAAGGACTTCTAAAGGGGTAAGAAATCTCATAAAACACAGGGATAAAATCACCCATTAGCTTCTACTAGTCTTCAAACATTTTGATCTAAAAAAAATTAAAAATGTAAGATGTTGACTGGAATAACATAAAAAACTGCACACAGTTGTGACATTGGAAATGACTTTTTTGGTTTGCAATTGGGAAAAGGATATTCATTAATTTGGTGTATTATATTGAATAATTCAATTGTCATATATTGAGTTTAAGACTCTGTCATAGGCTGGACTTGTCAGAAGCAGATGCTGAGATGGAGTTTGGGTGCAAGATGTTTATTCAGGATCAACACTTGTGAAAGGAGTAGGGAGGAAGCAGAATTGTCTGTGCTGGGACAAAACGGCCTGGAATTTGTTCAGTCACTGGGTATAAGCTGCTCTGGGAAAGGTCTGATCTGGAGTGAAGCATCTCTGTCCGGCTGAGGCTGACCCTGAAGGAACTGACACCTGGTGCTGTCTGCTGACTACATTCCCCACAAATGGACAAGTCCTTCCCTCCTTTAAGGGTTCCTTTTAAACCCTTTACAGATATGTTGGGAGTGGGTCCTGTTCAAACTGATTGAAGAATCCTGCTAGTTATAGGTAACTAATAGTAGTGTATGATCAGTTTCTAGAGGGATTAGCAGGTAAGCACTGGAAGAACAATACTTAGGACAGAGATCAGCAAACTATAGCCCATGGGCCAAATCCAGTCAGTGGCCCATTTTTGTATGATCCATGAGCTAAGAATGATTGATCTTTCATTGATGGTTCAAGCTAAGAATGATCCATGAGCTAAGAACTGTGACAGAAATACCAAAAGAAACTCAAAGAATATGTGACAGAGGTGGTATGTGGCCCACAAAGCCTGAAATACTTACTATCTGGCGCTTTACAGGAAAGTTTACTAACCCCTGGCCTGGAATCAAGACCAGCCTTAGTTTCGGATAAATATTCTGGACCCAATTTCTGCAGCTTGAAAAACGAGAACTAGAAATTATTTTTATTGTATTCCTTGGATGGAAGGAATTTGCCTGCCGATCAGCTGTGGTAGGAGATAGGTCTTAAATGGGTAATCAGAGTATAAAGATCTACCCAGAAGAAGCCTCTTGAATTGGATCCCTTCACTTTGGGCTTTCTGTTCTCCTGCTCTGGAGAACGATGGCACATATACCTAGTCAACGATGGCAGTATGGTCTCAGTGTGCCCCCAAAATTCATGTGTTGAAACTTAATTGCCAATATGACAATATTAAGAAGTGAGACATTTAGGAAGCGATTAAGTCATGAGGGTTCTGAGATTATGAGATTAGTGACCTTATAAAAGAGCCAGAGGGAACAAGCTAGCCTCTTTTTGTACCTTTCTTCCTTCTGCCATGTGAGGACACACCATTTGTCCTCCCAGAGGATACAGAAACAAGGCACCATCTTGCAAGCAGAGTACAGGGCCTCACCAGACACTGAACCTGCTGACACCTTGGTCTTGGACTTTAGAACAGTGAGAAATAAATTTCGGTTCTTCATAAATTACCTGGTCTGTGGAATTCTATTATATAAAGCCCAAACAAACTAAGACAGATGGGTAAGTACCATGCAGCCTCTTGCAGAACGGTGATGGAGATGCCTTGGAAGAACTGATTAGGGAGAATGCCCAATCCAAGTTAGGTGCCTCCGAGACTGGTGCTACGAGTAACTGGGATGTCAAGGAATGGTGGCAGTTTAGATGGTACTAGAATAGACAGTCTCAATGGTAATCTAATAGGGTGACCATAAAGAAAAAGGTCATGGGGTGGGAAAACATTGTGCAGTGGTTGATAACTTTACAAACTCAGATACATATATCTGAGTGCTTTGGAATGGCCTATTTTGGCGAAATTTTTGCTTTGTTTCTTTGAGATAGAAGTATTGGAAAATTATGGGCCATTCATACCCAGGTGGGATGTCTAGTTTCTAACATCTTGCTATCTGAGTAGCAGTGAGTAAGTAAATACTTTAAGGCTGATTGGAAATTTCCAATGAAGAAAAAGAATAACAATCCAAGTCATGAGATAAGATGACCTATGACTGATGGTATATTTGCGGACAAGGTCACGAAATCAAGGATTAGTTCATCTACAAAATCAAGGCACAGTCAACAGTGTGTAACAAAGGCATGCTCTCAGGTCTAGTATTTATAAAACACACTTTAAAAATTTTCAGTTGTAACTTTTATTTCTCTTTATGTTGTTTTATTAAAACAACCAAGAGTTTGAGACCATGACTACAACTCAGCTGAGCAAGAACCTCAATTCTGTAAAAATGTTACTCACTTTATGGTAGAACATCACTGATATGGCTTTGATCTCATATCAGTTTCATTGAACTTCAACGTGTTTAAGCAAAAAGAATCCTGCTGAAATCCCTGTTGCTTGACAGCTCCATGAGTGCATGCTACGTGTTGACCATCACTTTAGAAAGAACTACTTAGCTGATCACTTGGTTCAGTGACCCGTGTTGTAATTCTTTTTTCTTTCTCACACCTTATTACCCATTTAAAATACTTTCATTAGACCAGAGAATTGAGCACATTTTGTTCTTGGTTTTTACTTAGCAAGATTGAGTATTTTCTTATTACAGTGTATTTCACATAGAGAAATATGACATAAACCTGGTAAATTTTACTTATAAATTGATATTTTCTGCCAGCTGTATTTCAAGGGCATTCACAAACATACACATTTATATATTGCCTATGTGAAACTGGAGGTGCTAGAAAAGAAGCCAGTATAAGCTTTCAAAATAGGAGAAAAATTACTGCATATTATAGGTCATCTGGCTGCCTGAACAGTTGTTTGGAAAGGGCAGCCTCTGTAAGAAGCAGAGTGTAGAGGTGCATGAAGTTGTCTAGATGTTTCAACTTTAAATCCTCTGCAAGATGAAGGCAAGAGACAAAATAATATATGATGCCTTGAATGTTTCACCAGAAGAATAAACTTCTTCCTGCTCGTTGTACATAAAAAGACGGGAAAGAAAGCTTGTTTTACTGAGCTATGGTCAACTATGGAGGGAGAGAATGATTCCAGTGCTCACAGTCAGTGCAAAGGGCTCTCAAGGTTTCTTGAAACAAAAATCAAGGGAATGGAAGGTTATGAGTTCTAAAACAAACAAAATCCCAGGGGATTAAGGGTTTATTGCTAGCAGAGATGTCTGGCTAAGGATTTTGTTTCTTAAAAAAAATTTGAGTGTGATTTAAAAATACAGTATTTGTGTTGGTTTGGAGAAATTTGTGGCTAATTTTCCTCTTTTACATAAGCAACTCTCAGTTGTCTGTGATAACAGGATCAGGGAAACCATGGGGAACAAATCCAAAGGCAGAGAATTATTAGTCTTTAATATATGCCATTAATCCAGTGTCTTCTGGCACCAACTTGTGACTCCCAGCTGCTGACAACCATTAAATGTATTGTTTCATTTCTTTTTACTTTTGTGTTCGTTCTCTACTAAAGGATATTGGTGAATAATAAAATGGCTAAAAGAATTGGGACAGAGGGCCTGGTTGATTAACCAACTAACTGGGCAAAGAGTCCTCAAAATTTGAGAATTCATTATGCAGTGACTTGTTAATTTTTAAAATACTGTCTTTTTTGTAAGTCATAACCTAAATTCAGATCCTAATCCTGTCTTTATCTTCCAGAGCAAGTTTGTACTTGAACAATACAAATTCAGTCTTAGCCAACGAGAATGCTATTGTCTCAAACCATATAATACATTTCATGAAAGTACAGATTAATTTTAGATTGCCCAGGGAAACAACTAGCACCATTATTATCCGCATTTAGTGCAGAATTCCATATATATTGAGGCGTTTCCTGTGTATAATGTCTACAAAAGAGTTAAAGTTTGAATGCCTGTCAACATGGACCTGCCAGCCCCTGCATGGGTTTTGTATGTGTTGTCATGCATTTAACAATAGTAAGAGAAGGAATGATTATTATGTCTAAATTTTTGTGGCATTTAAATATATTGCTTAATTAAAAAATGATCAAAAAAAGTATCTTGGGAGCATACTGGTTAAAAAATGTTAATTGATAGTAAAGATTAGCATCATTTAGTATTATTTTAAAGTTAGTTCCAGATTCTTTAGAATGACATTTAAGATCATACAATATCTCATCCTCACCTTCCAGATCATGAGTAAATGTCTGCTGCTAACTCCATATGAATTTTATCAACTTTAGTTGAGTCTCTGCTAAAAGGAAGTGACTTCTAGGGCTTCTGGTACTCAGTATATAGAATATGACATCAACTTAATGCTTGTGTGTTCTTGACATTGGTGATTTGAAATTCAAAATGTTGGGTGAAAAGAACTTCCCTGGACTCTGCCCTTCATCTCCTTAACTCAGCAAGGTTGCAGTGCTGTATCTGGGTTCTCCCTCTTTGTGTGGCCTGGTCACTTGAGAAGGAAGCTGGGGCAAGATTAGAGCTAGCTTCATTCACTCTCATGAATCACTGTTCTTTGCTACCTGATGTCTAACATCTAAAAATTACTGTTTTACATATTTTGTCTGGTTCTTTAGTTGTTATGATAGAATGACAAATCAAATCCTTTTTACTTCATCGTGGCTAGAAGCAGGATTCTATCATTGCTTCTTAATGCATTACCTGGAATGATTTTAAAAGAGAAACTTCCCTTCATCAACTCCTTGGTCGTCCTGAATACTGTTTATATAAGAAAGGCTTGATTCTTTCCCTTTATTTACTAGTTTTCAAAATAACATGTTTGTTTCCTAGCACTTGGAGAACCATATTTTTAAAGTGTTATTATGAACTCAAATAATGTTTTTGGTGTATTTTAATATACTGCAGTTGTTATTTTTATGGATGTTCAAATTATTTTATCTTTGGCCAGCGGTAGGCTCTTCAGTTTAGCTCTTGTATCCTTTTGACACAGCTTCAATAGTCTTTAAATATTTCCTTGCTTTCTGTTAGGACAAGATAGATGCTTCTCTTGCACTTTTCCTGTACAAAAAAATTTGGAATGAGGTTCTCTAGGAAACCTGGTTCTTTTTAGTGGAAACTTGTATTTAGAGACTTGATATAGATGTGAAGAGACTTCTGGATTCCTGAAATCATATTTCCATGGGTTTTATCCAATCTAGGAATGCCCGTGTGAGTACAATTTGAAGGTAGACCAAACTGCCATCATTATAGATAATTATTATAAATTTTCAGAAAGTAGCAGCAAATACTATCTATTAGGTTTTGGAAAATGGCTGCACAGATCAGAGGGCATCATTAGGTAATGAAATTGTACAAGTTTGACTGGATAATTCAGAAATGGATAATTTTTTGGACAAACAAAATCAGAAAGTTAGCACTCAGGATAAAAGTGAAATGGAGAGACAACTAGAGTAAAAAATCTGAAGGGGCTGAATGGAGTACAAAAAACCTAGTTTGAGGCAAGGAAATTAAATGAACAGATATCTGATAGAGTGCATTTAGAATGGCGAGTAGAAGGCAGAGCCTGAGTTTCCAAGGACCTGAAGCTCTCAGCAGGCGGGAGACATTAACCACACTTAGGAAGGCTCACTGTATTCATCATGAGACCATAGGAAGTGGAGTCAGGTCAATGAGGGTGATGACTAGTGACATGAAGCTACATTAATCTGATTCATGTTTTTGCATTATAGATCTACAGTTGACACAGAGACAGAGCACTCTTCTTTGATAATCACGGTGTCTTCTTCTTTGAATGGTACTGGAATTTTGTCCCTCTGATTTCTAATTTTATACTATACAGTCAGGTACTCTTATGACAGCACATTCTTTCTTCAGAGAGGACACTACATAATTATTAAGATTAAACTTAGCTAGAATCAGTTTTGTTATATGTCCCCACATTTGTACCCAGGTCACTGTGATTAAGCTTTTGGATACTCTTGAAACTCTTAACCTGAGATTGAGAGCCTCTTGGCTGGTGTTATTGATATAAATGGCATCTCATCATTCTAGTTTGATTCTTTCTAATTTCATTCCCTGATGGTAATTTAAACTTCTGTTTGGAGAGTAACACTTTCTGTCCCATATGTCTCCAATATATATATTTACATGGGTTCCTTAATTAAATATTTATACAATGAATACTGTTTTCAAGCCACTTACTCCTGATTTAACCTAAATAGGATCCATTATTATTGAATGTCAAATACATTTTGTTGATTTTATTTGATTATAGCACTTAGCTCTGTTCATAATATCCAAATTGTGTTTTGGTTGTTCAGGTAGCATCTTTGTCACATAGGTATACTTCACGTGACAATTCCGTTCTCTATAATCTTTTCCTCCATATTGGAAAATCAGTTGGAAAAAGAAAAAACAGACATTTTACATGGCCATTTTGTATTAGTTTTCTTTTTGGCTCTCATATTGTTTAAGATTTAAAGGACTTTCCCATAAATGGAGATTAGTTATAAAATAAGTCCATTAGTTAACATGATTTTCAAATTTTGAACCCAAAGGTTGGGTATCCCATTCTTAGCCCACCTTTTATCATTTTACGTAACTACATTTGCATTATTTGAACATATGGCTTTCTCTCCATTTGATTGTACTTTTCTTTGAGGATGGGACTTATTTTAATTTTAATAATTTATGTACATAGAATGCTTACTCAGTGCCCGTCACTGTGATGAGCATTTATAAAAATTATTTTATTCAATTCTTGCAGCAACTCTATGAGGGTAGGTATTTTTATGACACTTACTTGACATATATGAACATTTAGGGTTAAAACACTAATGTAATTTGCCCAAGCCTACATATCTAGTATCCAAATCTGGGCTGTCTTATATCAAAGTCCATAATGTTATCCACTATGCTAAATGAATGGGACTATTAATGAGAATAATAACACTTACACTTGTATTTAACCATTGGCAGGTTAAGTGTAGATAGATAGATATAGAGAGTGAGAATAAAAGAGAGAGAGAGACATTGTGATTATCATTATGCTTTAAAATTAGTCCTGGAAATTGATTTATTTTGTGGAACTACATATATCTCTGATTTATTAATTTCCTCTTTTATGTTTTTAAAAGTTTCGTTAAAAGGTTCTTGTAGTAGTTAGAAAAGCTCTGGTAGGCACAGATGCTGAAATTATCCACAATCACAGAGAGAGTATATTTAGAAAAATAAATATATTAATATATTTGTAAAAATTGAAATAATGTTTTTTCTCTTAAAATATGGCTATTTTAGAAAATTGTTATATAGTCATACCTTTAAATATTTAATCTATTATCTGTCTATCTTATTGACGCAAATGTACTTTTCACAAACAGAAAAAAGTCTGGAAAGATACACAACAAGCTATTAACAGTGGTTATTGCTGAGTGTTGGCATTAGGGGCTTTTTCATTTTTTTCATTTTTTTTTTTTGCTTATTCTTTTCTAAGTAAATACAATGGATATGCATTGAGATAGTTAAAGGAAGAAAAAAATAATAGAACTTATTTTTTAGTGTAAAGACCCACCAAAATTAAACATGATGGGTCTTTACATTAAACATTTCCTTCCCTCTGGCATAGACATTTAGGGTTAGCCCTGGGGAGGTCATGGTTAAGGCGGGCACTAGAAGGTGAGTGAGGTTCTCACTTATTGTACAAAAGTTAATAGCAGGCCAAAAATCTCAGTAACGAAGATAATAATATTTCAATGCAGTATTTTAAAAAATCAAAATTAATTAAAAAAACCATTATGAGCAAAATATCAAAATGAAATTCAGGAGACGTGAGGGAGGTGAGCTGTGCAGCTGCGGGGTTGGATCCTGTGTTTTTGACTCATATAAATGGCAGTGATTTCTGTAAGTTTTATTTCCCTGGGCCAAGAAAATTGTCAGCACGAAGAACCCTCCAGGAATAATTCTTTGGCTTGACATGGCTCTAGGATGTTAACTGATGCACCAAAAATAAAATTCACCAAGTTTCCTATAGCTCTGCCCTTGGATGATTGAAGGTGTTTCAGAAACTGACTGTGGAGTAACAGGCTTGGCTAGTCATTTCTTAGAATGTATAAAATACTTCCCTCAAACACTTTTAAAATGAGCAACTCACTGTATTAATAATAGCTTTGTGCAAAATAATTTCTTGTGAAAGGAAAGAACAAGAGGAATTTTAAAAATCGAAAAGCGTTTTGAAAGGGATACCTGTGACGGCATTAAATGTTGAAGTGGTCTTTGGGGAGTCAATGTTTAGTGTGTCTCTTCGTGCTTTTAAATGGAGAGGACAAAATAGACCTCAATCTCCGTGTTTCTCAGGTAAACATTTTTAATAGTTTCTGAGTAGCAGCAATTTCTAGTCTTCAGAGAGAAATCAATACAGTGCTCCTTTAGAAGCTTCTTTCTAATGCAAAGAATTTTTTCTAATAAAAGAAATGTTGACTGAAATCACCAACATTTTCATTTAGAAGGAAGGTGGGGAAAAAATCATGATAGAGGTGAAAATTCATGTTTCAAGTACAGTCTTTAAATTAATGTTTTGGGTCAGGACTGTATGAATTTTTTCCCCAGTCATATCAGCATTGAGGGGGTCTGTATTCTTAAACAGGTGTAGTTTGTTTGGGAGTAGTTGTTTTCTTTTCCTTTTCCTTTTCCTTTTCTTCTCTCTCTGCTCCAAAAAGGGTCTTCCAAAATTTCTTCTTTCTCATTCCCTAGTAGAGAATTTGCAAGGTAATCTATTTAATTGTGTCTCTTTTCTGAGCCGAACACATGCCAGAAATAATGGCTGTCTTGAGCTATGTTTACATGACACTAGAATAAGGAAAAAATGAAAAATACTACAATTACTTGCATGCCAAACAACAAAAAAAAATTCTCAATTAGGAAGCTGCTTAAATCCCTTTCTTATAAAAAAATGAAAATCTGGATTTATTTGAATGATAATTTTTCACAACTCACTATTCCCATATAATCTAATCAGCAATGTTGGACTGCCTGTTCAGTAATTTAAAGGTTGTTTCCATTAATTAGTTTTACAACCGGATGGCTTGAGTCTCTCACTGCCATATGAAAACTAGCAGAGATGAATATGTTGTGCTTAATAAAATAAATAACTCTGCTGAGTTTGAAAAATGGAGTCAATTTGTCTTCCTTCTTTCAGTGGCAGATGCAAGCTGACAGCTAAATGAGTGATCAGTCCATTTAAGGGGAAAATGTATATCAATATTGCCAACCACTGCCATTGAACACACATACATAATTTGATAGGCTGACATACTCCTGTAGGCAAGTCATACAAAAGTGACTAAAATATGGTAATCTTGAGCTGTGGTGAAGAACTTTGAGGCCTCGATCATTCATTTATCTAAGTACTAGAGGTGTTTACAAATTACTTCTGGGAAAAGTTTTGTTTGTACCCTAGGGCACTTTCTCACCCATCTTCTGGGTGGGATCATTTCCTTGGCAGGGTCCTCAACTTTCCTCTGGTCAGGTAACTGTCACAGCTGCAGAGAACAGCATTACTTCCAGGTCCTTTCAGCTATTATGAACAGAGCTCTCTCCTGCTCAACTTTCATTTACCCAGCATGTATTTATTGAAAGCTTATTGCCTTGGTCAGCTCAGGCTGCTATAACAAAATACCACAGACTGGGTGGATTAGATAGCAGACGTTTATTTCTCACAGTACTGGAAGCCGGTAAGTCCAAGACTGAGGTGCTCATAGATCAGGTGCCTTGGGAGGGCCCGATTCCTGGTTTGCAGACGTCTGTTTTCTCACTGTGTCCTCACATGGCTGAGAACAAAATCATCTGTTTTGTGTTTTTTCTTGTAAGGGCAGTGATCCCAATCGTGAGGGCTCTACCCTCATGACCTAATCACCTCCCAGAGGCCTCACCTCCTAATGCTATCATCTTGGGAGTTAGGATTTCAACATATGAGTTTTGGGGGACACAAACATTCAGCCCAGTACACCTACATTGGACCAGCATCTGTGCTGGGGACCAGGGCTACACAGGTGAGCAAATAACTGTCGACATCTTATCTGAGAGAAATAAAATTTATGGAGAATTTATGGGAAGACATACATGCTGTGTGTTCTTCCACATTATTAGTGTTTCCAAATCATTTTTTTTTTTTTTTTTTTTTTGGTCACAGACCTCTCTGAGAATCTGATAAATCTTCATAAGCAGTGTTCCCTGAAAAATTTAGACATGCACAAACATAACCAAACTTTGAGTTTAATTTTTTGTACATAATTTTTCTGTGTATGTGGGGGGGGGGGGGGTGGAAGGCTACAGACTCCATGTTGAGAAACCCTGTTCTAGCTGCTCTCATTTGCATCCACTTAAGAACAAACCACCTGGCCCTTAGGACACTTCTTTTTGTCTTTTAGTGGAATTGTTTATAACTGAACTGCTCTACAGTCTTTTGCTAGATATGAGATGTTATGACTTTGATGGACATTGATCGTTCACCCTATAAAACTGATGCCATATTTGTTGTAGGGATGTTTCTGAACACTGCTCATTGTAGTTAAACCATTGTTTTATGAGGAGCAGAGAATAAATTTTTCTTCAGAACTATTTAAGAAAACTTGCTATTTGGAAAACTGGATTGTTTTTAATTACGGACATGGTGAAATTGAGTTTTCCTTTTTGAATTGTTTGCTGAAAGCACGGAGATGAATTTGTGATGTATCTCTAACAATTGATCATTTTGTACTTTGTCTCCTAACTTCATACCTCATTCTTTCAAAGAAACAATTTAAATCAAAGTGCATTGACTTGGAAAGATGTTCATGATATAATGTTAAGTGGTAAAAAAAAAGAGTTAGAGTAATATGTAGACTAGGATATCATTTTTGTGAAATAAACACCCCCCATATATTTTAGTATAAGAATAGAGAGAAATTGTAAATACTGTTTATGAAGGGGAGGGGTTAGAATTAAAGGAGGATATGGGAAGACTATTAAATCTTTTCATTTATTTATTTTTAATATCAATATTATTAGCATAATCATTATTACAAATCATAATTATTCTTTATACCCCTTACCCAATCTCTCCCCAACCCTCCTGTCCCTCCCCACCTCCCACCTCTACTAACCACAGATTTGTTCTCTCCTTCTGGAAGATCAATGTATTATTGTGGGCTTTCCTTCCTTTATTCCTTCCATCCTTCCTTTCCTTCTTTCTTAGCACCCACTTATGAGTGAGGACATGCGGTATTTTTCCTTCTATGTCTGGCTTATTTCAGTTAACATAATTTTTTCCAAGCTTATCCATGTTGCTGCAAATGGTAGAATTTCATTTTTTATTTTTTATGGCTGACTAATATTCCATTGAGTATATATACCACATTTTCCTTATCCATTCTCCCGTCAGTGGGCATTTAGGCTGGTTCCATATTTTGGCCATTGTAAATAGAGCTGCAATGAACATGAGAGTGCAGGTATCCCTTCGATGTGATGATTTCCATTCCTTTGGGTATATACTCAGAAGTGGGATGGCTGGATCATTTGGTAGTTCTATCAGTAGTTGTTTCAGTTTTCCATAATGGCTGTACTATTTTACAGTGTACTTTTCTCCACATACTCACCAGCACTTGCTGTTCTCAGTCTTTTTAATACTGGCCAATCTAACTGGGGTGAGATGATAACCTCAATGTGGTTTTGATTTGCATTTCTCTGTTGATTAGTGATGTTGAGCATTTTTTTCATGTACCTGTTGGCCATTTGTATATCTTCCTTTGAAAAATGAGACTATTAACTCTTTATCACCTTGATATTTAATTTGTGACAACAAGCATGTATTATTTTGGTAATTTAAAGAAAGAGTACCCTTCCCAAACAATCCCCACTCCCCAATTAATTAGAGTTCCCGCCCCTCTAGTAAGGGACTCAAATGTGTAAACTAGCAATTACAGTGTAATGGGATAAGTAGAGAGGCAGAAATACTTGTCGATCGGTGTCCAGAAAAAAATACCCAGGAGAGAGTAATTAACTTAAAGGGATGTTAGAGAGAACGAGCTTTCGAAGAGTGAATAACAGGCTGCTGAGTGGAACAGGAAGCAGTATGACACGTGTGTCTGGAGGACTACGCTGGGATACGTGATACAGGGAGTGGCAAGAGACGAGGCTGGAGGCTGAGTCAGGCTCAGTGTTGTGAATTTGACATGCATGTGCTCTCACACTGTTATCTGCACGTATGTCAGAGGCACGTATGTTTGATGTTTCCTCTCTGAATGCTCAAACCTCTCCACCTGCTCGTTGCCCTGTCAAGAGAACTTCTAACTGCAATGGCTGAGACTATCAGCACACAGGGAGAAGGGGGCTGGGATGTAACAGGAGATAAGGACAGAGATCTTTTTTTCTCTGGACTTCCTGTTTGTGGATGCTCCGTGTAATTTCTGCTCTACCTGGTGTCTGTCAAGTTCCCATAGGCAGGACATCCGTGAGGATTACCTCAGAAGCAGCCAGTTGCAGACTTTCTCTGCCACCTGAAGCCGATAACCGACTCCATCAAGGCCCTCTTGTTTTGCTGTGGATTAAAGACATAGTTACGTCACAAGTGCAGAGTGGCCAATAAATAAGTGGCTGGTGCTGTTTTGAGTAAAAGCTTCTAGTGCTACAGAAACTACACAAATTATTAGTCAAAGAAAGTAACTAAATAACTGGGATTGGGGAAGACACATCTGTCTGTCATTTTCCTAAAAGAGCACTGGACTTTTATTTATTTATTATTATTATTTTGTAATGTTTTGTTTTGTTTTTATTGGTTATGAATATTCATGGAGTACAAAGCTGATTGTCACCACTCATGCCTGAGATGTGGTGGCCAGATCCATACTGGCAGCATGTCCATTACCACAAATTGTGATTATACCCCGTGTCCCCCACCCACTTATCCCCTCAATTATCCCCGATCTCCTTCCCAATCCTCCTTTCCCCACTCCACTTTGTATCCCTAGGTACGTTCTCTCCCTCTGCAAGTCCAGTGCACCACTGTGGTCTTTCTTTCATTTCTTCTTTATCTCTTAGCTCCCACTTCTGAGAGAATACATATGGTATTTATCCCTTTGTCTAAATGTTCTTTTTTTTTTTTTTTTTTTTCTTTGCAGCTGGCCAGTTCAGGGAGCTGAACCCTTGACTTTGGTGAGCTAAGCGGCCAGCTCTTTTCTCTTCTATTTTCTAACCAACCTGCCCCAGAGCATTGGACTTTCTCTTTCTGTCACAGAATTGGATCTCAGAGCCTACATGTTTATAGCAGTGAAGATGTCATGAGGGGTGTCCAGAGATTCTGCTGACCAGCAGTCAACATGACATGCAGCATTGCACTAGTGCCCCTATTCTCACAATAGTTTTGGTTAAATATAGTATGTTATCTTATTTAAGAGACATGGTTGGGATTGTTACTTTTGCTTTCAGGAAATGATGACAAAAGAAAGGCACAGAGTGGGTGTCTGTGTGTGTGAGAGGGGGAGGGGGAAACGGAGGGGGAGGGGGAGGGGAAGAGGGGGGAGAGAGAGAGAGAGAGAGAGAAAGATTGGGATCTAAAAATCCCTCATCCCAGGTCTCTCAACGTTGGCTGCACCTGGACAGAATCACCTAGGCAGCTTGTTAAACTTGTCGAGGCCTGGGTCCCATGTAAGGAAGATTCTGATGTACAGCTGGGGCTGAGAACCATTGTTGGGGTTCATTGAGGAAGCCTGTTCAAAAGCCACCCCAGGAGTATATTGATTTTTTGGAAAAGAGGATTCTTCCTTGATATCCCCCACATCTCTAATTGGTGATAATTCACTTAGAATGGAAAAACACTTAGAAAACATTTTAGGCTATGTATATAATACACTGTGAAGGGAGAGACTAGTATAGCCTGGGAGTGTTATAGGATTTGAACTTAGAAGACATCTAACTAGCTGTGTAAACTTGGACCACTCTGAAGTCAGTTATTTCTTCTATAAAATGAAAATATTAGCACTTAAATTGCAGAGTATGACCATCAGATGGGATGATGTATGTGGAACTGCTTTGTCAGCTGAAAAGCACTCTGCTAGAAGGAGGCAGAGACTGGAGTTACGTTGCCACAAGCCAAGGAACAGCAGGAGCCACCAGGAGCTGGAAGAGGCAAGCGAGGATTCTCACCTAGAGCCTCTGAGTGTCTTTGGAGGGAGTGTAGCCCTGGAATACTTTGATTTGGGACTTCTGGCTTCTAGAACTGTGAAAGAACAAATTCCTGTTGTTTTAAGCTACCCAGATGGTCATTATTTGTTATGACAATCCTAGGAAATGAATACAGATTATAGTAAGAGAGTCTTTAGGAAGGATGGCAGCCAGTGTAGGCTGTCCATCCCCGAAGGGAAGGTTGCCATGGGGTCTGACTCCTTACTTCTCTCAGCTCTATTTTTGAATTTCAAGTTTTCTACCTGATTTCTTTGGGAGCAAGAACTGGATCTCTGTGTTGCTGTTATGGTTGGGGGAGAGCACAGGATGAAGCGGGGTAGTCACAGATGTGTGTGGGGTTCATCTGTGAGTTAGGAGGAATTTAAAGAAACACAGGAATAAGAACTAACCAGTTGTGGTGAAGGTTGGCTCTTGCTTAATTGTAAAACTCAACAAGGCCCATTTGCCACTAGGGGTATCATTTGCACACAAAAAATTAGTATAACAAAGTCCTTAAAAAAGTGTCCTATAATCATGTTTGCACTGTTGATTTGCTTAGTAAATTATTTTGAAGATATGGCACAAATTTCAGTCTCGACTTGGTTAATTTATGGGAGTCTAATTAATTCTAAATGATTGACATTTTGTTGTACACAAATGCAAATTATATATTTGCCTTTATGCTTTCACTCAACTTTATTGTAGGTCATGTAAATAAATTAAAATAAAATACCTTGGGACAAATAATTATATACTTAGGTATGCTAGTATGTGGCTAGCCTAAATAGTTGTTTTTGCTTATCTGAAATTTTTTAGTTCTTCTCTATCTTTTGTGGAAATGTATACATCCAGTTACTAATTAATATTCCCTATAATTTTAAATCTTGAGTTATTCTATTTTAGATATGTTCCACATTGTCAGTGATCACATTCTTTTAAAAAGTAGATACAATCCTAAATAAATAAAAGTAATCAGAACATCCTTAGGAAACTGAAGCCTTCCTTCTTTCTATTTACTGTGGTACTCAGTGGACAGCTGTAAACATTTAGGGGTTATCTCTAAAATTCAAATCATTCTTTGATTTTATTTGGGACATCCGGTCCTTTCAACTGCAGGAAGAAAGAATTCTGAGGCTCTTTGAACTTTTAATGTCTCTTTGTAAGAGGCAAAGTCCAAATGAGTTTATAATTATAATGTCTTTATTATTATTATTTCCTTGAAAACATATTATGACAATTCCTCTTTATCTCCTATAGTAACGTAATCTTTGTCATGTTGTTTTTTATTGCTTTTCTTCTCTTATTTTATTGCCCTGGGTATTCCATTTGCTTTTTTGACACATTACAACTTTTTAGTTTGGTCCTACTGGTACTACTGGCGAATTTAAAGCTGAGCTATGTGAAATTATACTATTGTTCATAGAGTGGGTAATAGGTAGATAATACATAGATAGCTTGATAGACAAAGATGCAGAGGAGTAGAGTTTCTTTTTTGAGGTTTTAAGGTCTTCGGATTTTTTTTTAAACTGATTTAGGTAGGATAGTCTTTCTATTACGAGGGCTGCTCATTAGCCACTTTGTCCACTTTATTGATTCTATTTATTTACTTGGTAAGACAAAGAAGATAAAGTGCAGTACTGCCTCACTGAATGTGCTTTATAAACCTGTGGCTCAGCTGTAGCATGTGGGTCGAGGTTCATTAATCAGTCTGAAAAATATTGATTAAGCCTCAGACTTCTCACTTTTTAAAATCAAGACAAAGCCTAGATATGCTGAGCAGGCCCATTGATGGTGAGAGATTGTGAGACAAATGTCTTGTATCGTTTGAAGTCAAGATCATCAGGGAACCAGAAAGTGTCTAGCAGAGTCAGGACTGGCATTAGGTGCAGGGGAATTAGCAACTTTTATTTCTATAGATCTCTGGAAACAAGATTTTAAGTAGTTGTGAAAGAAAGTTGTGCTCACTTTCTTACAAATGAAAGAGTTCTTGAAAGGTCTTATAAAGCAACGAGACACTTGCGTACTTTCAAGAAAATTTCTCTTTGCAGAGAGGCCTGTAGATTCAGTTGGTCTTAATAAGCAACTCTACAGAGGCAAACTGCAGGAAAAGGGGAGCTCCAGGAGTGACTCTTGCTGGGTACTTGCTTAAGTCTTCTGACTTGAGTGGATGATTGGCAGCTGTCTCTGGTTCTCCTGGATGTTGAGGTTGTGCTAGGTGTCAGTTGGATCAGAGTTAAGAGAATGTTCCAGGTTGCACTGAGGTAGATCACCTTCAAAGGAGCAAGTCAAGGTAGCTTATTGATATTTATATTCCAGACAGCCCAAACACCTTAGGTTGAGTACAAACAGTTGGTATTGCTCATTCTGCTTCTCCAATCTTCAGTGGTTCATACGAATGGTTCTCAAAATATGTTTGCTGGACCAGCAGCATAAGCATAATTTGGAAATTTTATAAAAATGCAAATTCTTGGGCCCTACCTTATATCTGCTGAACCAGAAACTCAAGGGTGGGCCTAGCAATTTGTGTTTTAACAAGCCCTCCAGGTGATTTTGATCCACACTAGAGTTTGAGAACCACGAATTTTTCCGTATTCTTCTTCCTGCCTAATTTACTTTCGAGGCCTGGGTAACTTTTTCCTTTTTCCTAGAAGCCTCCCAGATATATTATACAGAATCTATCAAAATACTTACTGCATAAGAAGAACTGGCTAAACAGTCATTCTATAAATCCTCAAAACTCCTGTAGAGCTTCTGAGAGAAAGTAGAATGTCTTGGTCCTACTCTAAGCACCCCCCCAGAGGTGCTGCTTCTGATGGTCTCTGCTCCCCACTGGAAGCGCTCTAGTGTTTTGTATCATATAAAATTACAGGTGTCTCACAAACAGCTGCAAAACATTGCATCTGTAGAACAGGGAGAACAGGAGGATTGCGTTAGTCACCTTAAGTCAACTACACTGCGGTGTACAAGTACTACGTTTGTGATGATCATTCTTCCCAGATTTTCTAGGATACTATCAATTATAACCATTTTACATCTTTTTCCTTATAAATACCCATGTTTCTCTCTGATCAGATGTTCTAAATTTTGGTTCAGAAAATACAGTGACTATAGCCATAATGAAGCCACTGAAATAAGAGCAGAGGCTCTGCGGAGAATGAAGGATTTTAATAGAATCAAATCCTTAAACTGAAGACAAGACACTCAAACCATTCATATCTTTTAGCTTGGGGGGGGAGGGCAGTAGACCTATAGTTTGGGGGGCTGTGGGATCCTTCCAATTTAATCACAACTATTTAAGATAAAGTGAGGTGTGGTGGGGTGGTGAAAGCATATGGATTGAAATCCCAACTCTACTGGTATTTGCTGTGTAAACTTGGACAAATTATTTAATTTCTCTGAGCCACCTATAAAATGAAAATATTAACATTCTTGTCACCTTTTATGAATCGGCAAATATTCAACCCTTTTGACCCACAAAAATGGAATGTTCACATGATTCAAACTAATAGCTACTTTGTAGAGCTGTTATAAGGATTTAGTGAAGTCAGTACACAGAATGCTTCTTGTACTGTGGATGCCCAATAAATATTAGATGTAGTCTCCTCACAGGAAAATGCCTGACACACAGTGCTCAATGGATGTTTTTGAATGAAATAATTACATAAGGTGATTATCTTCTATATATAAATATAAGGTCAGTCCTTGATATTTTCACTCTAACAGCTATTTCCATACCAAGTAACTTTCTCCATTTTTTCTCTTTTCCATTGATTCTCTCTTTTTTTAATTGGTTATGAATATTCATGGGGTACAAAGCTGATTGTCACCACTTGTGCCCAAGATGTGATGGCCAGATCCATACTGGCAGCATGCCCATTACCACAAATTGCAATTATACCCCATGTCCCACACCCAATTATCCCCTCAATTATCCCCGACCTCCTTCCACATCCCCTTTTCCCCACTCCATTTTGTATCCCTAGGTATGTTCTCTCCCTCTGCAAGTCCAATGTACCACTGCTGTGGTCTTTCTTTCCTTCCTCCTTTCTCTCTTAGCTTGCAGCCCTGTTCACAATAGCCAAGATATGGAACCAACCTAAATGTCCATCGATGGATGATTGGATAAGGAAAATATTGTACATATATGCCATGGAATACTACTCTGCCATAAAACAGAATGGAATTCTCGCATTTGCAACAACGTGGATGAGCTTGGAGAAACTTATGTTGAGTGAACTAAGCAAAGCACAGAGGGATAAATTCCACATGTACTTTCTCCATTTTGATGACTAAATTATTTTTCAGGGTATTCATAGTTTAGGAAGGGTCTGAGGTGGGTTTTTTTTTTGACCCTATATTTACTACTTTTGTAGGCATAAAAATATGAACATTTCATATGTATATTTTCATTATTTGAAGTATTCATAATTTATTTTTGGTGCTTGGCTTGAAATGGATTTTGAATTGCATATAACACTTACTTCTATTATGCTTTGGTTTAAGCAGGGAGAAAAACAACTTAAGGCAGTCAGTCTTTGGTATATTAAAAAGCATTATTCATGTTTTAGTTTAGATTTGCCTGCATATCACAAAGCCTGAGAAATGACTGTAGAATGACTTTAACCCCTCAGTAACAGTTATGCTTCTACTATGGAGCATCTCTGATAGGCAGGGGACTGTCAAATCTGTTTAAGTGACATACATTCCACATTGATTCAAATTTGGTTCCAAAATGCCAACAAAAATAAGAATAGTCAATTTTTGAGGAAGAAGCAAGAAGTAGTCATAACGTTATGTAGAAAACAATGTCAAAATCTATCATTAGTTGCATGTTTAGAAAAGAAAGCAAGAAGAATTGATGGGACACATTGCAGGGTTTTGTTCTCTCAGAAAATAGTCATTGTGGCATTATTACCCTTGAGTGTCAGCACTGAGCAGGGGTGCTGAAAAAGCTTGTTTCCATCTAGAATCTTTATCTTGGAGTCACAGCTGTATTAGATTTACCACAGCTCAGAGACAACATCCAGTTTCGGGTCAAAAGATCGTGTAACTTAAAATTGCCAGCAAAATCCATCTGGAGAGTGTCATGCTCACCATTTGCTCAGCCAGTGGTTCATTAATACTAGTTTTGTTTTCCCATTTCTTTCTTTCTTTTCTCAGCCAACCTAAAAAAGATGGTGTTGCCAAAGGAGGAAGATATATAGAGCCTCATGCCTATCTCTCTTCTGATTCATCTTTCTTCCCCAGAAAGAAGTTACAAAAAAACTCAGTGATTGGGAAGCACAACATTTTAGAATCTCATGCTCATTCTTCTAGAAAATTTTGTTTTACTTCTAACCAGAAGAAATAGAAGGTGCAGGTGTGGTGGAAAGAGCGTAAAGCCAGGTAGCTTCATTGATGCCTATTTATTTCGCCAGCAAAATAAGAGGGTTTGGGTTATATTATGAACATATAAATAAACATTTCATGAAGTCCTTGCTGGCTCCAACTATTCATCTCACAATCTAACTTCACTTTATCTTACAGGAAGGAGAAACATTGCTCTTCCCAAGGAGCTTTCTTGTTGTGAGTGTGAAGATATCACTATTTCTTTTAGCAGCGGAGGCTGCCCTCAGCATAAAGACATTTACGACTTGACTGTAATTAAGAACATGGAGTAGAAAGAACATTGGATTTTGTGTTTCTTTTTTATCTTCAGTACCTGACATAAAGAAATACCTGTTAAATTTTTGCTAAATAAGTTGGGTGAAAAGTCAGAAAATCTATCCAGCTTCTATCCCTGGAACAAACTTGTCCTGTAACCTCAGCAGGTCACCAGAACTCCCTGGAGCTCAGCTATATCACTTCCATGGTGAGGAAGCTGTCCGAGGTGACCACACAGATCTTTTCTAACTGGAAAATTCTGTGAAAGTGGATTCCAAAATAAACTTCTTTCTGAAAGCACTGTTTACACTTTTCATAGATAATCACATTTTGAGCAACATTCATGAAATGGAATACAGTCATGTTTCAGTATGACAGTTTAAAGTGGTTGGTTGCAATAAAAGCACCAATGTGGATTAATCAGATTAGCCAGTTCTCCCCTGGAATCCCGCAGGAAAGAGACATCAGTATGTTAGTTTACTTCCTCTTTTTGAAGAGCAGAGCTGGCGCGGGGTAGGGAGAAAGGAAGGTGGGAGGAAGGAGTAGAACGTGGTGGTGTCTGGCAGTGGGCAGCTAGAGAAGCCAAGAAGGGCGAAGGTAGACCCTGGGCCCAATGTGGGAGGAGAGTCCGAGAAAAGAGCAGTACACTTCTGTAAGAAAATAATCTAAGTGATTCATTTTCAGAAATAATTCAGGCCAAGCCCAAAAGTTGTCTGACTGGTCCAGCCCATTCCTGGGGGGTTGCTGAATAGATAAAGTTGTCCTTGAGATGGTAATGAGTTAATAGCCCTTTATCGTTCTCTTCATTTCCTAATGTTTCTCGTTTCACTGGGTTTTGGGTGGGCCTTTTTCCTGGGCTTGTCCTGAGCCCTCAGACAAAGAAATTTCCTACAAGGGGGTCATAAATTGGGGTACTTTTAGATGTCATCCGGGAAGATTGTGCGTCCCGTAGTACTCTCAGCCAATGAGGAGGTGGGAGAAGGGACTTGTGCACTAGGAAATAAATTGCTTGTTACAGCCCTTTTCCGTGTGCCTGCCTGTCAGACACCTGAACCTTGCAAGGCCGTAATTAAAGTCTTGCTTTGCTGTACCTTGTGTCTCCATGTCCATCCTTTGGCCTTAGACGGGTGAGGGTGTTTCTCACAACTTCCAATGGCTTTGGCCACATCACGATTCGTAAAAGACCTAGTTCTGTGTGCTCCATGGGCACATGGGCTGGTTACTCTGCCTGGTGGGTCTGTGGTTGCTAATTCTCAGCAGTTGTGATCTCATTGTTTACAGTTCCTGGATTTGAATTACAGCTGTTCGGGTGAAGAACCTCTTTGTGCCTCAACATCTTCATCTTTAAATTGGAAATAATAATGGGGATTAAATGACAATACATGTAAAATGCTTAGATAGTGTACAATAAATGTTAGCTATTAATAGCAATAAACATTCCAACGTTAGCTATTCTTTAGTACTACTACCACCACTCATCTCATTCATTAGTAGGTGTATGCCAACTCACTGCTTAAATATGAAAGCAGTGAAGTGTTGAGAAGATATTTCCTACTTTGTGATTATCAAAAACTCCCCCAAACAACTCCCCCACTAAGAATACGACTTTCCTCTCCCATAATTTTAATTCAAGTTATAGCAACTCATTCTCTTGGGCAAAGCATTGCCTTCTTGCTGTGGCCCTCTTTTAAAATGGAAATATTCACTGGGGGCAGCATAGTAAGTCCCTCAGATCTTATTATGAAATACTATCTAGAATCTCTTTTCTGTATGACAAGTGGGAGAGAGAGAGAGACAGAGAGAAAGACAGACAGAGAGGGAGAGAGAAAGAGAGAGAGAGAGAGAGAGAGAGAGAGAACATTTGATCTATAGTGAGAAAACTGTTTGGTCCTTAAAGGGCAAAAAGAAAGAGTAGGGAAACTAAAGGGAAAACAGGAGTCATGAAGGACACGTGTCCTGTATTTCAGTGTTCTGTCCAGCAAAAGGGTTGCAAAGAGTGGACTGTACTTTTCAATTGTGAAAATTTGGTATTATTTCTGGAACACACAGGGATAGCCCGGGGGTTTAGAATTTTTACATTCAAAATGGAATCTTCATCTATAATATCATTATATTTTCAAAATAAATTCTGCGAACCATCTTCCTTTGGATATTTTGGTGATATTTCTAGTGTTCCATCATTTCTTGGGCATATTTAAAAAGATACAATGGGGCTTGCTCAGTATGGATCTCAGAGTGGAATAAGCTATAAAAGATCAAAAGGAGGGGACCAACTTATCACCCAGGGAACTCTGCAGGAAGAGCATATGCTTATAGGAGCCTTCAGTGTTAGAGAACTCTTGAGAATGATTAGTTCTAGTCACAGGAATTATAGAAATGTGGATATCAGAAAGAAAGAGGCTATGCAGAATATCTAAGAAGGTGAGATCAGAATGCAAAGTCTTCATATGATAAATTGAATTAAAATCAGATTAATCAAAGTCAGGGCATTCTGGAGGTACATATAACCAAGAGTGATTTAAAAACTAACCTTTGGGGTAGAGGATGGTTCCCAGTCTCTCTCCTCTTTAGTGTCATATTTACATCCCAGAAGGCACATGTCATTCCTGGCATTGAACCCTTCATGATTCCCTCCCTCTTGTACAACTTTAAGTCTGTTTCTACCATGAGGTTTTTCTACAGACGTCTAAAAATGAG
The DNA here is from genome assembly GCF_027409185.1 of Cynocephalus volans. NCBI lineage: Eukaryota > Metazoa > Chordata > Mammalia > Dermoptera > Cynocephalidae > Cynocephalus > Cynocephalus volans. Next base: position 122,911,388 of record NC_084462.1, on the reverse strand, counting down.
TATTCCTCTTGCTTTTGGTTCTCCTAAATCCCTTCTTATCTGGGCTACTCCATGGACACTCTATATATCTGTATCCATCATTCTTGTGTATGATTTATCTCTCCATCTAGATTACAAAGTCCTAGAGAGCAAGACTTACATTGTCATATTCTATGCAGTGTTCATTTCTGTGATGTGGGCATAAAAGATATTCAAGAAGTATTTGTGGTTAAGTAAATAATCCAGTTTTTATAGGGAAGAAAATCTGAGATTTTAAAATTTGTCTATCTGGAATTACTGATTTGAAAATAAGAAATGTCACTATATTAACCAAGAAATTGCTAGTGATTAACCAAAGTTTAAGTATGTCAGCCAAAAATTTCATTTTAAAGCAAAGTCAATGACAGTATTTGAATCCAATGGTTTATGCATCATGATTATACTTATACTGCTTATTACATTTTCTTTCAACTAAAAAAATTCTGCTGATGTCAAAGTACTGGGATTACAAGTGTAAAAGAATGAGTTCATTCACCAATACACATGGCTATTTATTTTTTAAGGGATCTTTTTATAAGATTTATTTGTAAAAATTTTTGGAATGCTTAGCAAATGCCTTTAGATTTAAAACATAGTGTATGCCTCTTTCTCTTAAAACCTTATTTCCTTTCACAAAATCTAGTGATTTTTCTGATTATCTGGTTATTGTAGGTTAGCATCTAATTTTTCCTTAAGTGTTATTGAATTTGAGGGTTGAGTTTAAACAATTATCCTAAGTGCCAAGTAAGCCATCGCAGCCAGGAGAAAGTCCATCACAGGACCGGAACTGAGATATGTCCAGGGCCTGGGGCACTCTGCATGGACTTTGGCTGCCCATGGAGTCTGCTTGGTAGTGGAAATTCCCTAACCCAGCTGGTCAGGGTAAAGCTGGGCTGCAGAGCTGCCTACTCAAGCTGTGGCTGGAGGCTCTCAATATAGGCCCTATTTGCCTCATTTCTAAGTGAAATTTAATGAAGTACAAGAGTATCTGAGGTCTTTTGCTAGGAGTTTTACCCCATGTGGGTGGGCATTCTGACCTGGAGTCGAGGGGAGAACATGAGGCTCACCCTCTCCCCAGGAGCACAGCTGGGAGAGCACATTCGGCCTTAAACAAGTAATTGCCCCATTGAGTGGGGCAACGTGGACATTTTCTCCTCTGACTGCACTATTTTTCCTTTTCCCCAAAGACCTACAAAATACAAAATTCTTGGGTAGCAAAATTGTAAGAGTAAAAAAGTTTAATGGGGAAGCAACAAAGAATAGAATATATAAATTTGTAGTGTTTTTTTTTTTTTTCCTTCTTCTTGTTTTTCTACTTTGATGGAGATTTTGCACTGGACTATGTAGAATAGATTATGTGGGGGTTGATGTTTTGCAATTTATAAAACTTACGTTATACACCTTTGAAAGTCTTGTCATGATTTCAACAACTTTATTTTCCTGTGATGACATCTCTATTGAATCCAGGTCTAAACTGATTGTGACCTTGGATTAACCACACTACCTCCTCTGCCCCCACACATGTATTTATGCCACCAGTGTCCCTTCCATTGTGACAGCATCTATCTCAACTTTTCAAAACACCTGAATCATGGTAGTGGAAGGAATGTTGTCTCCTACAGTTACTCAGTCAGCGTCTGGTGCTTTCTGTCCTCCCAGAAGTGCAAAGTATTGTCCTTCACGCCCCTCTGCCTTCCCTACCTCAGTGTCTCGGGATAGACACCCATACAGCCTTGAGCATGCTTTGCTTCCACCTCCTTAATATGGCAGAACAATGTTCTTTCTACACTTTTAAAAACTTTTGATTTATATCTGATACTTAGTATTTTTCTATTGGTTGAAATTCAGATAATCTTTAAATAATGTGAGAGAATATAGTTGAAACAGACATATGAGAAGTTTGGAACTGTACCGTAATGTTGAATTTTGTTTTAGATTTCTTATTTACTTAGGTGCCATGTTGATCATTTAAGAAATATAAGAAAAATTGTTACAAATAAGGCAATATGTAGAAAATCACTTCAAATCCTTCAGAACAGTGGGACATCACATAAATCCAAGATGCATTAGTAGTAAGCTGGCAGTCGCCCATGGAGTTTGCTACCCAGGAGTGTTGTTTTTTGTAGGAATTGCCTATTTGATGCATTTAAAAGACCAGATTAATCAAAATCACCATCTAAAATGTGGCACAAATTAGTCTAAAGCATGTACTATTTTAGCAAACATTTATTGAATATCTACTATGTGCTGGGTGCTGGGTATTGTGTTAGGAACTAGGGATATTTAAAGAATAGTTACACATAGACTCTGCTCTCAAGAGTTCACAGTCTAGCCAGGGACATCAGCATTTTAGGGTAACAGAATAGGAATTCTAAGGAGCCTCTTTCTTACTAAGCTCTGGGAATGCTTTATATTGAAAACCCTCTTTACGAAATCAAGATGTTTAACATGGGCAGGGGTGAGCTGGATTAAATAAGAAATCACAGCATTTGGATATTTCTTGCTTTTTGTGCTGGGGCTACAGGGAACTGAAATCCCTAATAATCCATTGAGATTAAACTTGCTCATTTTTATATCAGACTGGAAGGTCAAGGCCATTCCATGTTGCAGGTGAGGTCCTGCAGCCTATAAATGAGTTGAAGTTCAAATTTAAGTGGGTGTCCTGTATTTTATTTGGCAACCCTATTCCTGGGGAACCTGATATGTAGCAGATGCTGGTACAAGCTGTGGAGAAAAATGAAGCAGGGAAAGAGGGTAAGAGCATGGAAAAGATGGAGAGAAGGGTCTGCCATTTAAAACAGGGTGGACCAGGAAGGCCTCACTGAGGCAATGCTTGAGCAAAGGCCTGCAGACTTCATCAGGAAGTGAGCCATGTGGGAAGAGCGTTCCCGGCAGAGGGAACAGCAAGTGCAAAGGATGCTGAAGCAGGAGTGTGTCTGCACCTCTCGGGGACAACAAGGAGGCTAGTAAGGCTGAAGTGGAATGAGTGAAGGGAGATTAGCAGCATTATGAGGTCAGAGAAGTAACAGGAGCCATACAGTATAGAACTTTGTAGGCCATTAGAAAGATCTTGTTCTCAACTCTGAGATGGGAAGCCAGATGAGGGCTTTGGCAAGAGTAGTGATATGATCTGAATTTATATTTTAAAAGTGTCACTTTGGCTGTTGTATTAAGAATAGATGAAGGAGGAAAAGTAGAAAGTGGGAGACTGGTCAAGCTACTGCAGTAATACAGGTAGATGCTGAAGGTGGCTTGGCAAATGGTGGCAGTGAAAGTAGGTGATAAGTGGTTTTATTTCCCATATTTAAAGAGATCTATATCTATGTATCTACGTATCTATGGATCTGTCATCTATGAAGATTTTAATCGTACAATCAGTAGGATTTACTGATAAGATTGGATGTGGGGTGTGAGGAATAAAGGACAACTTGAGGATTTTTATCTTGAAGAAATGGAATGATACAGTTGCATTTACTGAGATGGGAAACTTTTGGAAACATGATTTTGGGGGAAGCGAGAAGTTTGACTTCGGAAGACTATGTCTGAGATCCTGTTAGACATCCAATGGAGATGTTGAGTTGGGAGAAAGGCATATAACTGTGGAGTTCAGGCAAGAAGTCTTGCTGGAGAGGTAAATTTGGGAGACATTGCGTCTGTGGATGATGTGTGAAGCCATGAGCCTGTGTCAGATCACCAACAGAGTTAGTGAAGATAGAAAAAAGAAGTTTAAGAAGTCTAGGGCATCTGATTGTTCAGAAGTTGGGGATATTTGGAAGAAACAACAAAGAAGACGGAAAAGAAGTGTCCATGTTGGGAGAAAGTCAGGAGTGTGGGGTCCTGGGGTCAAGTGAAGGAATATTTCTAAGAGGAGAAAGTAGTCAACTGTGTCAAACTCTTCTGATAGTTCAGGTAAGATGAGAACTGAGAATGGCTGATAGTGTTTAGCACCATGGAGGTCATGAGTGAAAAGGTGGTGAGAACAGTGATTTGGAGTGGGTTCAAGAGAGAATGGACCTCTTCTATCTAAAGTCATTTTCATCCTCTGTGATCTGTAATTTACTCCTGTCATCTCCCTAAGGACCTACTGATGACTTGTGCTCTTCTGAATGAAAGTTTTTGTCTCTTGGGCCGAGCCCGTGGTGCACTCGGGAGAGTGTGGCGCTGGGAGCACGGCGACACTCCCGCCGCGGGTTTGGATCCTATATAGGAATGGCCGGTGCCCTCACTGGCTGAGTGCCGGTCATGAAAAAAGACAAAAAAAAAAAAAAAAAAAAAAGAAAAACAGAAAAAAGAAAGTTTCTGTCTCTAAAAAAATAACAATTTTTGATAACATTTTAATAAGTAATATTAAAGAAACACCACTATTTAGTTTATAAGCCTCTTAGCTATGATTCTGTTTGTTTTTTATTAGCAGTGTGAAAGCTGTGTACTTGCCTGTCATTTTTTTGATGTTATCCCATGTGAGAGCAAACTACTTTAGCCAGATAGTATTCTAGAGCTGCTACAGGACACCTTTCTATATATGAGGACAGAGAGAACATGATTTTACATACGAGGAAATAGTATTAGAGGAGTGTATTATTCTGTTTTTTGTTGCTGGTAACAGAATAGCTGTAACTGGGTAACTTATAAGAAAATATAATTTATTTCTTATAGTTTTGGAGGCTGAGAAGTCCAGAGTACAGGGGGTGCATCTGATGAGGGCCTTCTTGGTGAGAACTCTGCAGAGTCCCTAGGTAACAAAAATTTTCACATGGCAAGAATGGCAAGTTGCTCTCCTTGTAAAGTCACCAGTATTCCTAATAACCCTTTAAACTCTTCAACCATTAATCCATGAGAGGATTAATCCATTCACAAGGGTGTAGACCTCAAGATCCAAACACCTCTTGAGCGCGTTGGTGGTATAGTGGTGAGCATAGCTGCCTTCCAAACACCTCTTAAAGACCCCACCTTTCAAATACCATAGTCGGATTTCCCACCCTCTTAACACTACTATGATGGGGATCAAGCTCCAGTGAGTTTTGGGAGGACATTCACAGCACAGCAAGGAATAAAGCTATTTACAACCCTACATCCTGCCCTTTATAGGTAAATAAAAGTTTATGTCACACATTTTAGTTTTAAATTGTTTTGAAATTAATGGCTTTCTTTATTATTATTTTCTTGATTATTATTATTACAATCTTGATTATTATGATAATTTTTGGAATGTAATATTCCCCTGCATAGTTTTAGGGCATGAAAATCTAAACAAGAGGTTATTTGACAATGGGAAATTAGCTGTGACTAATATTATGTCTCCTCAATCCACTTTTGAGACCATAAAAACTAGTTCTTCACTTCTTTCCTGGTAGGGGAAGTGTTTCTCTCAATCCTAAATCGTTTTGCTGCTGTTGTTGAACTTTCATTTTATTCTCTTCTAGGCATGGGTAGAGGTGACACTAAAGTCCCCCTTTTTTTTGAACAAATGTGAAAAAGGTATGGATAAGCTCCCAACTCAAACATTCTTTGAAGGAGAAAATACATTTTTCCAACTAGAAGATGTATTAAGAGATTAAATAAATTCAAAAAGTGTATTTCTTTTAATAAAAAATTTTGTTTAGTTTCTAAAAAAAGCATATGCATTTGCATTATGTACTACAGAAAAATAGATGGTATAACTGGCTCTCAATGGATATTTCATCATTCTTTGCCAGCTACAAAAATCTCTGTAAATGAGTGACAAGCAGATGGTGTCTCATTATCTCCAATGGAGAGCCTGAATGCAGCTTGTAAGCCTTTCAGTAGTCTGGTTTTGCACCTAAGTGAATAACTTTTGATTTTGACTTTTTTTCTTCTCCTTCTTTTTGCACTAATGTATTAGTAGGCTGTATTAAGTCTTAAAAATCAAATTGATAACTATCTCTATACTTGGAAAAATGCTCACTTTAGCACAATAAGGACATATATTTCATAGTATGGATCTGAAGTCACAATAAATAGCATACAAGTGAGAATTTGAAAAGTAAAGTCAATAATGAATATGCCTATAATAGGCACGATGAAGTCCATTGAGGGTTTAATCATTACTTGATTTTTTACTGCCCACCCCCAACCTGCACACATAGCTCTTAGCACCATGCCTATCTATAAGGAATTTTATTAATTTTGTGGAAAGACTGAAAATAATTGTTTCAGTTAAATTGATTTTACATTTGAACTTTTGGTGCACTGGATGGTTAGTCTCCTAGTTCATCTTTAAACATGCTTATACTTTTATTTGTAATGACCACACAGCTTAACATTTCCAAGAGAATTCTGTTTTGAGGCAATATAGTCTTTTAATAAAAGTCTTAATCACAGGAATTTCTAAGTATAGGTTTTATAATTTTGTAGGCCTTTTTACATAAATAAGTGAGCAAATAATTCCTGACATGTTTCAGTGATAATGGAGGACCCAGAACACTGAAGATTTACAGTGATATCCAGATCAATAGCATTGAGTCTATTCCATGCTGGCTGTATCAACCTGTTTGCACTGCTGTAACAAAATACTACAGACTGAGTGGCTTAAACAATAGAAATTTACTTCTCACAATTTCTGGAGTCTGGGAAGTCCAAGATCAAGGTGCCAGCAGATTTGGTTCCTTGTGAGGGTTCTCTTACAGGCTTGCAGATGCCTACCTTGTCACCATGTGCTCACATGGCCTTTACTTGGTGGATGTGTGTAGAGGGTGGGGGTGGAGGGAAGGAGAAAGGAAAAGAGCTCTCTGGTTCCTTTTCTAATAATACTAATCCTGTTATGGAGGCCCCACCCTTATGACCTTATCTAATTCAAATTACCTCTAAGACCCCTTCTCCAAATATTGTCACAGTGGGGGTTAGGGCTTCAACATATGAACTGGGGGGGGGGGGCACAAACATTTAGTCCATGTCGTGCAGTTTCTTTTCATCACTGCTTCTCTGTAGCCACTATCCCAGCTCCTTTCTGTCAGCTTCTTTTGCCTCTGACATTCTGCTGACTCTAAGGATGAGCCAAGACAAACAAACAAAAAATTTGGTGAGTGAGGAGAATGAAATAAAAGCATAGCGGTGGAGCAAATTAAGTTAGACTACTGTTTGGGAGTATCAAGCAGTCAGAATGTTAATATTTTAACTGCTGAAAGAATTTAAAGTAAAATCCAAAATCATATAAGGTTTAGTCAGACAAAGAATGTCAACCAGTGTACTGAAGCGGATTTGGGTGCTTGCCAAGGAATTTCTTTTTTTTTTTTTTGACCCGTAAGGGGATTGCAATCCTTGGCACGGTGTGGTCGGCACCATGCTGAGCCACTCAGCACACCGGCCAATCTCTATAGAGGATCCGAACCTGCGGCCTTGGCGCTCCCAGAGCCGCACTCTCTCCAGTGAGCCACGGGGCCGGCCCTTGCCAAGGGATTTCTGCAGCAGCCCAGTTAGTGCCTTGGGGGCAAACTCCAGCCCCAGGGATGGATGGTCATGGGTACACAGGGCTCTTTGCTGGGAATATATCAGAGTCATGTGGGGTCTGGAAGCTAGGAAGTGTCTGCCCCTATTCCTAGGGTCGTCTGTCTTTATATGGTTATTCACTAGTTATGATAGCCACCATAGCCCAGAAACTTCTTCCTTTAAATAGTCCAGGCAGATGAATCCTTAGAAGCTTCTTTTTAAACTCCTCGGGCCACTCTGTTTGGGGTGGGAAGACAGCTGATTAGCTTAGGATTTTATCCTGGCTCTGTAGTGATGACATGGACATTGTGATGGTGGACTGTGGTTGTAGGCATACACAGTCTCATCCACTGGGAAAATAGTAAATGTTGCTTTAAAATGATAATAAAGGGCCAAGCCCGTGGCGCACTCGGGAGAGTGCGGCGCCGGGAGCGCGGCGACGCTCCCGCCGCGGGTTCGGATCCTATATAGGACTGGCCGGTGCACTCACTGGCTGAGTAACGGTCACGAAAAAGACCAAAATAAAATAAAATAAAATAAAATAAAATGATAATAAAAGTAGTGCAGTAACTTATCCACTATTTAAAATTCTCAGTATCTTTGTCAATTGTAATAGTCTCTGTAGACAAAATACGCAACCAGAATACCATTTTCTAATGTTATTTGTTTTCTTTCTAAAATATCATCATTTATGCAGATTATAGCACTGGGGAATGGCCAATAATAGGACAAGGATCAAAGAATTAAGTTAGCCGGTCCTACCCTTGGGATTTTTCCATCTAGTTCTCAGATTTTTTTTCTATTTTATCACTTTGCTTCTGGAATTTAAAGCCTGCAGTGGTGGCTAGAAAAACCAACTGATGATTTAGCTACTGTGCTATTATTCACACTAATAATTACCTCTTTTAATGAGAGTTTTTTTAGGTCAGGAATTACATATTATTCACCAGTGTATCTTAAGCACTTATTTTAATGAATGGAATAATTATGTGTGAACTGGATTTTTCTAAAAATAGAAGAAAGATTAGTATTAAGAAGAAAAGCTAGAGTATACGACCCTGAGACATGAAAAAACCCATCCTTTCAAAATTGAGATCAGCGACATGCCATGTTCAAATCAAAGATTCAATGAGAAGGTTATTTTTCCCTCTCATTTTCCTTCAGTTTTCTGTATGGGGTGATTCTAATAATAGTAACAGATATCATGTTTTATGCTTAATAAATAGAGCTTAAGAACTGTAATATGCACTTTAAATTACACTAAAGGTAATAATAAAAGCAATAGTTAATATTTATTGAAGATTTGCTACATGTCAGGCACTGTTCTAAGTGCTTTATATGGTATAATTACCTAAGCCATATTAGCCCCATACTGTAGATGAGAAAACTAAAGTAGAGAGTGGAGGAAATGAGCCTGATATCACTCAGTTAATAGGTATGGAGTCAGATATTAAGCTTAAGTGTTGGCTCTTAACTCCTTTACAGTGCTGTCTCCTTTGTGCGATACTATGTCCAAGGCTGCTACTGGCATTTTTGGTGCCTTTGTGCAAATTTGAAAAAGAGGATCACCTTCTTCAATTGAAAAGAATAGTTAAGAATCACATATTACAAATATAAGGCCATTATGTAGGAATTATGCAAATTGAACTGTTAAACATGAAATAATAAACATGTACTAAATCAGAGTTCTCCAGGGAAACAGAACTTATCACATATATATATCTCCATCCAACAGTATCATATTCCCTTACTATGGTCATCAGTCCATATAAATAGTTATTTTTCAAAGTTGCAGTAATAAACAGAACTTATTGCATATACACCCAATATATTGAATATATATAAAAAAATAGGGTGTTAATAGATCTGCAACATAACCAGCGCCACTTTAGACAAGCCCAAGTACAAAATGGCGCCACCCACCTCCTCCCCTCCCCATCCCCTTCCCTTTACAGAAGCCTCCTGACTTAAACAGAAACTCCTTTTGCTTCCACAAGGATGCAGTTCTCCACCCCGATCCACATTAGCATAATGATCCTCCTTGATGGTATCAGCCAGCCCTTGGTGCACAATATAAGCTCTACCACCCCCACACCTGGTGCTGTCCCCTTTTCAGGGCAGCCCTAGGCCCTGTGCTGTTCTGAGCACAGCCCAGCAGATTTCTTTCTTTAATAAAACTTGAACAGTACCTGGCATCTCACTTTCTTTCAGGTGTGTGTGGGGGGGGTGGGGTGGGGGGTGTGTGGATGTGTGTGCGTGTGTGTTTGCGTGTGTGTTTGCGTGTGTAATAATGAATTGGCTCATGTGATTATAAAGACCAATGAGTCCCAATATCTGCATTGTGAGTAGGCAAGCTGGAGACCCAGGAGAGCTGATGTAGTTCCAGTCCGAAGGCTTGTGGGCTCAAGACCTGGGAAGAATCAATGATTCAGTTTGAGCCTGAAGTCAGGAAAAAACCGATGTTCCAGTTAGAAAGTAGTCAAGCAGGAAGAATTCTCTCTCATTAGGGGAAGGGCCAAACTTTTTGTGCTATTGAGGCTTTTAACTGATTGGATAAGTTTCACTCACATTGGGGAGGGCAATCTGCTTTACTTATTCTACCTACTTAAATGTTAATCTCATCCAAAACAATCCTAACAGGAATACCCAGGATATTGTTTTACTGAATATCTGGGCACCTTGTGGCCCAGTCAAGTTGACATGTAAAGTTATTTATCATAAGATGCTTTGAGTTTTTAATCAAATTTGGGAAAAATGGCCACTGATAAATATAAATTTGTTTCAAAACATGCATCTTGCTTTTATGGAAATTAAATTACTTATGACAGACTGAATGCTTACTTTCTTCAGTATCTCCTTTTCTATAGAAATGGTTCCTAGATTTGACAGTTTCTTTTATGAAATTTTAAGCCTTCAGGTGTTAGTAAATTGTAATTTCAAGAAGATGCTTTCTCCTCTGGTGATCAATAGTGACAAAGTTAAATACATCTAAGAGAGATAAAAGTATTCTCAGATGTATCTGTTGAATTAAGGCCAAGAGTATGTTGTAATATTTTAATGGGAGATATAACTAATTTTTAGAAGGGACTAAAAGTTATTGATATTGCAGTAATATATTCTTTGCCATGGTCATCAGCCAATATATATTGCTCAGTTTAAATTACATATGTTATCTAGAAGAGTACTTCTCAAACTGTAGTGTGCATTAGAGTAAACTAGGGATCTTGTTAAAATGCATATTCTAATTCAGTAGGTCCCTTGGGACTGAGATTAAGCATATCTGATAATCTCCTAGGTGATAGTGATGTTGCCAGTTCATAGACTGCACTTTAAAAAATTTTTTCCAGCTTTATTGAGGCATAATTGACAAATAAAAATGGAATATATCTAAGGTATACAATGTGATGTTTTGATATGCCTATATATTATAAAATAATTACTATAATCAAGCTAATTAACATATCCATCACCTCATATAATTCCCTCTTCATAGTGAGAATACTTAAGATTTATTCTATTAACAAATTTCAAATATACAATACATTATTATTACCTACATGCACAATGGTATACATTAGGTTTCTAGAACTTACTTGTCTCATAAAAGTTTGTACACTTTGACCAACATCTCCCCATCTTCTCCACCCCTCAATTCCTGGTAACCACCCTTCTACTTTTTGTTTAAATGAGTTTGACTTTTTTAGATTCCACATGTAAGTGTGGTCATGCAGTATTTGTCTTTCTGTATCTAACTTATTTTGCTTAGCATGATGTCCTCCAGGTTCATTAATATTGTTGCAAATGACAAGATTTTTTTTTTGTAAAGTTGAATATAATTCATTGTGTATATATATCACATTTTCTTTATCCATTCATCCATCAACAGACACTTAGGTTGTTTCTATATCTTGGCTATTGAGAATAATGGTGCAATGAACATGGGAATGCAGGTGTCTCTTTGACATACTGATTTCCTTTCCTTTGGATGTATACCCAGAAGTAGGATTGGTAGTTTTATTTTTAAGTTTTTTAGAAACCTCCATACTATTTTCCATAATGGTTGTACCAATTTCCATTCCCACCAACAACATACAAATGTTCCCTTTTCTACACATCCTTGCCAACACTTGTCTGTTTACTTTTGGTAAATAGCAATTCTAACAGGTGTGAGGTGACATCTCATTGTGGTTTTGATTTGCATTTACCTGATGATTGGTGATGTTGAACACCTTTTCATATACCTGTTGGCCATTTGTATATCTTCTTTGGAAGAATGTCTATTCAGGTCTTTTGCCCATATTTTAATCGGGCTATTTTACTTTTTTAAAAATATTGAATTGTATGAGTTCTTTATATATTTTGGGTATTAACCCCTTATCAGATATATGGTTCGCAAATATTTTCTCTTATTCTGTAGATTACCTTTTCATTTTATTGACTGTTATGTTGGCTGTGCAGAAACTTTTTAGTGTGATATAGCCTCACTTGTATATTTTTGTTTTTGTTGCCTATCATGGACTACACTTTGAATAGCAAATATCTAGACCACTGGAAAGGTCATGACTTTTTTATTATTATCATAAGCCTTTATTTTAAAGAAAATATTGTATCTAATATGGGAAAAATATTGACTTTGAAATTTTGTTTTGGATCATAGCCAGACTAATAGATTTATAGGTGAATTAAATCTTCTTCCTCTTCTTCATGGTAATTAAGTATTGGAAAAGTTGATATCAGAGTCAAGAAACTTCAATTGGTTCAACATTAATAATATAATTTTAATAAGCAGCATTGCTTCATGTTTCTTCAAAGAATTTTTTATTTAATTTGATTCAAGGGCACTATTGATTGAATTTTGGTTTCCTTCACACTTTATATATAGCATTAAATAATATCTATGTAGCAGTAGGCTGCAATATTTTAATGTCAGTTAACGTTTGTACTGCCAGAATTTCTGTAACAAAAACAATCAATTGCCATATTGAGTGGATGATTACATAATAATCTCTAATTTATGTCCAGGTAATACTTACTTTGTGTATTATTAAAGGGAAATAAATATTTGTAGTTACATAGTAATTTATGTCATCATGAAAGTATTTATAGATCTAAATGAAGAACTCAGCAATACTATTCTGATACTTTAAACAAACAGCGAGTGACATAAACTGCATTCTACAGTGTCAGATTTAACCTGTGCGTTAACACCAATAAAGGACTTTTTTGCTCACATTTTCAATATACTTATCTATCAGTACAGTAGTCAGAAATGTAATTCCTCATGTAAAAACACAGGTTATTTTAGATGTTTGATCAACAAGACCTTTGATTTTCAAATTTGTTCATCCTTTGTCAGAGAATAGTTCTAATATACTGATTTTTACAACAAGATATAGTGTTGCTATCTTCTAGAAAATTGTCTTAATAAATACACAAATTGCCCATTTTTGGAGTCAATAAAGTTACAAGAGAAATTTGACAGTAGTTCAAAATAGTAAATGTGTCCACGATGTGTATGTTGCCTCTTGAATGTGGAGTCCTTGTGTAGTATGTGAATGAGTAACACTATGTGGCTGCCCTGGCTGCCTCCCTTAGCACGTTTCAGCCCGGGGCTGTTTTCTCACAGTGGCCCATATTGTGATTGCAGTTGTACTCGTTTAATCTCTCCTAGCATCTTCACTTTCCAGATTAATTCCAAAAAGTCAGCTGTAGAGAGCCATGACACTTGAAGTTTAATGCAGTTAAAGGTAAGATCCATTCAGGTTTCTATATGAATGACTTTTGGAGGGAAAGCTGATGTTTATAGGTCTTCCATCCACCGAGTCTGTTGGTCATCTCTTGAGCAAGAAGAAGACTGATCCATGAGGGTCTTTGCACGGTGGTCTTTGCATTAAAGAGCTGACTTGTAGGTAGCAGACAGGGGCCTGTGTCTCAGGCTCCACAGATTTATCCAGTCACAAGAGCAGATTCTACCATCACAGTGCTCGAAACAAAGGAAGTCAGACATTTGGGCCACATTCGGCCTTCATTTCTATGTTACCTTGCCTAGAAATGCAAGCGTATGATATGTATGTCATATTTGGAAGGGACCTGTGGAATAACCTAGCCCAGTCTCTTCTGCAATGCGGGAATCACCTTTCCAGCTTCGCTGATCTATCTGAGGGTTTCCGGTGATGAGATGCTCAGTAGCTCATTTCACTGCAGCCCATTTCAAGAGCCCAGGTCAAATAACTAGAAATATTCTTCATATATTAGGTCCTCTTAATTATCAGTTAATTATTAGTTTCTTTATAACTTCATTATTCCGTTATTCAAATTATTTTTTTTCTGAAACGGTACACACTTTGATCTTCTTTAGGCATATTTATCAAAGCTCACTTTAAAGTCTATATATATCTATAAATAAATTCATAGAGGCAGAATATAGAATTACAGAATTTTAGAATCCAAAGAAATTATGTAATAATTTATATTTGATTTTATTCATATAGCCCTTCCCCTACAGGTGCTGGATATTGTATTCCCCTTGCTTCTTTTAAATATCTCAAGAATCTCTTCTAGCATATGAGATAAGAGCTGAATTGCTATCAAAAATACCACTGAAAATAAATTTTCTATGGTATATAACTGATTGCATAGAAATGTTCAAGGTCACTTAGTCTAATTAGCAGTAAAGTTAATCAATATTCACTGAATGCAGTCGATGCCCACGGAAAAAATTAAGCTAATTGTCTTTAGGGAATTCATGCTGCAGATTTCTTTTCCAATTTGCCAGGCCCTGTATGAAGCTGCCTTTTCTCCTGCCTTTCTAGTTCATTTTATGTTTTCGTGTGAGATCAATAAAGATCTAGTCAGAATTTAAACTGGAAGATTCTTATGGGAATTCTGACTCTATCCTTCCTTCTTCCCTTTTAACCAGGCTCTCCCCATACCCCTTTTTTTCTTCATTAAAGATTTGGGCCTGGTTTGAATAAATCATCATTGTGGTTCTACCAGCATGCTAATGAGAGCAAAGTGAGGGCTTGAAGAACCTCATGCTTCTTCTTTTTCTTTGATACCTCCTGATCACTTCATCTATCTGTGCCTATATATTACAGCAAGTACTTTGGGAAGAAAAATCAACAAATGTTAAGTGAATAATCAAGCATCCTTGCAGGGGTATGATCAAGTCTAAGAGAAAGTCCTTACCTTCTAGTAATTTATAATCCAGGTGGGGAAGGAATGAAAAAACAGGTGATGGAGTTTGGATGTGTTGTCCGTCCAAAACTCATGTGGAAATTTGATCTCCAATGTGGCAGTGTTGGAAACTGATTGAGTCATGGGGGCGGATCCCTCATGAATGGATTAATGCTCTCCCTGGGGGAGTAGGGGTAGTGAGTGAGTTTTCGCTCTATTAGAGAGCTGATTGTTTAAAGGACCCCGGCACCTCCTCTCTCTCTGTCTCTCTCTTGCTTCCTGTCACCATGTGATCTGCTTGTACCCGCTGGCTGCTTGACGCTTTTCTGCCATGAGTAGAAGCAGCCTGAGGCCTGTGCCAGATGCAGTTGTCCCAGAATTGTAAGCCAAATAAATCTCTTTCCTTTATAAATTACCCAGTCTCAGGTATTTCTGTTATAGCAACACAAAATGGACTAATACAGAAAATTAGTACCAAGGAGTGGGGTGTTGCTATACAGATACTTGAAAACATGGATGCAGCTTTGGAGCTGGGTAATGGGCAAAAGTTGGAGGAGTTTGGAGGACTTAGAAGAAGAGAAAAAGATGAGGGAAAGTTTGGAAGATTTTAGAGACTGGCTGAACGGCTGTGACCAGAATGTTGATAGAAACGTGGACAGTAAAGACCATGTATATGGATGATGAGGTCTCGGATAGAAATGAGGAACTTATCAGGAATTGAGGCAAAGATCACCCTTGCTACGCCATAGCAGGTATTTGGCTGCATTGTGTCCATGCCCTTGGACTTTGTGGAAGGTAGGACTTAAGAGTTGTGAACCAGAGTATCTGGCAGAAGAAATTTCCAAGTGGCAAAGCATTAAGGACACTGCATGGTTATTTCTAACAGCCTAAGCTGAGTTATGGCAGAAAAGGCATGATGTAAAGCCAGAATTTAAAAAGGCAACAGAGCATAAAGATTTGGAAAATTTGCAGCATGGCCATATGGTAGAAAAGAAGAGAGCATGCAATGGTGCAGCCCAGTGACCATTAGCTAAGAAGATTAATACAAAGGAAAGGGATTATCAAGAGAAGGAGGAAAAGGCCCCAAAGGCATTGTAGAAGCCTCTGGGGCCAACCCTTCTGTTTCAGGCCTAAAGGCCTAGCGAGACAAAATTGTCTTGGGGAAGAGGCCCAAGGCATCCTCCATGGGTTTGCTGCCCAGGGCCATCTCGAGAAGCTGCTTCCAGCACCAGCACCCCAGGTGCTTTGGTTGCTTACAGCTGTGGCTAAATTGGCCCCAGATGTGGCTGGACCCGCAGCTTTGGAAAATATAAGCCAGAAGTCTTGGTGCTGTCCAGGTGGTGTTAGGTCTGCAGGCTCACAGAATGTTAGAGCTGGGAAGGCTTGGGAGTCTCCACCCAGATTTCAAAGTGTGTATGGAAAAGTCTGGGCGCCCAGAAAGATGCAGTTGTCCCAGAATCGTAAGCCAGATAAACCTCTTTCCTTTATAAATTACCCAGTCACAGGTATTTCTGTTATAGCAACACAAAATGGACTAATACAACAGTCATGTGTAAAAAACTATTCAGGCTCAATATATTTTCTTAAAAAGGCACAAAAAAAGTGGGGGGATGGTTTACACCCAAAAAAGTTTTATGTGCATTACAACAATATATTAAAATAATATCAGTTTTAAATATTGTGTTTCATTAACTCCACCCATTATACACATGTTCTTATAATATCTTCTCCTTTTTTTTTAACCTCCAAACTACATATTTCGGTTGTACATAATGGGTCTTTTTTTCCCTCTGGCTATTTTTAAGATTTTATCGATGGTGTTTAGCCATTTGGTTATGACATGCTTTGGCATTGTTTTCTTGGCATTATGTCTTCTGATTGGTGCTCATTAAGCTGGGATCTGTGGATTTATATGTATATTTGGGGCCATTGTTTACTCAAAATTATTTTGTGTTTGTTGACCCTGTTATACTTCAGTTATGTGTGTTAGAATGCCTGATATTGTTCCCCAGATCACTGATGCTCTGTTTGGTTTTTGTTTCTTTCTTTTTTAGCCTGTTTTCCTCTGTTTTCTTTATTTTGTATAGTTTCTATGGCCATGTCTTTAAATTACTGATCTTTTCTTTTACAGTATCTGTTAGGACATTGATTTCATCTAATGTATTTTATATTTCAGATATTATGTTTTTTCATCTCTAAAAATTTGATTTGGGTCTTTTTAAAAAATATATTCCATTTATTTTCTCAGAACTTTTACATTTTTCTTTCCCTTGAAACATTTTTATTACACTTGCCTTTTGTTTTATCATCTCTGTTTCTGAGCCTCTTTCTATTGATTGATATTTTCTCCTGGTGTAAGTCATAGTTTTCTGCTTTTTGCCTACATGGCAATTTTTGATTGGATGCTAGACTTTGTGAATTGTACATTGCTGGTACTGGATTTTGTTTTAATACTATTGAATTTTGTTTTGGCATGCAGTAGCTACTTTGTACCAATTAGAATGCTTCAAGGCTTGCTTTTAATTTTGTTAGGTCTTTAATCTATGGCTAATGTAGTTCCACCATTCAGGCAATATGCTCTTGAAGATTTTACTCAATACCTCATCTATGGTAAGATATTTTCACTCTGGCTGGTGAGATCGCAAACTATTCTCAGCTCCGTGTGCTCAGGAAATTGTTCTGACTACTCCTTCCCAAGGGCTTTCCTTTACTGTGTAGTTTCCTCAGCCACACACACAGAAGGATGCCTCTGTGGATTTCCAAAGCTCTCTTTGTGTAGCTCCCTTCTCTCCTGTACTCTGTCCTACAAACTCTAGCTGTTTTGGTATTTCTGCACTCTCATCTCTGTCTCCTCAACTCAGCAAGACTGCTCAGCTCTGTTGGGAGTCTTTCTTTCCCCTACCATGTTCTTGCCCTCACTACAGCATGGAAACTGCCTCCCAGGACATAAGCCTATATACAAAAGTTGGGCTCATCTTGCTTGTTTTCCTTCTTTGATGGATCATAGTCCTGTCTTGCTTTTTGTCCAATGTTTGAAAATTGTCATTTCATATATTTTGCCTGATTTTCCAGTTGCTTATGGTAAAATGATAAATCTAGTCTGTGGTACTCCATCTTGACTAGCAAAATCTCTACTGTTGTTTTTAGAAATATATAATTTCTGGTAAATTATATATATGTATATCTGATCTGGTACATTTTACCTTTCACTTGAAGCATTTTATCCAACTATATTAAATATTATTACTGATATCTAGCATCTTACATGATTTCTATTTTGTTCTGTATTCCGTTTTTCCTCCTTTTTGGATCTTATTTTTAAGTGCCAATTATTTTATTATTAAATCTGAAATAAAATAAAATTAACATGAATGCAAAGTACATCAATTAACATAAGTTTAAATAGCACCAAACAAGATATTAATATTTTTGAAAGAAAAAGTAAAAAAGAAAAATTTTTTCACTTTATATGAAATTATTTATCTTTTAAGTATATGTTGCATGAATTGTCACTAACTTCTTAGCTTTAAAACAATGATTTTAATTCCACTTAAGTATGCTATTAAGCATAAAATATTATTTAAAAAATTACAAATGCACTCAGATTTTAAAACTTAAGAATTAACAAATAGTCAGAAGTGATTACTAAAATCTTTCCATATTTAACAAACCAAAAAATCTAGGATATAAAATCTGTCTAAAAATGTTAACCAAACACTAATTTCTTAAGTAAAACTTCGCTTCTAAGATAGTATGAAAAGAATAAAAAGAATTTTAAATATATAGAAATTTTCATGCAAAAATGAATTTTGTCCATTTACTTTTAAAAACAAACAAGTTAAAATCCCTTGCATTCTTTTTTTTAACTTTATTCTTAATTGGCAAATGATAATTGTATATATATGTATAGGGTACATTGTGATGAATTTCTGTATGTATACATTGTGGAATGATCAAATCAAGCTAATGAACATATTTATCACCTCACATACTTATATTTTGTGTTGAAAACATTTAATATCTACTTTTAGTAATTTTAAAATATATAATAATTATCATTAACTATGATCATCATGTTACTGAATTAGTCTCTTGGGTCTCAAAGTCATGGAAATGAACAATGCACCCAGCCATAAAGCAAGTGATGCTTTATTAAAAGAGGAGATAGACTTATGCATAAGGGAGGTAGCTTCGGGGAAGCTAGTGCCCTCAGGGGAGCTGTTCAGTGTCCTTTATAGGGCAAGGGGGAAAGTGGGCAAGACAGCATCTTCATTCTGCACCTCTGGAGGTGGTCCATTCTATTCTACCCGGTTGTGTCATGGGTGCATGCTCAGTTAGGGCTTTGGTCCTTATGCCTGCTCAGTAGATCCAAGATGGTGGTGTTGCTCATTATCACCACCCCAAGAGGGTCATTGTAGTGGTCACCTTGAAGCTTTGTGCACATGCAGCCTAGCTGCCTGGAGGAAGCTGGGGAAGACTTTTTGTCTGTTTGTTTTTTAAAGGCAAGTAGTTCCTCAACTGCTTTGATGATTTTCATATTTTTACAGTGATTGCAGGGAAGGTCAGTTCCAGGAGCATCTGGCGTGTAACTCTTAAAGGGCCTTAAGGTTAATCTGTAACTTAACTTTTACAATTATGGGAAAAGAAAGAATGGGTAGATTATAATAATAAGTTTTAAACAAAGCTAACAGTTATATTTTAACAAGCCTTGGGGAAGGGATTTTGCAACTCGGTAAATATCTGTTCCCCTCTTATCTCAGTTTATTTTATCTGGGTGTTTACACACAACCAGTCACTTTCAGTTACTTTTGTCAGGGCCATGGGGTAATCATGCACCTGGGGAGAGGGGGTGTCTCATGACTGAGGAGTGGAAAAGTAACAAAATGTCCTCTGTGGGGAAAATGGAGTCAGTTTTGTTCACAGGCCTAGTCCTATCCTGTCTCAATCATGCTGTACGTGACGTCAAAAATTATTTCTCCTGTCTAACAGAAATTTTGTACCCTTTGACCAACATTTCTCCATTTCCTCCTTCCCCCCAGCCTCCAGTAACCACCATTCTACTTTTAACTTCTATGAGTTAGACTTTTTCAGATTCCACATATGAATGTATATGAGACCATGGAATATTTGTCTTTCTGTGCCTGTCTTATTTTACTTGGCATAATGTCCTCTATGTTTGTCCATGTTGTTGCAAATGACAGAATTTCCTTATTTTAAAGGATAAATAGTATTTCATTGTGTGTATATATTTACCACATTTTCTTTACCCACTCATCTGTTGTTGGACATTTAGGCTGATTTCATATCTTAGCTTTTGTGAATAATGCTTCAACGAACATGGGAGGCAAATATTTCTTTTATGTACTAATTTCAGTTTTTTTGGATATACACCCAGTAGTGAGATTGCTGGATCATATGATAATTCTATTTTTAGTTTTTTGAGGAAACTCTATACTATTTTCCATAATGGCTGGATTAAGTTTTTATGTCCATTATTTTATTATAAAATTTTATATAAAATAAACATAAATGCAAAGCAACTAAAATAAGTTTAAATAGTGCTGAACGAGATATTAATACTTTCAAAAGAAAAAGTAAAAAAGAAAATCCTTTTCATCTTATGTGAAATTATTTGTCTTTTAGACCAAAAGCATATGAGGGTTCCCTTTTCTCCACATCCCTGCCAACAACTTCTTCATTTCTCTTAGATACTAGCCACTCTAACAGGTGTAAGGTGATATCTTGTGGTTTTGATTTGCACTTACCTAGTGATTGTGATGTTGAACACACTTTTTTAATATACCTGTTGGCCATTTGTATGCTGTCTTGGAAAAATGTCTATTCAGAGCCTTTGCCCATATTTTAATCAGGTTATTTATTTTTCTGCTATTGAGTTGTTCAAGTTCCTTATATATTTTGGATATTAACACCTTATTAGATGTATGGACTTAAAATATTTCCTCCCAATTCAAGGGTTTTTTCCTCACTCTGTTGATTGTTTCCTTTGCTAAGCAGAAGTTTTTTTAGTGTGATATAATCCTATTTGTCTATTTTTTACTTTTGTTGCCTCTGCTTTTGGGGTCATATCCAAAACATCATTGCCCAGACCAATGTCATGGAGATTTCCTCCTGTGTTTTCTTCTGGTAGTTTCACAGTTTCAGGTATTATGTTTAAGTCTTTAATCAACTTTTAATTTGAGTTGATTTTTATATATACTGTGAGGCAAGGGTCCAATTTGATTCTTCTGCATGTGGATAGCCATTTTTTCCAATGACATTTGCTTAAAAAGATTACCTTTTCCTCATTGAATGTTCTTGGCATCATTGTCAAAAATCAGTTGACTGTAAATGCGTGGGTTTATTTCTGAGCTCTCTATCCTGTTTCATCGGTAGTTGTGTCTGTTTTTATGCTAGTACCATGCTGCTTTGATTACTATAGCTTTGTAGTGTATTTTGAAATCAGAGAGTGTGATGCCTCTAGCTTTGCTCTTTTTGTTCAAGACTGTTTTGGTGATTCAGGGTCTTTTGAGATTTCATGTGAGTTTTTGGATTGTTTTTTCAATTTGTGTGAAAAATGTCATTCAAATTTTCATAGGGATTGCATTGGATGTGTAGATTGCTTTATGTAATGCTGTATTTGTCCCCTTCAAAACTTACACTAAAATTTAATTGCCATAGTAACCGTATCAAGAGGTGGGACCTTTAAGTGGTAATTAGTCCATAAGGGCTTGGCCTTCATGAATGAATTAATGCTGTTATCATGGAAGTGGGTTTGTTATCTTGGGAGTGGTTCATTTTAAAATGGTGAGTTTGAAGGCCTCCTCTCTCTCCCATCCTCTCTTTGCCCTTTCTCCATGTGATGCCTTCTGCCATGTTATGACATAGCACGAAGGCCCTTGGCAGATGCCTGAAAATTGATATTGGCCTTCCCAGTCTCCAGAACTGTGAGAAGTAAATTTCTGTTCATTATAAATTACTCAGTCTGTGGTGTTTTTTATAGCAGTACAAATCAGACTAAGATAAGCAGTGTGGACATTTTGAAAATATTAATTCTTCCAATCCATAAACACAGAGTATCTTTACACTTATTTGTGTGTTCATCAATTTTTTTCATCAATGTTTGTAGTTTACAGTATACAAATCCTTCACCTCCTTGGTTAAATTTACTTCTAACTATTCTTTTTTTAATGTTATTATAAATAGGAGTGTTTTCTTAATCTCTTTTTGCATATTTTGTTGTTAGTGTATAGAAATGCTACTGATTTTTGTATGTTTATTTTATATCCTGCAGTTTTATTAGTTCTAATTTTTTGGCAGGGGTAGAGTCTTTAGGGTTTTCTATGCATATGATCATGTCATCTGCAAACAAGGAAAATTTAACTTCTTCATTTCCAATTTGTATTCCTTTTCTTTCTTTCTATGGCTTAATTGCTCTGTCTAGGACTTTAATACTCCATAGAAGTGGCGAGAGTGGGCATTCTTGTCTTGTTCCTGACTTTAGAGAAAAAGATTTCAACTTTTCACCATTGAGTATAATGTGAGCTGCGGGTTCATCATATGTTACCTTTCTTATGTTGAGGTATCTCCTTTCTATACCTAATTTGTTGAGAGTTTCTGTCATAAAAAATGTTGAACTTTGTCAAATACATTTTCTGCATCTACCTCAGATTCTTTTTAACGTGACTACTTATAAGGACTTTTAACAACTTCAAGGGCAAAAAGCAAAAGAAAAATACTTCTTTCCATGTTAAAATTACAAAAAATAGTTTTGGAATTTACAGAAATTTATGTTCCAAAGCTTCTAGAGAAGAGTCATTAATACTAATACATTTTTTAATTGGAATGTAAATAGTTATATCTGGGGATCACTGTTAACTGTTAAAAGAGAGTTTATATTTTTTTGGAAATTCCCAACAGAACTCAGGCTTTAATTTCTACAAATAAGCTGTTAAGACCTTTGTTCTGAAGAAAAACTTATCACTGCTAGGCTAGTGAACTCACTTTCCTTGATTATTTAAAGGGATTTTTTTTTTTTTTTTGACTGGTAAGGGGATTGCATTGGCGTGGCATGGTCTGCACCACGCTCAGCCACTGAGCACACTGGCCATCCCTATATAGGACCTGAACCCGCGGCCTTGGCACTCCCAGTGCCGCACTCTCCCGAGTGAGCCACAGGGCTGGCCCTAAAGGGATATTTTATAGTTACTCAGTGAAGAACGATTTTATCTGTGTCACATTTTCTAAACATATATAGATGTCAGGCAAAGGAGTAAATACCTGTTTATATCTGAATTTTTCAAGCTAGTGAAATAGAGTTTTATTTAGATAACTTGTCAAAGCTAATAGCTAACGTATACATTGATTTTTCCAAAATCGTGTCTAAATTTCACACATCTGTCACTTCATAAAAAGGACTTCACTTTGACTACCATGAGCTAAAACTATAACCAAACCTAACAAGGAGAATATTGTTTTGGAAATATTTTTTCTGAGAAATTAGCTACATTAAAAATAATTGTGTATATTTTTATATTTCTTGTCAAAGATCTTCCACTGTATTTCAATTGATAATCTGGAAAATGAAAAGAATAAGTATTTTATCATTTCTCAGTCACCTTTAGTTTCTTTTACTTTGTTTTCGGAACAAGAGGCAGTGAAATTTTAAAGGCCAACTCACATACAGTGCAAATAGAGCTGAAATTGCAGAATATTGACCTACACAAAACACAGACAACAGATTTCAAGGAGATTTCGATGACAGAAGCAAGTAGCCTGTAGTCAACATAAATTGATGGTGAAAGATTAATTGGGATCTTTGATCCTGATCATCAAGAAAAACCTAGAATAAATACTGCAGAATAGAAAGCATCTGAGGCAGCTTTTTGGAGTTCATTGTTTTGTAATATCACAAGCCTGTTCGAAGATGCTCAAATCAGAGCCTAAAGTACAGGTGTCGATAAAAGCAATCTGTTTCTACAAAGATCACATCTATGAAGTCTATGGATTTCAGTGTACAGTCTTCTGCAACCTTAATAACCAATATACTTGATTTTATTTGCTGGTTATCTTTAACTTCCTTAATACTTCTATGAATGTAACAAAGCATTTGGTGAAGAATCCTGCCACCAGACTTTATATTACCTCTTCATGTCAGTCTTTGCCATTAAATCTTTAATTTCTTCAGGAATAACCTAGTTTGCTTCTATTACTAGCTTTTATTTTTATCTTCCATTCCTGATGGATTAAAAAAAGGAGAATCATTGCAAGGGTCTCCTAAAAAGTCTCCATATTTATTTCTTTTTCAGGATATGAGAAATGACTATCTCGAGTGGTGATATGCTTATTGTAGTAAATCTGTTGAAATAATTCACAAATAACTGGGACATTCCCATTATCCTCATAGTACCTATGAGTTTCAGAGAGCCAAACAGGGATTCTTTGAGTGCCTGCTTTTTCCAGCAAATTGGTTTGATATCAATTATGACAGCTGGAGACCTTGGTGGCCCCAGATCCTCAATAGAGAACGTGTGGCAAGTATCCTCAAGTCCTGAGGACTCACAACTTCCAGCCTTCTTGATTTCTGATTTTTTTTAATCATTAATTTTTTCCTTTGTCTTTTAGTTGGAAGTGTTAAATTCTTCCCTTATTCTTTTAGTATTTATGCTAGAAACTACAAAATGCATCAACTCATCAAAATCTATTATTAATGGATAATTTTACTCTCCTCCAGGGTAATGCAAGGACTTTAGAATACTTGGCTCCATTTACATTTTTCCCAACCTACACATTGTTTTTTGTGCAATGTTTTTTGAAATTTATTCACATGTTTGCAACTTGCTTTGTTCTTTATTCTTTTTGTATTTTTTGACTTGATTTTCCCCAGTTATCATTTTCCTTTTCTCTGAAAAACATCATTTACAAATTTCTTTGCTTTCAGGTCTCTTAATGATGAACACTTTCCATTTTTCGTGTATCTAAAAATGTCTTCATCTTGCCTTTATTTTAGTTGGTTATGAATTATTGGTATTTCTAAATCTGAAGATTGATATTTTTCATCAGTTTTGGAAAATTCTAAGCCAAAATCTCTACAAACATTGCCTGGGTCCATTCTCTCTCTCTTCTCCTTCTAGATTTCACACTTATAATTTCTCATGGAATTCTGTCTTTTACATCTTTTCCCACTGTCTAGTCGCTGGTATACTGCATTCTGGAGAGTTTCTTCCGACCTATTTTCAGTTCACTATCTCTTCAACGACCCAGTATCTTGTTAAATTTTCTCATTGAATTCTTAATTTAGTTTACAAATTTTTCAGTTCTATGATTTCAATTTGTTTCTTTTTCAGATCTGATGTCATTTTATATAATTGTCAATTCCGTACTGAAATTTTATAGCCTACTTTTCTTCTGCTTGAAAATGGTAAGCATAGTTTGACTGTGTCTGACAATGCCTGTGGCTATTTTGGTTATTTTTATTACTCCTGGTCCTTGCTCATGGTATCTTTTCTCTTCATGTTTTGGTGTGTGCTGTACATTGTGTTTGAAAAAGTATTTGTTAGAGTAATTTCAGGCTTCGAATGATATTATTTTCCTCTAAAGAGGCTTACTAGCAATTTAGGTTGTCCTTACTCCGAGCTCACATCCTGAGATTTCATGGGCTACTGAGAAGTTTTTAAAAAGTGAGGCTTTTAAAAGTGTCCCAGACTGGACAAGGATTCTCCTGAACAATAGCAGGTAATTATGCTTATCTGTTAAGAAGTACCTTTTTTGAGTCTAGGGTATTATCCTTGAACCAGTGCAGGGCTTCCCAACGATGCTCTACTTGTGAGCTAACTCAAGAGTGGAAAGACCTTTACAGCTATTCTGAGTCAGCTGGCATGAGAAGGGAGGAAAGAACATCAGGCTGAGTCAAAGTTTGGCTTAGCCACGTTCTATATCATCTGTAAAATGGGATTAATAATATTAGTTCTGACTAAGTAAAAGATTGTGAACAATAAATAGGACTATGTATGTAAACCTAGTATGTAAAAATAAAATATTAATATTCTTACACACACTTGAGAATTTCTGGGATCCCACTTTGAGAAGGACAAGGAAAATGCCTTTTTGTCCTCTCTTCCACTGACATGTTATTGGGTATATTAGCCAGCTCAGGTTGCCATAACAAAATACCATAAACCGGGTGGTTTAAAAAACAAATCTCATAGTTCTGGGGGCCAGAAGTCCAAGATCAAGTTTCCAGCCAGTTCAGTTTCTGCCAAGGGCTCTCTTCCTGTCCTGCAAATGGCTGCCTTCTTGGTACATCCTCACATGGCCTTTCCTCAGCGTGTGTACATGAAAAAAGAGAGAGAGCAAGCTCTCTGGTGTATCTTCTTGTAAGGACACTAATTTTTATCAGATCAAGGCCCCAATCTTACTTAGCATTCATTACTTTCTTACTCCAATGACAGCCACATTGAGAGTTAGGGCTCCAATATATGAATTTTGGTGGGTTAAGGGTACACAAACATTTAGTCCATAACATTAGGGAAGATTATACTGGTCCAGCACCTACAGAGTCCTCAACTGTGGACTCACAAATAATGGTGCTTTAAATGAGGCATCAAAAGAGAAAAAGGACTATAAGATTTGTACTAAAGATTTGCTTTCCAGAACTTCCTTAGTAGATTTTTCATGAATTCTTTCATTCTTAGTATGTACTTGAAAAGAGAACAAATTTTGAGATGCCAGTACTGAATATTTTCATACAACTTTGTCTTTTTTTTTTTTTGTGACCGGTAAGGGGATCACAACCCTTGGTGTGGTGTCGCCTGCACCACGCTCAGCCAGTGAGCGCACCGGCCATTCCTATATAGGATCCGAACCCGCGGCAGCAGCGCTGCTGTGCTCCCAATCGCTGCTCTCTCCCGAGTGCGCCACGGGGCCGGCCCTTCATACAACTTTGGATGTTGTCAAAACCTTTTCAGAAATATTGGATTCAGGACATCTGCACTAGAGTCATAACACTTAATGTGTTTATTGATCTCCCAATGCAAATTTCTTAAAATAATATTAATTAGTTACTTTATGTTTATGGAACCTATGCTCTAAGGACAGAGAGGGAAATGATGCAATTTTAATTTTAATCAAAACAGAGCAGTAACTATTTCAGCCATGTGAAACACTGGAGAAAAATTATTCTTTAAAACTAAGAGGGTAAATGAGGAAACGCTGTAAACAACACATTTCGTAAACAGTGCATTTTTCCCAGTTAGCACCATTTGGCATTTACGACTATACTTTGTGTACTGTAGGATCCTTGGGCAGGGTAGGCACTGTGATGCAGTGACAGTGGACACTGATCCTGTCCTAGGGTGAGAGAACAGCAATCGACGAGTTCATCCTCGGTGGGGGAGTGTCCCTGCAGGCAGGAGAAGACAGTGATTCCAGAAGCACAATTATTCATAAATCAGGAGGTGCTCACTTTGGAGAAGTCTACAGAAAGGCATTGGGGTCCGTGGGCCTGGCTTAAATTTGGAGTGGGCCCTTCTTTTGGGGAGAAGAGTAGTCTCGGATGAGCTTGTCTCCTAGCTTGTCTCCTAGCCTAGAAACTGGGCAAAGACAACAACGTGGAAGCCCAGTGACCCAGACCTGGGGCACAAGGTCAGGCTAGCCATTGGAGTGACTTGCTTCTGAGATTGGGAAGGCTGGAGCTTTAAATTCCTCCAGGAGAGGTACAGCACAATGTTAGGAATCTAGGCTTATTTAAAGGCAATTCTCTTGCTGCTCTCTGGCTAATTTCTAGTCTTCTGTTCATGTTAGGGGCTAGAAAGACTGATGAATGAATAGCCACTCTGTCATGTGAACCTCACATGATAAAGCCGTATTTTCTTGGAGAGACTTTCAACAACCTTTAAATAACTTTACAGTTTTTTTATAATTTTAGGTGAAAACTCTGAAGGGTAACAATTTACTCAGGTTCACAAAACATTTCTAGGGGCAGAGTAAGAATTAGAAGTCAAATCCATTTTCCCTAATGGAAGATATTAGAAAATGATTATAAAGAGACAATTTTTGCTGCGTGATGCATTATTCATTCTCCTGAGCATCCTTCTCTTTGTTTCTGAAACAGAATGTTAAATGGGATACTGTCTTGGTTTTGGCTGAAGCCTCAAAGGCTGAGAACAAAACAGTATTTGCCAAGCATATCCCTATTCCAAAGTGAGATGCTAGGCATGCCAAGGACATGGTCATCCAGTGTGTGAAAACACTGAGATAGAAGATGAGTTGCTGGGGTTCTGAGATATTCCACTCCCCTTCCCCATCATGAAGGAGCCGAGTGTTTTCTCTTCAGCTGAAGCCTGTGTGAAGCAGAGCTTGACACAGAAAATTGGGGGACCCAATGGATGGGTGTCTTCCTCAGGCCCAAGGGCTCTAAAGGTGAGAAGCCACTGGGCTGTGTTGGGGAAAACTGCACTTCTACCAGTGGCAGGGACGATGGTGTTTCCTCCGAGGGCCAAGCAGAAGAGAGAAAGCCTTCAAAGGGGTTGCAGATGGTGGTGGTGGTGGAGGTGGGCTAATGGTAAGATCCCAACCATCTGTGTGGGGTGTTCCCCCAGTTTGTCATGACTGAGGGTGATGTTGGAAGAGGCCAGCTATATGACAGGCTTCCCTTCTGTTCTGGGACATACAACCAAAGATTTCCAGTGGGAGTTTGAATCTCTGGGAATCTCACAGAAGTATCTTGTGAGTGTAAACACCCACCAAGCCCTGCCCACCAACAATAGCCCTACTGCCGTTGCCCCAAGGGGTCAGAAAACATGGAGGGGGAGGGGAGGAGCAGAGGAGCAAGGTGGGAGTTGAAGCAGCTGCCAGCAGCCTCATTTGCCTCCCTCACCCCAGACATCCTGGACTGGAGCAGGCTTGCCCTGGGAGAAGAATTTACTTTGAAGATGTGTGGGGTTTGATTATTACACTGCGTCATGCATTTCCATTACCGAAAGAGCAACTTCTTTTGGCTAAAAGCAACCTGAAGACTTTGCAGTATTGAGAGTAGCCAGAAAAAAATTATGGAATCTTTTTGAAAGTCTATCCTTGGACAGAGGCAGAAGTAGCCCAAACAGTGAGTTTAAGGAGTGCACGTGTGTGTGTGAATGGAGTGTGCAAAAGGCAGTAGTGTTTTTGTTTGTCTGTACCCCATGAGAAGATGCTTAATCAAGTAAATAGTTATATTTCTGTAGCACCCTGGAAAAATTCCATCTAATACTTATCAAGCTATCTGGTACTTAAAGATAAACAGCAAGTTATTCTCTTACCTTGAGCCCCTGTTCAGTACCTTGCTCTCTGACATGTAATACAATATTTGCCACAGAACAGGTGTGCAATAAATACTTGTTGGATGAGCAGCTACTTGGAGGTAGCATTGCTTAGTCTTTAATATCTTAGATTCTGGATTTAGATAAACCTGGGTTCATATCCTAGTTCTACTACTTGCTAGCTCTGTGATTTTAGACAATTTTTAAAAGTTTCTCTGTGCCTAAGAGTCCTGTCTTTAATATAGATATAATAGTAGTGCTACCTTACTGAGTTCTTGTTACATTATCACGAATTAATGTATCAAGATAGGAGCACATGGCTTGACTCATTTAGTGCTCAATTTGTAGTAGTTATAACTTGTCATATTTGTAAACTGTTCTACATTTTATCCCTCTATCTTAAAGAGCTTACACTCCACATAAATACTGTTGACTTGAGTTGTATTTTAGTAAAAAGAAGCGTGCTACTTGTAAAAGCAAATTAAAGTCCTTCCTTCCTTCCTTCCTTCCTTCCTTCCTTCCTTCCTTCCTTCCTTCCTTCCTTCCTTCCTTCCTTCCTTCCTTCCTTCCTTCCTTCCTTCCTTCCTACCTACCTACCTACGTACCTACCTACCTATCTACCTACCTACATGTTTCAACCATGTTACCTTGGGTGAGGTATGGTCAGGTCAGAGCAGATTAAGAGAGAGAAAGCGATTTAAGTTTTGTTTTATTAACGGTTCCCTGGGGAAAGCACAGCACACCACACAGGGGCACTCAGGGAAGCACAGGGGTCAGTCACAGGCAGGAGGAGAGAGAGCAACTCTGGGTAAAAGCTGTTACTGTGGCCTCTGAAGAAATGAAAGAGTGAGGCAGGGTAATTGGGTTTAGAATTAGCTAGTCTGAATAATTTCAGCAGGCTTTGGGGCCTAGGGCCTGGCCGGGGTTGTCCGGTACCTGGCCTTGGAGTGATAGGGTTGGTGAGGAAGTGGCTGGGGTGTAGATTTAAGTATCTGTTCAAGAAGGGAAACTGACTGGTCTGTAGCAGGGGCCTCCAAACTGGATCACGACAGAACTGAAAAAACTATATTACACTACGTAGAGTCAAATGTTGGTGGGAACTGAGGCTGAGGTATTTACTAGGTAAAAGAATCTGTCATGTGCACGTTGTAAGTACTGACTGCAGCAAATGTGCTCTGCTAGGTCAAGGCTTGAGTAGTCTTAATGCCATTGTCCTCAATACTATTTTAATGTGTGAAAATTTCCACCTGGGGGAGAGCAAAAAAGCTCATTTTTACTTAAAGTGCTTAGGAGAACACATTTGGGAAATGTTTCAGAATACCTTATGAATGAATCCTGAAGTGCCTAGGAGTTGTAAATATGCTTATTTATAAATGTTTATTGAGCAAAACATTGTTTTTGGGTGAGCCACAGACTGGCTCATAAATATGGAGCTCTCAGTTTCTCAAGTCAGAGTCTTTCCACTGCCCTGTTAGAATATAAGTCACCAGAGCATTGAGGAAACAGGGAGAGACTATTCTATGCTGTTTTGCTTTTGTTTGCTTCTTTGTTTTGTTTTCTGGGAAAAGGGGAGACAAAAGGAGGTGTAGATGAGGAGTAAAAAATTCAGTACAAGTGTGTAGATTTGTAGTGTTTACTGATTGCAGTAGGAAAGTTAAGTCCTCTTGATTATTATTTAAAAATAGAGCTCTGAATGTCTCTCCCACATTTCTATAATGAATAAAAGCCCACGTTAGCATTCCAAAGAAAATCCTGGCTCCTAGATTTCTATAGTGAAGAATTGTTTCAATAGACCTTACTTTGCTTATTAATACTATTTGCAATTTTGATAAATTTTCATATCACTGGCACGAAATTATTTTTAGTTCGACTGTCCACAGCTGGGAAAAACCTAGGTTCTATTTTGAATATACATATTATATATACATCTAGTTATATAGCCAATGCAAAGATATGGTCTATGGTTTTTCACACAAACTGTGGTAGAAAGGAAATTTAAATATCACGAGAACTATCTTATATGCTTCCTGTTACCAGACAGATATATCAAGCTTATTCATAGTAAAAAATGTATTTCATTTCATAGCTTAAGGTCACTAAGTAAATACTGTTACAGTATGTAAGTAATTCAGATAAGATTTATGTATTTACAAATACGCTTACATACCAAATGAAAATTTAGAATGAGGCTGGCCAGTTAGCTCCGTTGATTAGAGCGTGGTGCTGGTATTACCAAGGTCCAGGATTTGATCCCTGTACCGGCCATCCACCAAAACAAACAAACAAACAAAAACTTAGAATAAGCTGCAGGAATAGCTGTAATAACATACAAGTATGCTTATCTGCATTATATTTTAATTCTATTTTTCCACAAACTTTTTGAAATACCCTTGAATAGTATGTGTTCACAGACATTTTATTCATAAGGTTTGAAACACTCAAATAATCATGGAGTATAAGATGACTGATGAAAGTCCTTTTCTACTTGTTACTAACAGTGGACCTCTGGGGTTCAATTTCCTCATCTGAAAAAAAAAGTGCAGAAATATTAGATAATTGCTAAGGTGTCTTTTACTACAAATTACCATAATTTATTTTCTTAAAATTATTCACATTTAGGAAAAAGCAAGTAAAATGTGAATTTTATCATATAACAGAAAATCATGAACTTTGCCTTAGAGTGATCTTTTTTCAAATAGCTTAATTGAAGTATAATTGATATGCAATAAACTGTACATATTTAAAGCGTGTAATTGGAAAAGTTTTGACTTTTGTATACATCTATGAAATCATCACCCAAATTAGGATAATGAACCCAGCCATTCCTTTAAAGTTTCTCCATGCCCTTTGTATAATCCTTCCTCCTCTCCTTGTCCTTCTCCTGCCTCATGCCAAGGCAGCCATTGATCTGCTTTCTGTTGCTATACTTTAGTTAGTATTTTATAGAATTTTATGTAAATGCAATCATACAGTATATACACTTTAGGGGAGGGGGTCTGGCTGCTGTCACTCAGCATAATTATTTTGAGATACACCTCTGTTGCGTGTATCAGTAGTTGAATCATTTATGCTGCTGAATATTATTCCACTGTAAGAATATACCACAGATAATCCATTCAACTGGATAGGCATTTGCTTGTTTCCAGTTTTTAACTACTACAAATAAAACTGCTATAAATATTCCTTTGAAAGTCTTTGTATGTATATAACCTTTCTCTTGGGTAAATACTTTGAAGGGAACTGGTAGATGTCTGGATCATATAGCTGCTGTCTGTTTAGCTTTTATTTAATTAATTGATTATTACATGTTTTTATTTTCTTTTGACTTATGGCTCTTTCTCCCCTAAATATTCTACAATCAGTTGCATTTCTTTTATGCAAAAACAAACTAAACAAAACACCTACTTCAAAATTTACCTGTGTCCTATCATCGATGCATATCTCAGAACCTGAAAGCCCCCACTTGATTCTCACTCATTGTCAGTCCTATAAACTACTCAGATGACTTAATACCTTCCCAAGTAGCTTTCTTGACCACATACTTTGATCACCAAGATTCTTTCATGTGGATCTGTAGAAAATGTCTTTTCTTACCCCCTACCTTTAACTTTTAAGAAACCATAAAAAATTTTCTCAAAGTGCTAGTGCCATTTTACATTCCCACCAGTAGTGTGAGAGTTTCAGTTCTTCCACATCCTCACCAGCAACTGGTATGTCCAGTCTTTTAATTTTAGCTGTTCTGGAAGATGTGAAGTAGTATCTCATTGTAGTTTTAATTATTTGCATTTTCTTAATGACATATGAGGTTGAGCATCTTTTCATGTGCTTATTTGACCTCTGTATATCTTCTTTGTTGAAGTGTCTGTTTAATTGGGTTTTTGTTTTCTTACTGAGTTTTGAGTTCTTTATGTGTTGAAGATATTCTTACTTTTAAGATTTGTTGGATGGGACCAGCATTACCAAGCAAGGGCTCACTGCTCAATGTACATAGAAGCAAATACTATGGCACTGGTTTTAAAGAAAAGGAAGGCTTTATTATGAGGTCAACCAGCAAGGAGACAAGAGGTGAGGCTCAAATCTGTCTCCCCAACTGAAAAGCAAGGCAAAGTTTTAAACAGTTGGGAGTCAAGGAGCAGAGTCACAAAATGCAGAGTTGACAAATTCAGGTTGGTCAAACTTGGGGAATTTCTGGTCTCTCTCCCTTTTGGGTCCATCCTGCAACCATTTAGGGCAACCTTCACTTCCGGTTGTGGTCCACGTTTTCTAGTCCCTTTCTTTTGGTTCCACTTGTAGGAGACTTTTTGTTCTATTACCAGGACAAAGGTCCTCAGGAGGTCATGAGGCAGACATGGAGGCAGTGATAGATGTGCTCTGTAAAACAGCTTACTCGGAAAAATTGGAACAAAGAAATGTACCAATACATAAAGGTTTAGGCCAGTTTCACCAGGGCAATGCTCACTCTAGGGCTAATTATCCCCCAGTACTGTGATAAGACCTTTCTGTGTTTTCTACCCAAAGCCCTGTGAATCATGAGATTGCTCAGTCTGGCTGGTGGGAACAGGCAATATTCTTGGATCTATGTGAAAACCAGGCACCCTTACTTTTAATTCTTTGGAGTGGTTCTTTCCCTGCCCTTGGGTAATTTTGTTTGTTTTCTTCTTTTATTTTTTTATTTTTTGAATTTATTTTATTTATTGAATCAAAATCGATTATACATATGTTTGGGGTTGAAAATTGAGGTATGTTGATTAAGTCAATATTACTAGCATATATATTGTTACAAATCATAATTATTCTTTATGCCCCTTGTCCAATCTCTCCCCTTCCCCCATTCCCTTCCCCTCCCCCCTCTAATTGCCCTAGATTTCTTCTCTCCTTCTGAAAGAATAATGGTTACTCTATTAATTCGTTGCCTAGATGATCTGTCCAATGCTGAGAGAGGTGATCAGGTCCCCCAATATTATCATAGAGCAGATACTTCTTCCATCACTCTGAAATGGGTTTTGTGGAGAGAGACATCCTCTTCTTTTCTTTGTCTCTGCTGGTGACTCTTCTTATGTGAATGCACTCCAGTGGTTGGCAGACCATCTGCGTAGTAGTTGTGGCGTGTAGCCGCTTTTGCGGCAGCCATGGTTATTGTGGTGGCTGTGGTGGGCCACCCATGTGGAGGTGCTGTTTTTGGTATGCTCCTTGGCACTGGCGGTATGCCTGGTTGTGGGGTGTGTTTGGTCCCCTTCTCCATGCCTCTGGTCCCTGGGCAGGCCCCAAGGCACTGGCACTCTGTGCCTGGTTGTGTGAGGGGTGTCTGGTCCTCTTCTCCATGCTTCAGGTCACAGGGGAAGGCCCAAGGAGCTGGCTTGGTGTGCCTGGTTGTGGGAGAGGGGTCTGGCCCCCTTCTCCATACCCTGGGTCCCTGGGTGGGCTCCAAGGCGCTGGCATGGTGTGCCTGGTTGTGGGAGGGTGGTCTGGTCCCCTTCTCCATGCCTCAGGTCCCCATGCGGGCCTCAAGGTGTGGGCATGGTGTGCCTGGTTGTGGGAGGAGGGTCCGGTTCCTGGCTCCATGCCTCAGGTCATTGAGCGGGACCCAACCCACTGGCTTGTTGTGCCTGGTTGTGGGAGAGAGGTCCAGTCCCCCACTTCATACCCTGGGTCCCTGGGTGGGCCCCAAGGCACTAGCTCAGCATGCCTGGTTGTGGGAGAGAGGTCCAGTCGCCCACTCCATACCCTAGGTCCCTGGGTGGGCCCCAAGGCACTAGCTCAGCATGCCTGGTTGTGGGAGAGAGGTCCAGTCGCCCACTCCATACCCTAGGTCTCTGGGTGGGCCCCAAGGCACTAGCTCAGCATGCCTGGTTGTGGGAGAGAGGTCCAGTCGCCCACTCCATACCCTAGGTCTCTGGGTGGGCCCCAAGGCACTAGCTCAGCATGCTTGGTTGTGGGAGAGAGGTCCGGTCCCCTTCTCCATGCCTTGGGTCCCAGGCGGGTCTTGAAGTGCTGGCATGGTGTGCTTGGTTGTGGGAAAGAGATCTGGTCTGCTTCTCTATGCCCCGGGTCCCTGGGTGGGCTCCAAGGTGCTGGCATGTTGTGCCTGGTTGTGGGAGAGAGGTCCAATCCCCCACTCTATACCCCGGGTCCCTGGGTGGGCCCCAAGGCACTAGCTCAGCACGCCTGGTTGTGGGAGAGAGGTCTGGTCCCCTTCTCCATACCTTGGGTCCCTGGGCAGGCCTTGAAGTGCTGGCATGTTGTACCTGGTTGTGGGAGAGAAGTCCGTTCCCCTTCTCCTTGCCTTGGGTCCCCAGGAAGGCCCCAAGGTACTGGCTTGGTGTGCCTGGAAGTGGGAATGGGGTTCAGTCCCCAGATCCAAGCCTCCGGTTCCCAGGCAGGCCCCAAGGTGCCGGTGGTATGCCTGGGCCAGAACTAATTTTTTATCCTTTGCTTCTAACATGGGGGAACTTCCTGTGGGAACCAGTATGTGAGCTGTGTGGTTGTTTAAACTTCTGCTTTGCTGCTGTTTCCCTAGGGAAGGCTTTTTGTGCAGCTCAGGGTTTAATGGTTGACCTTATAGGTACTTTTGGCTCTCCAGAGACCCAGTGGATCTGTGTTCTGTAGAAACTCTGATCTGGGCCTGAGTTTTTTCATCAAACTGGACCCCATGCAATTCTGCATTTCTGACCATTCTCCTGTGACTGGTCCTGTTCTGATTGGGGGGCAGGTCAGCTGTCCTTGCTGTGTCCCAGTGTTTTCCTGGTGTTCCCATCTTGCCCACCACCCATGCTCCAAATGCTTCCCATGGGATGGGCCCTGTGCTGGTCCCTTGTGATGACTCACCGGCCTCTGAATGGCTCCCTTTTTTCAGCTGTTCTGGCTCCTCGCTCCTGCGTGGGTCCATGGGAACCCTATTAGTGGTCTTGCTGTCCTGGGGGCCACTAAGGCCCTCTTCTCTCCTGCTGTCTCCAAGTAACTCCATCTGAAGGGCACAGCTGCGGCTTCTGCCGGCTCCTTCTCCATGTGTTCATCAGCTCGAGCCTTAAAGCAGCCGTGGCCCAAAATGCTCAGAGCAGCTTTTTCTTTCTCTCATAGTGGTTTCTCCCACCTTCATGAACTCCGTAGGTCTCTCCTCCTCTTCCTCTGAGCTCCAGCAGCTCCAGCTTGGCTGATGTTACATTTTTATAGTTGTAAATTTGGTTGATTTGTGGGAGAGAGTGATGCTGCGAATGGTCTATTCCACCATCTTGACCAGAACTCCCTTGGGTAATTTTTTCAAGAACATATGTTTATCAGTAATCAGCTGAAAACATGAGGAGAACATTCCTTTCTCCTCTCTGGTGTGCTGTCCTGAGCATTCTAGCTGACTTGGTCTCCTCAACTCAGGGAGTCTGCTGGGCACTTCCTGGTTTTTCCTGCACTGCAGCATGGCTTAGAAATTCAAGATAATAAGATGAGGTGAGTTTTGGTGTACTTATTTGCTTCCTGTCACTCAAGGGTCACTGTTCTTTTGTTATGTGATACCCAGCATCTTGAAAATGGGTTTTTTTTATTACTTCAGGAAAGAGAGTAAATAAATCTGGTGCGTTTTATTCCAGTTTTGACCAGAACTGGAGTGATTTTTAATTGTTTTTCCTTCAAGTTTGCATAAAGTGGTAATGTGAGCCACTAGCTATTTGGGGCTGAATTTTCTCACTCACAATCTCACTATTATTAACATTTTGGTGTACATTCTTCTAATTCTCTCTTTCTTTCTCTCTGTCTTTTTCTTAAACAGTTTTTTCGAGGTATAATTCACATACCATAAAACTCATGCAATTAAAGTATATAATTCATGTGTGTAACCATTACTATAGTGAATTTTAAAATATTTTTTATTACCAAAAAGAGAAACTCTGTATCCTTTAGTTATCACTCCCCCTACTGTACCCCCCTTCCCACTCCAGCTCTAAGCAACCACTAATCCACTAACCACTAATGTGTAAGAGGTGTATGGTATGAATTTAACTTCATATTAGCTTATAAGACTGTTCTTCTAGAAGTTTTCTCACATCTTCTCTTTCGTCTTCCCCTCCTCCGCATTATCTCTAAAGAATCTCTTGCTAACCCACCACCTCATTCATGCTTCTCATAGAACAATTATCTTTGTTTTGATCATATCAATTTTCTTCTTAGAATCCATGGTGACTATCAATCACTTAATTCAATCAATTAGAACTTTACTCTGACGTCAAACATTTCTTCAATTGTCTTCTGGGCTCTCTTTCCCATTTTCATCCCCCACCCTAAGCCCACATACTGTATGCCACTGCCAAATTTGTTTTTATATCCTACTACCTACTCATCTGTAATTTCTACCTAATAGCAGAAATTATATAGTAGAAATAAACAAAACTATATTTCTTTACTTCAGCAAAGCAGAATTCACTGCCTTATATAATTCATTAGTGTTTACTTGCAGATGATCATACATATACACTGTTTTGTAATATTTATTACTTATCCCCTTCCATAGAAAAGTGTATTTTCTCCATCTAAACTCCTGCTCAAAATACATTTCAGACAGAAAGTTTGTCCTTTTTAATACTACTCCAATCATTCCAGTAACTTTTTATGACTATATCTATCGAGTTGTAATTGATTGTACAAGAGATGCCTTATTTAAGAAAGTACAATATACGAGCACGTATAACATACATAAATGCTTGCCTTTGTAAATTTGATTCCCTGCTGGATTTGTTTAAATGTTAGCTTATATTTTCTGTGAGCTATAAAAGTTTAAACTAGGAAATATTGTTTCCTAGGATGTGAAGTCTCTATCTACTTATAAGTCAATGATTATAAATAAATAAAATTAATTGCTTCAAAGACATACGGAAGAATATAAACCTTGGTGTAATTTAAAATATACAAAAAATAGTTTTTTAATCTTTTGGTATTATATCTTCTTTATAAAGCTATACTTGGATATTCAGATTTGCCAGACACTTACTGTGGGGATACATTTAAAAAATCCTTCAGTAAATTTAGTCCATTCAGGGATAATCTATTCAAGGATAATAGATTAAAATTATTGTATCATTAGGGGATTTTTTGGCCTGAATTCACCAAGTGTGTGCATTAATGTAGTACAGAAAACATTAAGAACAGAGAAGATATGCTTCAACCTATGGGAGTCACTGAAGACTTCTAGTAGATGACAGTTACTACTGAGGAGGAGAGAGAGAAATTAGCAAAACAGTGAGATGAGAGAAGTGAGCATTCCAAAAACAGTAAGCAGGGTATGTGCAGAGACCTGAAAGTGGCAAATGTGAGAAATTGCTAGTGTTCGGTACTGCTGGAGCAAAAGATGCACGTGGGATCATGGAGGGGATATGGCCAGAAAGCTAGGCTATGGCCTGGTCATGAAGAGCTTCATAAGCTACAAGAAGTCTGGCCTTTATTCTACAGGCAAGGAGAACTTGCTTTCAGTGTAGTTCTTATAGGGATATTATGGGAAAAAAAAAAATTCCAAATCCTGCCTCTTATGTATGCAACATTTTTTTTAAAAAGGAAAAAAAAAAAAAAAGCCCCAACCTCCTTTTATGAGAAGAGTGTCACCAGATCAGGTTCATAACTGACAATTTTTTGAGTTCCTTAAATTTTGTTCCTTTGGAAAGTACTTTTATCTTGTTTTCAAAGATCCAAAGTGTAGAATTGTTTACTTGTTTCTAGCAGCTATTTTCCCCTTCACAGATTGTCCCTGTCTTTGAATGTGCCTTTGGAAATGGTGTTTTCCAATTTGATTCTCAGGAGAAAGGCCCCGAGCATGAAAACATGCATTTTCTTCTTACAGGAAAGTGAGCTTTCCTCTTTCCTAATGCACACAGGCAGTTTCAGGATGTATCAACACTGAGCCATTTACAGTTAAAAGTTTTTTTGATCTTTGGCAAGCCCTAGAGGGAAGAGGAGATTAATGTCGCATGTCATTACCAGCATCAGATTGGAGGAAGTATTTGTAACTATGATGAATGTTTTAGTCTCAAATTTAAGAGAAACTTGGACCTTTGGCTACATCTGTGTAGTGTGACAGGGACTCAGAAACCAGGAGGGACCTGGAGGAGGGACGGGAAAGCACACTGTTTTCTGGTGCAATGAGATGCCAGGAGTGTGTGTTCACCAATTTTTAATATCCATGAAATTTTTAAAAGTTACTTTGCATAATTGTATAATTATTTTCTAATTGTGTGTGTGTGTGTGTGTGTGTGTGTGTGTGTGTGTGCGCGCGCGCGCGCGCGCGTGCACAAAGTCAAGGAGACTAATAATGAAGTTGTGAAGAAATAGCTCCAACTGTTGGGGAATGGGGAGCAGAAACTTAAGCTCCTGCATCTTCATGGTTGGTGGTGAGCTCTTAGTAGGATATGAAAGTTGCACTACACATCAAATCTGCCGACATTCGTTTCCTTGGGAAGTCTGGGTAGCTAACACTCCTAGCCCACACTATGGCTAGAAGAGAAAGAAGGGGCTAGAGAGAGGAGGAGAGCTTAATAGTTTGAAGGGTGATTTTGTGCTTTAAACAGTTATAGAATAGAGTAGGCACTGGTGATGACTAATTGAATCAATTAGCTTTTTCAGGAGAGGAAATGACACTTTGTAAAGGGGTTTTTTGACTTTCGGTTTTTTCCTTTTGATTGTTTCTTTTAATTTTTACATAAAGGTCTTTTCAAAATAGCAGCTTAATGTATCCTAAAGAAGACAAGGAAAAGAAATTTTGTTTGAATTGAAATCTGGGCCAGAATTTAAGAAGGGGAAGAATGGTGTAATCTTGGGGTACTAACATGGAAAATGATAATGGAAACCACGGTGAGAAAGTTCTGAAGAGGTGGTGAAGTTTCAGAAGCAAGTCAAGATCTGGGAGTAAAGATTCACCCAGATATTCTCCTCCCGAGCTCTTCTCTGCTCAGAACTTGAAGGGATATATATTAATATGGGAGGCTATTTCCCTGGAAAAGCCTCTTAGACCTCAAGTAACTTGCAAGAGACTGTTTTGACAAGTTCATGAAAATGGTGCCAGGAAAAGGAAATTACTTGCTTTAATAACTCTGCCATTATTGGTGTTCAGTGTTTTGCATTCTGTTTGATGATTTGCATACAGATGGGCCATATGGACTCAGAACTATGTTCCTTTGTGTTTCTTCCCATTTCTACCACTTCAAGAAAATGAGTCAGATATGCAGATCAAGTGGTCCTAAAAGAGCCAGTGATTTTAGTTAGTTTTGAGAGAGAAGTTAACCTAAATACAGCATTGGGATTAGAGCTGGAAAGATATTGTTCTGCTTAAATGTTTTTTTATCGAGGCCTAGCAGAGCATTGATATTGCCATAGGATTTTCGAGCCGAAGAAGTTAGAAATCGTATCATCCAGGTGGAGCTGACTTCCAGTGCTGACTGTGAGTCAGTGTTTCTCACTATGTAGTGCCTTCTTTCTTGACAAAATGTAAAACACAGTGGCTACAAGGTTAGCTTAGGGAACTTTAAAAGTAGATGCCCAAGGCAAGATAAACAATTTAGAAAATTCTAGTTCTTCTGTGGATGCTGCAATCAATTTATGTGTTACCACGTGAATGCAGAAATTGTTGCACTGAACATCTCCAAACCTCTCATTATAGACCTGAGGACCCTTGAATCTTTGAAGGCTTTTAGGAACACATCTTGATATTTTCAAACATATATATCTATAGATCTAGAACCATACCAATATTACTGGAGGATTAAAAATTGTCATTTTCTTTTTAAGATTCTGAGATTTTTGTTTACCATTCCTTCTGTCTGCAATGTTCTCTGTTTATTTTCCTCATCTTTTCTTCCTTGAAGACCGAGCTCAAATCCCAATTCCTCTACAAAGTGCGTCGATCCCCTCAGCTGCCTTTATACTACTATTCGATTTTTATATTACTATTCGATTGCTTTGGCAAGTAATGTCACTATATGGTAACTTTGTACACTATGGTTATTCATTGTTATGTAATTTTTAACTTTTTGATTCTTTATTTTAGGATCTAGATTGCAAGCTTTTAGAGTGTAGAAACCATGACTTCTCTAACTTTGCATTTAATAGAATGCATCTCACAGTGCTTAGCACATGTGACATGTTTAGTAAATGATTACAATTTGGATTTTATGTTGCCCGGAGTATTTTAGAACTGTGGAGCTTAGAAATCATAGTCCAGATGGATCTGGACTTCCACCAGTCTGTGAACTTTGAATCATTGCTTTTCCCACTATATTGTGCTTTCTCTTTTTATAAAAACACTTTTACAAAAGCTCAGCAAATGGCCACTTACAATAAGACGTTTATTTTAAAAATGCAGTTCATTATTTTTTAACTGGACGTCTTTTATTTCTTAGTTTGAAAGTAAGTCTATATTACATCTGTAAAATCAGATATCTACAGTATGAATTTACCTTACGTTTTAAATAAACCTCTGGCATTATAAAAACTGAATTAATTACTGTTTGGGGTGACAGTTTCCAAGCTCAATATTTAAAGACATCTTAAATCTGTGTGCAAATATGACAGTATTGATAATCATTTTAAAATTCTGCTGATAATAAAATATCAACTTGTATTTAAATCAGAAAGAAGGTAAATATATTTTTACTGAGGAGACTCTGAAAAATAAGTTGCTTAGAGATTAAAATAGTAGAACACTTTGTTCTATACCCACTAGATAAAATAATAAGTTCTACAATTACTACAAAGGTAGTAGGGCTTAGGATCATGTGAAACTTTACTGAGATGATGGGTCCTGAACTTTTATGGGATTTGTCCTCCAACCTCTGATTCACATATGTTTCATTAAGGCATGTATACTTGTTACTTCATCAGTGTAATGAACTAGTATACTCTTCTATTGCTGCTGTAACAAATCACTACAAACTTAGTGTCGTTTTTATTGTAGTTAAATATATATAACATAAAATTTGCCATTCTAACCATTTTTAAACATACAATTCTGTGGAATTAATTACATTCACAATGTTGTGTGATCATCACCTCTGTCTATTTCAAAAACTTCTTCATCATCCCAAAAAACTGTACCCATGACACAATAATTTCCCGTTATTCCTTCCTCCCAGTTTCTGGTCACTTCTAATCTATTTCTGTCTCTAATTTTTTTTGTTTGTTTGTTTAATTAATTTTTTTTCTTAACTCACCCATGATAATTGTATATATTTATGGAGTACAATGTGATATTTGGGTACATTTATATACAGTGTGGAATGATCATATTGATAATGAACAAGTTCCATGGGATTCTCCTCAGGGGAATCCCTGACCCTTGTGGGTCTGAGTGCTTGCCCTTATGAGATTGCCAATCACACCTGCCAGACAGAACTTATAGGAAAGTCTTTTTATTTCAGAAGACATTGGCCAGGAGACTGAGGTTAAAGACCTAACTGCCCCCTGCCCCCCATTGACTGAAGGCTGGGATTTATATAGGTAAATGTATGGGGGAGACAGGATGTCTTTAAGTGTGATAGACAGCTGCTTCCTGCTTTGAGAGATGTATTTGGTGAGGCAGGATGTCTGCTTTCCATGCAATCTTAATCATTAAGGGTTAGCTATAAAGGGAAAACAAAGTTAGTTCTATAGTGTATACACGAGTGTGGGGTTTTTTTCTACATTTACAATATCAGGGCAATTAGCATATCCATCACTTCAGACTGTTGTCACATCTATGTTGGGAACACCCAGTATCCTCTCTACTCACTGCTTGAAGTTATACAATAATTTATGGTTGACTGTGGTTTCCCTACTGTGCTATAGAACACTAGATCTTATTCTTCCTATCTAGCTACAGTTTTGTATCCACTGACCACCCTCTCCCTAGCTCTCACCTCCCTCCCTTACTTGTCTCTGGTAACCATGATCCTGCTCTCTATTTCTATGGGATCAACTTTTTTTTAGCTTCCACATATGAGTGGGGACATGTGGTATTTCTCTTTCCGTGCCTGGCTTATTTCACTTAATTTTTCCCAAGCTCATCCACGTTGCTGCAAATGGCAGAAACTTATTCTTTTTATGGCTGAGTAGTAGTGAGTTGTGTATATATACCATATTTTCTTTATCCAAATTATCTGTTAATGGATATTTAGGTTGGTTCCATATCTTGGCTCGTATGAATAGAGCCATGATAAACATGGTAGTGCAGGTATCCCTTCAACATGTTGATTTCCTTACCCTTGGATATATACTCAGTAGTGGGATTGCTAGGTCATATGGTAGTTCTATTTGTAGTTTTTTGAGAAACTTCCATACTGTTTTCCATAACGGCTGTAGTAATTTACATTCCCACCAACAGTATATGAGAGATCCCCTTATTCCATATCCTCACTGACATTTGTTATTTTCTGTCTTTTTGATAATAGCTATTCTAACTGGGATGAGATGGTAACTCATCGTGGTTTTAATTTGCATTTTTCTGACAATTAGTGATGTGAGTATTTTTTTTTCATATACCTCTTGGCCATTTGCATGTCTTCTTTTGAGAAATGTCTATTCAGCTCATTGGCCCATTTTTAAAATCAGATTATTATTACTATTTTACTATAGAGTTGTTTGAGTTCCTTGTATATTCTGGATATTAATTCCTTGTCAGAAGCATAGTTTGCAAATATTTTCTCTCATTCTGTAGATTGTCTTTTTGTTCTGTTGATTGTTTCCTTTGCTGTGCAAAGGATTTTTAGTTTGACCTAATCCCATTTGTTTATTTTTTTCTTTTGTGGCTTGTGTTTTTGGGGTCTTATTCATAAAATCTTTGCCCAGTCTTATACACTGAAGC
Source organism: Cynocephalus volans (assembly GCF_027409185.1). Classification (NCBI taxonomy): domain Eukaryota; kingdom Metazoa; phylum Chordata; class Mammalia; order Dermoptera; family Cynocephalidae; genus Cynocephalus; species Cynocephalus volans. The sequence continues at coordinate 122,867,651 of NC_084462.1, read as the reverse complement.
ATCTCTCTTGTGTTTTCTTCTAGTAATTTTATAATTTTAGGTCTTACAGTTTAGTCTTTAATCCATTTTGTGTTGTTTTTACATATGGTGAGAAACAGGGGTCTAGTTTTATTCTTCTGCATATGGATCTCCTATTTTCCCAGCACCATTTATTGAAGAGACTGTCCTTTCCCCAATGTATGTTCTTGGCTCCTTTGTCAAAAATCAGTTGGTTGGAGGTAAATGAATTTGTTTCTGGATTCTCTATTCTATACCATCAGTCTATGTATTTATTTTTGTGCCAGTATTATGCTGTTTTGATGACTATAGCTTTGTAGTACATTTTGAGGTCAGGGAGTGTGATACCTCCCACTTTGTTCTTTTTGCTCAGGATTGACTTGGCTATTTGGGGTCTTTTGTTCCATATGAATTAATTTAGTTTTTATTCTCATGAAGTATGTCATTGTTAGTTTGATGAGGATTGCATTGAATCTGTAGATTGCTTTGGGTAGTATGCTCATTTTGACAAAATTGATTCTTCCAACTATGAACATTGGATGTCTTTCATTTTTTGATGTCTTCTTTAATCTCTTTAATCAATGTTTTATAATTTTCCTTGTATGCATCTTTCATATTCTTGGTTAAACTCATTCCTAGGTATTTTATTTTACTTTTTAATTTCTATTGTAAATGGTATTTCTTTCTTGATTTATTTTTCTGCTATTTCATATTTGTTGTATAAAAATGATTTTTGTATGTTGATTTTGTGTATGAACATACAAATTTGTTTATCAGGTCTAGGAGTCTTTTTGTGGAACCTTTACGTTTCTCTCTATATGAAATCATGTCATCTGCAGACAGGGACAATTTAACTTCCTCCTTTCCAATTTGGATGTCCTTTATTTCTTTCTCTTGCCTAATTTCTCTGGCTAGAACTTCCAGTATTAGGTTGAATAAAAGCAGTGAATGTGAGCATTCTTGTCTTGTTCCATGTCAGTATGATGTTAGCTGTGGGTTTGTCATCTATAGCCTTTACTGTGTAAAGATACTTTCCTTCTTTACCAAATTTGTTGAGAGTTTTTTTTATCATGAAGTGATGTTGAATTTTATCAAATGCTCTTTCTGCATCTATCAAGGTGATCATATGTTTTTTTCCTTTCATTCTGTGGATGTGATGTATCTTTTTTATTGATTTGTGTATGTTGAACCATCCTTGCATCCCTAAGATAAATCCCACTTGATCATGGCATATAATCTTTTTGATGTGCTGTTGGATTCAGTTTGCTAGTACTTTATTGAGAATTTTTGCATCTGTGTTGATCAAGGGTATTGGCCTGTACTTTTCTTTTTTTGTTGTGTCCTTGCCTGATATTTTTAGTTTTTTTTTTTTTAATTAGAGTAATGCTGGCCTCATAGAAGAGTTTGGAAGAATTCTGTCCACTTCAATTTTTTGTAATATTTTGAGAAGTATTGGTATTAGTTCTTCTTTAAAAGTTTGGTAGAATTTAGCAGTAAAACCATCCAGTCCTGGGCTTTTCCAAACTTAGTGTTTTAAAACATCACAAACCTATTTTCTTAGTTTTAGAGGTCAGAAGTCCTAAAATCAAGCTGTGTTCCTTCTGGAGGCTTTAAGGAAAACCTACTTCCATGCTTTTTTCCAGCTTCTCTCAGCTACCTGCATTCTTTAGCTCTTGGTCCCTTCCTCCATCTTTAAAACTAAAAAGATAACATCTTCAAACCTCCTTCTCACCCTTATTTTCAACCTCTCTCACTGACTTCTGATTGCATTATCACATTTCATTCCCTCTCTCTCTGACCCTGTTATAAGGACTCTTGTGATTACATTGAGCCCACCTGGTTAATTCATCTTTTCATCTCAATTTGATCACATCTGCAGTTTTTGATGTGTAAAATAACATATTTACAGGTTTGGGGTATTAGGATGTAGTATCTTTGTGGGACCACTATTCTGACTACCACAACCAGCATGATGCTGCCTGAAATGTCAAGATGACCAGACCCCTGTAGACCATATTATGGCTGTGAACAGAGAGAGTTGATGTAGTTCTAAGGTGTACCAATAGTTCTTACAAGTAAAAACAAACTTTTTTTTTTCTATGATCATTACAAATTTGTATGGAGGGATAAGTATTTGTTATGTCAATAGCTGTATACTGGATACCAGTCTGTGTAATTTGCTCCAGTATAAATACTATTTTTGGAAGAACTGCAATGGAGTTAACACTTGATTAAGTTTATGATAATCCATGCTAATTCCCCAAGATTAATTCACTGTCTGCCACAGCCAAACAGACTAATTAAATTAGGATGACCCCTTCCTGTAGTATGCACAGATTTAACTCTAGTTATGGGTCTAGCTACAGTTAGGGATTGTGGGGATAATGGACAACCTCTTTGAGGGATAAGCATTGAGGATTTGGGGCATCCTTCCTGGGCAATTGATCTAGGTGAGGTTATTATAGTTTTTAAACAAGGGAAAGAAACTCTCCCAAGACAAAGAACAGCAAGCTTCTTTCACTGGCAAAGAGATTCAGAGTGACTTTGATACCAGATGGCTTAACTAGGTTCTCCTTACTTGGGACCAATTTAAGTCCATGGTCCAGTGAGTTCACTCTATGAGAACAAAAGGAAAGAGATAGATGAATATACAGATAATAGGGCTTTATTGTGCAGAGAGAATATGTGCCAACATGTGCACATAGGCAGCCTTGGAAAGAAAGTGAGAACTGTTACTTGTGTTCCCAAGGGGAGGGTTTGTATACTGTCCTGAGATGGTGGCGTCTCTCTGTCCTAACTAAGGGGTGGAATATTCCTCTGTGGAGGAGGATCTTAGGTAATTAAGGCCTAATGAGGTACTGTCAGCTTCTGGTCATGAGCAGGAATTAATTCCCTTAACCTCGTCCTTGTCCATTATAGGTGAAATGTCATAATGGTGGTTGTTCTGGAATTTCTGGTTATGCACAGGAGTTACTTCTCTTAACCTTGTCTCCTCATTACAGGTGAAATGTAATGGTGCTCGTCTGCACCTTTGTTCCTCCTTGTATGCAGGTGTGACAGTGTAGCATCCTGATTGGTTGTGTGGTTTAGCTGTTTTCAGTTCATTATGAGTCCATTAACTGCCAGATAAGGAGGTGGTTGTGGCAATCCAGCCCGAATATTTATTTATATATTAATATTATTATTTTTATACATTCTAAAATGTTGTTGCAGAGCAATTGAGGGGAAGGGGGAGAAGGGAAGGGGAAGGGAAATAGGGTGGGAGAGGGAGGAAGGATGGGGGTGTGGTCAAGGCCCCAGGAACCCCCTCATTCTGGCAGGGGAGACCAGGGGGCTCCCAGTGGTGGCTCAGTTGTTGGGCTGATGTCAGGGGTCATGGCTGAAGCCTTTTCGCCTCCCACTGCCCCAGCTTGGGAGCCTGGGGTGTTTCTGGTGGCAGCTCGGTGGTTGTCTCTGGGCTAGTTGTAGATGTCCGGGGGTCATGGCTGAGGTCTTTGGCCACCCATTGCCCCAACTCGGGAGCCCAGGGTGCTTCCTGCAGTGGCTCAGCCTGAATATTTGTGAGTAGCTTCCCTGGAGTGTGTCCTTGTACTGTTTCTGCCTCTATTCTCCCCGACAGAGTTTTGTTCCCCAAAATGGTTTTGGGGTGCTGAAGGGTGTAGGTCCTGTCAGTCTTCTGTAGCTACTTCCTGCTAAGTCAGGGCAGTTGTCCCTGCCTGTCCCCGGGAGTGCAACTCTCTACTTAGACTGTCAAGTGGCCCCAGGGAAAGCTTAGGTGTGGAGGCACAAGGGTTCATATCCTTGAAGGACCATGATGGCTTTTGGATGACAGTCAATCAGTTAGAACTTGAAGCAGGAGAACTAATGCCGTCCTCAGAGACTGAGTCTGAACTGCTCCATTCTGGTGCAGAGTCACACCAAGACTCTGTTTGGTCCCTGTCCATCCTTGTTGTCACCTCAAGGTCCTGCTGGACGGGTGGATTCAGTATAGCTTTATTGATGTCTTCCTTGGCTTCTCAGGGTCTGCAAGTCTGCAGCCTCAGGCTGGCTGGAAAACAACTCCAAATTCGTGTGAATAATGTCATCTTGCCATAGGAAAGAGGGAACTGAGAGAAATGAATGCTAAGAAGACAGAGAGAGAAAAACAAAACAAAAACTGTATTCTTTTTAAAAATTCCTACAGCCCACGTGGTTTTGGGTCCTAACATCACTTTGGTTCTCGTCACACTACCAATTTCCTCTTGTCAATACTTAGAGTTAACAAGCTATGCATTAATTGTACACCAGCAATCTCAAGAACTCACAACAATCCTTTTTCTTAGGAACAAGATGTCTCATCCAAGTTTTGAGCTTCGCCCCCCACCCCCCGCCAAGGCTGTGATTACTTTTGGAGAACTGCTTGTGTAGAGAAGACATCATTCTCCCCTTTTTGATCAACATGTCTCTCCAGAAAGCATCGATGATCGATTTTCTGATTGACAAGGTCCTACTTTTCTCCATACTGGTCCCTCAGTGCTGAGAAGGCTCTTTCCCAGGTACATTGATCCCTCAGAGCTGGGAAAGCTTATTCCCAGGAAGTTATGTTTCATGTCGGGGCTGGGGCGGGGGAGGGAAAGATGAACCAGCAGTTAAGCCAAATTAGAGCAACATGAAGTGGGATCAGGAACTTAAAAGAGACGTGCTATTTTATAACCAGTGTTTCCAACTATATCCTGTTATAAAGAGACAGCAAATTCCCATTGATCCTATGCAAAGAACTATATTGCCATAAAAATCGTAAATATACTCATAAAAAATTTTCAAATTTTGGAGGACTCAAATAGGGAAAAAACAAATGCTTCCATCTCTGTTCATAAATTATGTTTTACCAAATTGCTATAAGTTATAGATAGCTTAAGAAAGAGTTTCCTTAAATCTGGAAAACAAGACATTTACGTAAAGAACCAAAAATGAAAGTAACAAAATGTCATCTTTATTCATGGAATTAATTTTTTTTTTTTTGCTTTGCTTGATCTTGATTAGCAGTTTCACAAACCCATCAGATTTCTTTTTAGAGTTCTGAAAAAGATTTATTCTGTCCATTGATTTTATAGTTATTTGAAACCTGTGTTTAAGAGTTCTTTTCATTTTTACTAACTGTGGACAAGAGTTAAAATGACCATAACAAGAAAATTTGGTTATTTCTGTGGGATACAACCATTTCAAATTAAAATTATGACTGATAGCATTTATACCCAGACACACCAGTTTTCTAGGAACCTTATACAATTTTGAAGTACATATTAACAACATCTCAGTAAAACACAAAGAAGGTCAAACATTATTTCTTGTTTTGACAATGCTTCCCATGTAGTTTAATCCATCAAATAAGCAGGTTGGTTTTAATACCTCTCTTTTATACATATCCTTTGAGAAGTTCCAGGGCCCTTGGAACCTTTAAAGTTAGTTCAAGTCAAAAGACTGAATTTCCAATATTTGGTTTTGGGAAGTTTATCAAATGACAAAGGTTTGAAACACTTAATTACATAGGATCACAAACCACTGTGAAATAAAACCAAAGTGACAAAAGATTTCAAAGGTACAGAACACAAGAACTTGTCATGATTAAACACGGAATATGTTTCCTATGCTGGTTACCTAAAAGATTTAAAAAAAAAAATCTTTCACAATTTTCTAGTAAGTGCAGCTTAGTGCTTCAAGAAAACCTGGTTGGTTCAATACAGTACAGCAAACTCTTGCCTTGCATCAGAGTACTTTTGATGTAATGTCCAATTTCTAGAAAAACATATACATAAGTTGTACTTAATTTTAGCCAATTTTTCTAATTTCTTTTATTAATTTACACTTTGCAAATCATTATTATGACTTACTCAAATTTTCTGTTTTTGTCCTATACTTCCTACTTCCTAAATAGTCAGTCATTTCACTCTAGGACAAAAATTCACTACACAAGATGTTTTCTCACACAAAAGTTTTTTTTTTTTTAATTTTTTTTTTTAGCCTTCTTAACCATAACCACATCTTCACATTCATAGCTTTCTTTTTTTTTTTTTTTTTTTTTTTTTGATAAAAAAAAATTGGTATTTTATTATCCGTTTAATATGCATTTCTTTGAAAAGTGGTCAAGTTTTATATGCAGGTTTATTAAGTTTGTATTTATTCTCGTGAGAGTTTAAATTTTATATCTTTAACTATCTTTTTTTAAATTTTTTTTATTTTATTTTATTTTTTTTTTATTTATTTTTTTTTTGCTATTTATAAATTTTATTTTGTCGATATACATTGTAGCTGATTAATGCTCCCCATCACCAAAACCTCCCTCCCTTCTCCCTCCCCCCTCCCCCCCAACAATGTCCTTTCTGTTTGCTTGTTGTATCAACTTCAAATAATTGTTGTTGTTATATCTTCTTCCCCCCCCCCCCGGTTTGTGTGTGTGTGTGTGTATGTGTGTGTGTGTGAATTTATATATTAATTTTTAGCTCCCTCCAATAAGTGAGAACATGTGGTATTTCTCTTTCTGTGCCTGACTTGTTTCACTTAATATAATTCTCTCAAGGTCCATCCATGTTGTTGCAAATGGCAGTATTTCATTCGTTTTTATAGCTGAGTAGTATTCCATTGTGTAGATGTACCACATTTTCCGTATCCACTCATCCGATGATGGGCATTTGGGCTGGTTCCAACTCTTGGCTATTGTAAAGAGTGCTGCGATGAACATTGAGGAACAGGTATACCTTCGACTTGATGATTTCCATTCCTCTGGGTATATTCCCAACAGTGGGATGGCTGGGTCGTATGGTAGATCTATTTGCAATTGTTTAAGGAACCTCCATACCATTTTCCATAGAGGCTGCACCATTTTGCAGTCCCACCAACAATGTATGAGAGTTCCTTTTTCTCCGCAGCCTCGCCAGCATTTATCGTTCATAGTCTTTTGGATTTTAGCCATCCTAACTGGGGTTAGATGGTATCTCAATGTGGTTTTGATTTGCATTTCCCGGATGCTGAGTGATGTTGAGCATTTTTTCATATGTCTGTTGGCCATTTGGATATCTTCCTTAGAGAAATGCCTACTTAGCTCTTTTGCCCATTTTTTAATTGGGTTGCTTGTTTTCTTCTTGTAAAGTTGTTTGAGTTCCTTATATATTCTGGATATTAATCCTTTGTCAGATGTATATTTTGCAAATATTTTCTCCCACTCTGTTGGTTGTCTTTTAACTCTTTTAATTGTTTCTTTTGCTGTGCAGAAGCTTTTTAGTTTGATATAATCCCATTTGTTTATTTTTCCTTTGGTTGCCCGTGCTTTTGGGGTCGTATTCATGAAGTCTGTGCCCAGTCCTATTTCCTGAAGTGTTTCCCCTATGTTTTCTTTAAGAAGTTTTATTGTCTCAGGGTGTATATTTAAATCCTTAATCCATTTTGAGTTGATTTTAGTATACGGTGAGAGGTATGGATCTAGTTTCATTCTCCTGCATATGGATATCCAGTTATCCCAGCACCATTTGCTGAAGAGGCAGTCCCTTCCCCAGTGAATAGGCTTGGTGCCTTTGTCAAAGATCAGATGGCAGTAAGTGTGGGGGTTGATTTCTGGATTCTCTATTCTATTCCATTGGTCAGTGTGTCTGTTTTTATGCCAGTACCATACTGTTTTGGTTATTATAGCTTTGTAGTATAGCTTAAAGTCAGGTAGTGTTATGCCTCCAGCTTTATTTTTTTTGCTGAGCATTGCTTTGGCTATTCGTGGTCTTTTATTGTTCCATATAAATGTCTGAATAGTTTTTTCCATTTCTGAGAAAAATGTCTTTGGAATTTTGATGGGGATTGCATTGAATTTGTATATCACTTTGGGTAGTATGGACATTTTCACTATGTTGATTCTTCCAATCCAAGAGCATGGAATATCTTTCCATCTTCTTGTATCCTCTCTAATTTCTCTCAGCAGTGGTTTGTAGTTCTCATTATAGAGATTTTTCACCTCCTTGGTTAACTCAATTCCTAAGTATTTTATTTTTTTGGTGGCTATTGTAAATGGGCAGGCTTTCTTGATTTCTCCTTCTGCATGTTCACTATTGGAGAAAATAAATGCTACTGATTTTTGTGTGTTGATTTTGTATCCTGCTACTGTGCTAAAATCATTTATCAATTCCAACAGTTTTTTTGTAGAGGTTTTAGGCTGTTCGATATATAGGATCATGTCATCTGCAAACAGGGACAGTTTGACTTCATCTTTTCCAATCTGGATGCCCTTTATTTCCTTCTCTTCTCTGATTGCTCTGGCTAGTACTTCCAACACTATGTTGAATAGGAGTGGTGAGAGTGGGCATCCTTGTCTAGTGCCTGTTCTTAAAGGAAAAGCTTTCAGCTTTTCCCCATTCAGGATGATATTGGCAGTGGGTTTGGCATATATGGCTTTAATTATGTTGAGATACTTTCCCTCTATACCTAACTTATAGAGGGTCTTTGTCATGAATGAGTGCTGAACTTTATCAAATGCTTTTTCAGCGTCTATAGAGATGATCATATGGTCCTTGTGTTTGAGTTTATTAATATGGTGTATCACATTTATTGATTTGCGTATGTTGAACCAACCTTGCATCCCTGGGATGAATCCCACTTGATCGTGATGAATAATTTTTCGTATGTGTTGCTGTATTCTGTTTGCTAGTATTTTAGTGAGGATTTTTGCATCTATATTCATCAAGGACATCGGCCTGTAGTTTTCTTTTTTGGTTATATCTTTACCTGGTTTTGGTATCAGGATGATGTTTGCTTCATAGAATGAGTTTGGGAGATTTGCGTCCGTTTCAATCTTTTGGAATAGTTTGTAAAGAATCGGTGTCAATTCCTGTTTGAATGTTTGGTAAAATTCTGCTGTGAATCCATCTGGTCCTGGGCTTTTCTTTGTTGGGAGCCTTCTGATAACAGCTTCAATCTCCTTTATTGTTATTGGTCTGTTCAAATTTTCTACGTCTTCACGGTTCAGTTTTGGGAGCTTGTGTGTGTCCAGAAATTTATCCATCTCCTCCAGATTTTCAAATTTGTTGGCGTATAGTTGTTTATAGTAGTCTCGAATGATTCCTTGTATTTCAGATGAATCAGTTGTAATATTGCCTTTTTCATTTCTAATTTTTGTTATTTGAGTCTTCTCTCTTCTTTTTTTTGTTAGCCAAGCTAATGGTTTGTCAATTTTATTTATCTTTTCAAAAAACCAACTTTTTGATTCGTTGATCTTTTGAATTGTTTTTTGGTTTTCAATTTCATTCAGTTCTGCTCTGATCTTAATGATTTCTTTCCGTCTGCTAACTTTAGGATTGGATTGTTCTTGTTTTTCTAGTTCTTTAAGGTGAAGTGTTAGGTTGTTCACTTGCCATCTTTCCATTCTTCTGAAGTGAGCATTTAATGCAATAAATTTTCCCCTCAATACTGCTTTTGCAGTATCCCACAGGTTTTGGTATGATGTATCATTGTTTTCATTAGTTTCAATAAACTTTTTGATTTCCTGCTTGATTTCTTCTTGGACCCATATGTCATTAAGTAGAATGCTGTTTAATTTCCATGTGTTTGTATAGTTTCCAGAGGTTCGTTTGTTATTAATTTCTAGTTTTAATCCATTGTGGTCTGAGAAGATACATGGGATAATTCCAATTTTTTTGAATTTATTGAGACTTGATTTGTGACCTAATATGTGATCTATCATGGAGAATGATCCATGTGCTGATGAGAAGAATGAATATTCTGAGGTTGTTGGGTCGAATGTTCTGTAGATATCTGCCAATTCCAATTGGTCTAGAGTCTTGTTTAGATCTTGTGTTTCTCTACTGATTCTTTGCCTAGATGATCTGTCTAATATTGACAGTGGAGTGTTCAGGTCCCCTGCTATTATGGTATTAGTGTCTATTTCCTTCTTTAGGTCTAATAGAGTTTGTTTTATAAATCTGGCTGCTCCAACATTGGGTGCGTACATATTTATGATTGTTATGTCTTCTTGATGGATCAGTCCTTTTATCATTAAGTAGTGTCCCTCATTGTCTCTTTTTATGGTTTTTAGTTTAAAGTCTATTTTGTCAGATATAAGAATAGCCACTCCAGCTCGTTTTTCTTTTCTATTTGCATGGTAAATCTTTTTCCATCCTTTCACTCTTAGTCTGTGTGAATCTTTATGGGTGAGGTGGGTCTCTTGTAGGCAGCATATAGTTGGGTCCTGCTTTTTGATCCAGTCAGCCAGTCTGTGTCTTTTAATTGGGGAATTTAAGCCTTTAACATTAAGAGTTGTTATTGAAAGGTGTTGATTTATTCCTAGCATTTTATTGGTTGTTTGGTTGTCTTAGGTGTCTTTTGTTCCTTGCTTTCTGATTTACTGTTTGGTTTCTTTGTTTGTTGGTTCCTTAGGTTGTAGATAGTGTTTTTGTTAGCTTGTTTTCTCTTCATGAATGCCATTTTTATTGTACTAGCGGGTTTTGATTTTTCTTGGGTTTTTATGGCAGTGGTAGTTATTTTTCAGGAACCAAACCCAGTACTCCCTTGAGGATTTCTTGTAAGGGTGGTCTTGTGGTAGTGAACTCCCGCAGTTTTTGTTTGTCTGAGAAATATACTATTTGCCCCTCATTTCGGAAGGATAGCCTTGCAGGGTAGAGTATTCTTGGCTGGCAATCTTTGTCTTTTAGTATTTTGAAAATATCATCCCATTCCTTTCTAGCTTTTAGGGTTTGTGATGAAAAGTCTGATGTTAACCTGATTGGGGCTCCCTTATAGGTGATTTGACGCTTCTCTCTTGCAGCTTTTAAGATTCTCTCTTTGTCTCTGAGTTTTGCCAATTTGACTATGACATGTCTTGGAGAAGGCCTTTTTGGGTTGAATACGTTTGGAGATCGTTGAGCTTCCTGGATCTGAAGATCAGTGATTTTTCCTATACCTGGGAAGTTTTCTGCCACTATTTTGTTGAATATGTTTTCAATGGAATCTCCATTTTCCTCCCCTTCTGGAATACCCATGACTCGGATATTTGAGCGCTTGAGGTTGTCTGATATCTCTCTCAGATTTTCTTCCATGTCCTTGATTCTTTTTTCTTTCTTTTTGTCTGCTTGTGTTATTTCAAACAGCCCATCTTCAAGTTCAGAGGTTCTCTCTTCAACTTCGACAAGCCTGCTGGTTAAACTCTCCGTTGTGTTTTTTATTTCGCTGAATAACTTCTTCAGTTCAGCAAGTTCTGCTACATTTTTTTTCAGGAAATTGATTTCCTTGTATATTTCCTCTTTCAGATCCTGTATACTTTTCCTCATTTCATCATGATGTCTAGCTGAGTTTTCTTGTATCTCATTCAGTTTCCTTAGAATTATCACTCGAAATTCCTTGTCAGTTATTTCAAGGGCTTCTTGTTCTATAGGATCTAGAGTATGAGATTTATTAACTTTTGGTGGTGTACTTTCTTGATTTTTTGTATTTCTGGTGTCTTTTTTTTGGTGTTTATTCATTGTGGCAGGGGGTTTCACAGTCCACCGGTTTAAGACTAATGACTAACTAGGATGTTGCTGTGGTTGACAATTTGGTATGGCTCCCGCCGTGACTGCTCAGTTGGCCTCTAGTGTCTTGTGTGTGTGGTTGCCTCGGGTCTTGGGCTTCTCCGGGGAGCCACCTTTCTGGTCAGCTTGTACTCTGCTGGGCTGGTGGATCACGTACCACGGGGTGTGTGATCTCTGTTGAGCTTTCACTTTCTGTACAGGACTTCTCCCCGTTCCGTGTGCTCTGGCCCAGGCTGTTAGATCGTGCAGTGGCGACCCCACCGGGTGTGTGGTTCCTGTCGAGTCTCCGCCTCCCTGGCCGCACGTCTCCCCCCTCTGTGCACACTGTGCTGGGCTGGGGCGTGTCTTCTGCACCCCTCGTCTATCAGCTGGGCCTTCAAGACCCTGCTCAGCACCGCCTCGCCCAGGAAGTCTACCAGGTTTCTGCTAGGCACAGACGACCGGTCTCTCTGGGTGCCTTTGTAGCACTGTGTAGATCTTTCTCGGGTCTTGTTCACCTTTGTATCCCCCCGGTATAAACCGAGTCTAGTGCCCGCCTGCAGCCTGCTCTCCGGCAGGTTCAAGCGGACCTGGGAACTCTCCTACCACACTATTCCCAACCAGAAATTCGTTAGGCTTTTTTCCAAACTGGTGGTCGCAGAGATGGTATCTGCCTCCCAGTAACAGGAAGTTTACCGGGGCGGAGTCCAGGGTGTGGTGGAGTGACAGTCGGCCCGCCCGTACTTCCTAGCCCTCCCAAGACTGGTCGGGACGCCCCACACCCCCAGCCCTGCCAGAGAACCGGGGAGGGAGTGGGAGAGGAGGTCGGCCCGCAGGGTCCGGAAAGCCCCGCGCCAGGCCAAGCAAATGGGCTCAGTGATGGCCGAGCAGGGCGGAGCTGCCCGCACCTGGGAAAATGGAGGCAGCACCGTGGCAGTGAGTGGCCTGGTGGTGCAGGCGGAAGCCGCGTGGGCATCCACCCCCCCGAACAGAGCTGTGCCAGGGATCACTCACAGTGCTGTGCCAGGTCGGGCGCTCGCTCTGTCTCTGGTTTGTTGCCTTCCGTGTTCTCGGCGCTGCCGCCTCGGGCTGTTCAGTCGCGGCGCCGCTCGGGCGCTCCCAGGAATCTTCTTTAATGCCGGCCTGAAACCTCGAATCCTGAATAGGGCAGCTGGCCGCCTTCTTCAGCGTGGCCCCGGTCTCCGGGATCCTGGCTGCATCCACAGCAGCCCTGGCGCCGTGTTCCCTGTTTCAAGACTCGCTTTTGCAGCTAAGAATCAGTTCTTTTCCTGCTCCACACTTCAAAGCTGTTGCCTGTAAATGAGGCAGCCTCTCCTGCCGGGGGCAAAGTGGCGTTGAGCCCCCACGACCGGCCAGCAGCAGCAGTCCTCCCTTAAGAGATGGCCAGAGGAAGGTCCACAAATTTCCCGGCTGCCTGAGGCCCAGTGGCCACCTTTTCCACCTCAGCTACTCCGCGCCAGCCGCCGCAGCCGCCGCCATCTTGAAAACTATCTTTTTTTTTAAAATTCCATAGCTTTCTTCATATCTTCTCTTCTACATACTTGTTTCTTTTTTAAATCAATACTAAATTGGTCTCATTTGCCTAAGAATTGCATACAGAATGATCTTTTTGTTTTTGGCTGAGTTCACAACTTTAACCTTAAAAATCCTGTAGCAGAAATAAATATAATTCTGTTTGAATAGTAAACTCAGGCAAAGATATGTGCTAATAACTTTGAAAGCATTTCTCATGGCGGTCTGATTTTAAAACTTTTACCCCTCCTCTCCTTTTTTTTTTTTTTTTTTTTCTTCCTATCAGGCTTCTGCTTTAACATTTGCAGAACTCTGTGCACAGACAGACACATTTCGTCCAGGAGGTAGCCAATTGTAACCTTGTGGATCAGTTTGTTTTGTTTCTCAAGCTTGCCTAGAGAAACTCAGGGAGAGAGGGCCAAAAAATTTTTTTTGGTCATGAGGTTTTTAGTGACCAAAAGGCACAAACTTAACTCCTCAAACCCAAGCCTGTGGAGCTTTCCTAAACATACAAAATGCTGGCTTTTTTCATCCCTAGGTTGTTTTTCATACCCAAATAGTACTTTTTAACAACAAACAGCATAGAAAGTGTCACAGAAAAGATACCTGAAAGGGGGTACAACCGAAAAAGTGAGGAAGTCTGCAAAGCACATGAAATCCAGTGCACTAGGAGTTAAAGCATACAGCAAGCTAACAGAAAGGAAAGGCCGTCCTTCATATCTACAGACTTTGGCTGCTGTGTTACTCTTTTTCAAACCATTAGGCTGTGTCTGAGTACCATGGCGGGCTATAAATTGTACTGTTTCAATCACTGTAGGAAATATTCCACCTTTCATCTTTAGCTCAGAATGTTACGTTTCTCAGTGAGTCTTGTGGGTCTATTTAGGAGGGGGGGTCATCAAGAATGTAAGTTTTAGGGGGAGGAGAAGGCTTCACTTGGAATCCCACATAGCAAATCAGACAATTTCCTTTTAGTTTTGGATCCTGATATAAAGCCATAAAGGCCTGGACATATGCGACCTAACTCCACTTATGGGCACTGCGACGTAAGAGATCCAATTGTAAGATGGCGTTGTGATTTGCAGAGCCATTTTGTGGCCATTGTTCTCCATCATCTAACTTACATTGGGCCAAGCCACACTGTAGAAAAATATGAGGTTTTTTTTCTTTTTATACCATCTAGTTTAAAGTAGCTCCGGTTCTTTAATATGCATCCCAAAGGTGACTACTCAGGGATAGAAAGAGTATTTCCCATTTTGTCCCCTACCTGCTGGGGAAGGGGGTGAAAGAGAGAAGAAGAAAAGAAAGAGGTATGCACCTGGGAGCAGGCGTCCCTCCCCCTCTGTCCTCTCCGCCTTGGTAAATAGGTGGACGTCCCCTCCTATTTATGAATAAGGGCTCCCCAGAAGTTAGCCCTTCCAGTTGATCCCCTTTGGCCTTGGATGTCTCCAAGAAGTCTTGAACTTCACCCTGTCATCCCTACAGTACCAGTAGGGGTATCACCTTTAACAAACTTCTGTTTCTTATGGTAGGGCATTGACGGAGTTTGGATGTGTTGTCCCCTCGAAAACTCATATGGAAATTTGATCTCCAGTGTGGCAGTGTTGGAAACTGATTGAGTCATGGGGGTGGATCCCTCATGAATGGATTAATGCTCTCCCTGGGGGCGGGGAGAGTAATGAGTGAGTTCTTGCTCTATTAGTTCCCACAAGAGCTGGTTGTTTAAAAGACCTTGGAGCCTCCTCTTTCTCTCTTGCTTCCTCTCGCCAAGTGATCTGCTTGTACTCACTGGCTCCCTGCCACTTTTCACCATGAGTAGAAGCAGCCTGAGGCCCATGCCAGATGCAACTGTCCCAGAATCGTAAGCCAAATAAACCTCTTTTCCTTATAAATTACCCAGTCTCAGGTATTTCTGTTATAGCAACACAAAACGGACTAATACAGGCACGGAACTTGATGCAGGTCCCTATCACCTGGCATCTGCATAGAAGGAAAAATGAGCTAATTGCTAGTTGGCCCTCCATAGCAAAGACGTTAGGAGAAACTTGAAAGTGAGGGCCTCAAGTGGCAGAGGGTCCCTGGGGAAATGGTGTGTCCCGGTCCAGGACCACCAATGGAGGTAGTCATCAATGTGGCAGTGCTGGAGGGAGTTAAGTGCATAAGGTGGTAGGCAACATTTGGGAACCTCAGGATCTAGTAAATGGGGAGTCCATTTGTCAAAGCAGATCACATAAGGTTTAGCCTGAGGCTGAGACACTCCCACTGAAAAATATGTACGATCTCCTGGCCAAAACCTCATGTATTTCATAGTTCCAAAGGTCTGTCACAAAAGTTGAAGTCATGAGGCAGCAATCCTTCTCAGTGGGAGGTTCAGGAACTGCCCCATCCCGCCACCCCTAGGTCCCAGGCCTAGCATGAGGAAGGGGAAGGAGGAGGATGTCCAAGAGGCCCCCCCCAATTCCCTGGGAGTCCAGGCCTAGCAGGCGGAGCATGGCCTCAGCCATGGCAGGGCCTCCATGGATCAGCAGGGGCCAGGGGCACAGGTCGTGCGGGGCCAGTACTTGGGACTCCTCTCAAGGAGGAGTCAGGCAGGGCCGTGCTGAACACTTGGCCTGCACGCAGACTGCCCTGTAGCTCCTGCAGCTCAGCTGGCGAGTGAGAGGAAGGGAGGGGAAAATATTCCTTGCAGCTGTAGAATGCAGCAGGTGTGGTGTCCTGCAGCAGCCGTGGCAGGCTCCAAGGTGGTGGAGAGAGCTGGGAGCAAGTCCTGGAACAACCTGGGTGGCAAAGGAACAGGACTAGAGCTCATCCCCGACCTGGGGCATGATCCTGATGTAGTGGGAAGGGGATACTCACCGGATGGCGGGTCTCCAACTTATCTCATCTCCTGGCTGGCATGCCAAAACTGATACCGGACAGCTTAACTAGGTTCTTGATCAAACCAAATAAGGAGAACCTTACTTGGGACCAGTTTAAGTCCACAGTCCAGTGAGCTCACTCAACAAGAACAAAAGGAAAGAGGACAGATGAACATACAAACAATAGGACTTTATGGTGCAGAAAGAGTATGTGCCAATGTATACAAGTAGGTAGTGTTGGAAAGAAAATGAGAACTGTCCCGTGTGTTCCCAAGGGGAGGGTTTATATATTGTTCTGGGATGGGGGTGTTTCTCTGTCCTTACTAACGGGAGGAATATTCCTTTGTGGAGGAGGATCTAAGGTAGTTAAGGCCTAAGGAGGTACTGTCAGTTTCTGGTCATGCACAGGAATTACTTCCCTTAAACTTGTCCTTGTCCATTACAGGTGTAATGGTGCTCGTCTGCACCTTTGTTCCTCCTTGTATGCAGGTGTGACAGTGTACCATGCTGGCTGGTCATGTGGTTTAGCTGTTGCCAGTGCCTTATGAGTCCAACTATCAGTCAAAGAGGTGGTAGTGCTGGTCCAGCCTGAATATTTAGGAGTAGCTCCCGTGGGCTTGTCCTTATACTATTCCAGCCTCAACTCGGCCTTCCAAAATTCTGCTTCATCCCAGTCCAACTAGATGTCCCTATTCCTCCCCCAAGCCCCAGCCAACATGATAAATTTCAAGAGAGACTTTGAGTGACTGTGAACCCTGCAAATCACAAAATTATACTTAGTATTTCTTTACAGCAGTATTGGTCTTGTGGCTAAAAGGAATGAGATTCTTCTAGGGCTACCATGGAAGCTTTTTAGTTCTCTGACATGACTTGAAATGAGTATAGAGACCCAAGATTCTCATTTTTCTTAAGCAAGTCAGTGCACTCAGAAGAATTTATCCCACAGCATTGTCCTTGCAATTCTCTATTGCTGCAATGGTGAAAGGCAGCAGCAACTTGGACCACCAGGGAACTCCATCACAATCATCCAGAGGTGATAATTTGATTAACTGCAATGCCACTGCATGTCATGAACTATTCAAATCCTACTTCCTTTTGGCTAGGAACTCAGTACTACATTCAAGTCTAAAGACACAATCCACACTGAACCCAAGACCAGCAGCCTCTGCATCTCTTGGGAACTCATTAGAGGGGAGAAATCAAGCCCTGCCCCAGACATACTGAATCAGAATCTCTGGGAGTGGGGCCCGGGGATCTGGAATTCACAAGTCCTCTAGGGGATTCTGAGGCATGATAAAGTTTGAGGAGCAGGAACCACCCCTAGGGCTGAGTGAGCAAAGGGAAGAGGCAGGAATTATTAAAACTTAGAAACTGAGAGGATGAGACCTTGCAGAGCTGAAATTGAGACCTCTGAGGAGGTTTGGCTTGGGATTCAGACTCTGGATGGTTCTGGTATCTCTGGGGAAAGGGAGATAATGAGGCTGGTTCTACAAGTGTTGGCAGAATTGAAAACTGGTTCCACCACTGCTACAGGAAGTCGCTCCTCCTGCTGGGCTGAAGAAGCCAGGCTGGGGTGATGCTCACGGGAACTGCAAGCCAACAAGTCTCTCTCCTCCTCTTCTAGACTTGAATTGTCTCTCTAGTGCCCTAAATTAGAAGAGCCTAATGTGCACCTGACCTGCAATGCAGAAATGTGGTTTGCAGAGTCTCAGCCCAGCACCACAAAACAGATTATAGAAAGGTGGGTTTGAAACTGAGAGACAATAGCTTAATAACTGGCACAGTTAATTGATGATGCTTCCTATCTAGTTTATTTACACGAAGAAATATAAGAAGGTTTCACATACTAATAGAAAATCAATTTCAAAAAGGTAATTTTCTACTAGTATTTTTTCAACCAATGAATTAGTATAACAGGTGAATCAATCATTGTTTTTTGAGACTACATGTTAGGCCCTACGCTGTGGACCCTGCCCTCACAGAGAATATATTTTACTGGAGAGGCATTTTAGTCAAGTGTATCATGATATTGCACCTTAAACTCATGTCATCTATACCATTCGTATGTGTGAACTGCGATTTCTATAAAACATTATATAGTTAAATAAAATGCAAAAATAACTTGGAAGCAGGAGCTGATAAAATACTGTAACTGCTATCTTGATTTCTATTGCTTGTGACAATCAAAAGGATATCATTGTTCTTATTGATTTTTATAAGTGAATGGCATACATTTATACAGGTGAGTAATTCAGTAGTAAAATATTAAGAATACAGCAGGTGGTTGGCCTGTAGAGCACATCTAGCTATGTGATTTCTCTGGTAATTGCCTGATACACATACCATTTAAATTCTTGTACAAAATCTTTAGTGAAGAACCAAAACCAGACTTGAAAATAAAGAGTTCAGTGCTCACAATTTCTTCATAAAGGAGTGGGGGAAATAATAACATTGTTTTATTTTTCTGGCTGATTCCCCAGTGAGGAAACCAGGATTGCTGAGGCTTCATTGGGTCCAGGAGGTTATTTCTTAGTCCAGGAGGTTATTTCTAAGTGTCTTCCCAAGGTTTGGCTTGAATTTACAATATGTGTTTGTTTGAAGCACCCAAAGACAGATGTATATGAATGTTTATCTGTCATCTGGTAATCAAGGGGGAAATGAGCTATAGATTTTCTGATTTCTTTGCCAGAGGCAGTAACTTTACACTAGCAACATCAACACAGATGCAAGGAACCATTCCATCTAAACCTCTTCAAAAGTTCGTGGATATTTTCCCTTGAGATGACTAGTTCTGGTGCTTGGTTTAGGTTTAAAATAATTTTTTTAAAAAATATTTATCTCAATACAGAGGACTTTCTTCAATAATAAAGCCATCGTGGGTAATAAAAAATGATCCTTAACCTTCAGCTGTGATAAACTATAGTGTTATTATCTTAAAATGATAAAGCACTGTGATGTTCAAAGCACATTTTCATGTATTATCTCTTTTGATTACTAAAACAGTTCTATACAGTAGAAAGGGCAGCCGTTATCACCATCATTTCACAGATGAGGAAAACGAGTCTCCAACAGGTTAAGTGACCGCCTAAGGACATAAGCTGATATGGTAGATTTAAAACTGGGACTCAGAGCTAACTTTTTGAATACAATTTATGATTCATAAGCATTTTGTAATATATTTCTAATAAAAAATAAGAAAAACTGAGTATGTTCTTTCCTCAAAATAGGATAGAATCAAGAAAAGAACATTGACCCAGATACCTGGATCCAATCCTAGTTTTGTCACTGGCTGACTTTGGACAAACTGTTGTTCTTTTAGGGCCTCAGTTTGACCACTTAGTCAAAGAGAGCATTCAACTAAATTATCTTAAATTTCTCTTTTAGATCTAAAATTATATAAAATATTTGCTGTTCAACTCTCTAAGTTCTAGATTTTCCTGAGGGATTAATTTCCCTCCACCATCCCCTCTCTGCTTATACCTACGACCTCCATACGCACCTCACTAACTGAGGAGATAATTTTATACATGTGAATTGTGCAAGTCTCAGAAACCCATCTACCAAACCAAACATAGCTCCCCCATGAGCTTGCCACTGGGCTCCTTCTTATCTAATTTCACCTGAGTTTTCCCAAAATAGAGCCTCATTTTAGGGTTCAAGAGAAAGTTGTCAGATATTATGTATTACTTTACTAGAGCTGCCATAACAAAATACCACAGGCTGAGTGACTTAAACAACAGAAATTTATCTTCTAGGACATTGTTGGGGGGGAGGGGTGGAGGGAGGAGGGAGGGAGGTTTTGGTGATGGGGAGCAATAATCAGCCACAATGTATATCGACAAAATAAAATTAAAAAAATAAAATAAAATAAAATAAAAAAAAAAGAAAAGAAATTTATCTTCTCACAGGTCTGGAGGCTCGAAGTCCAAGATCTAGGTGTTGGCAGGTTTAGTTTCTCCTGAAGCCTCCCTCTTTGGCTTGCAGGTGGTTGTTTTCTCACTGTGTCCTAACATGGTCTGGACATTTTTTGTATCCTAATCTCCTGTTCTTAAAAGGATATCAGTTATATTGGATTAAGACCCTCTCATATGACTGTATTTTACCTTAATTACCTCTTTAAAGGCCTTTCTCCAAATACAGTCACATTCTGGAGGTACTGGGGCTTATGATTTCAACATATAAATTTGTGGGGGTCGGTTCACAACTTAGCCTATAACATACTGATTTGAGAAAACCTCCCTTAAAACATTCTCTAGGAATGAAGGAAGAAAGCCATTGAACAGGCCACCAAAGTGGGAAGTGGATATAATTGGGGATAAGGTATGAAATATGGAATGATGAGTTCCTGATGAAGTGGATTAGGACTCAGAAGACGCATTTAGCTGAAAGTGGGCGTTGCCTAGTATTGTCCTTATAGAGGTGATGACTTAGATAAAAAGAAATGAATTTGTCTTATAGATGTATCTCAAGAATAATTATTACCTTGTGTCAATGCTTTGGAGGATCCCTTTTGGTAAAATGTGGCAATATTTTCTCTTTATTCCTGTAATTCACTGTTTTCCCTCATCTAAAAGACATGTGCTTTAACCATGCTTTAGTTCAGGACCGCAACAACATTTTAGCTGAAGATTTCCGACTGGCATAGAGACAATCTAAAAACTACTAAGATATTTGGCTGCTTTTTGCAGTTCCTGAGGTTATTGGATTATTGCTGTGTAGTTTTTCCTATGTTCAGGCTGAATAAAAGATTTAGTTGACTCAAGTAGGTTTGTGCAAGTTTTCAGTTTCTCATCCAAAACGCAGACATGACAGACGTGTCATGACTCAAAAAATGTCTAGATTTGGCTGTCCAATCAGGTAACTGTTAACTACATGTGGCAATTTTTTTTAAATTTAAAATTGAAGTAATTAAAATGAAATAAGATAAGAATCTAGTTCCTCAGCATTTCAAGTGCTCAGTAGTCATGTGTGGCTGACGTAAGAGACAGTGCAGATTTAAAGCATTTCCATTATCATGGAAAGCCTATTAGACAGCACAGATCTAGACTGCTTTTCAGGTAGATGCTTATTGCTAAAACTCCATCTCATTTCAAGGAGCCAAAACTTTTACTGTAAAATATGTTGTTTCTGTGTCAGTTCACAATGAATCATTCAGTTGTAAGTAACAAAAAGCCAACTACAGTGCCTTAAAGAAAGAAGGGTTTATTATTTCTGTCATAGGTTCAGCTGTTCAAAGTGTCAGCTGTTCAAAGTGTCAGCCTTTGTGATTTTCTTGGCTTTTCCCTCAGGGTTGAAAGATGGCTGCTTTGGCTCTAGCCATTACATCCATAGTTAATGTAAGAAGGAGGAAAAGGAAATGTGTGGCAATTGTATCAGGAAAGCAAAAGCTTTTCCAGAAATATGTTTGCCAACCTTGTCATATATCTTGGCCACAGGGTTTCCTGTGCCCACTCATGGAAGATTGCTAGGAATAGTGGGTTGGAAATCACAGGTGGAGCCACCAACCAACCAGCAGTGTCTGCCACAGATTCCTAATAGGATTTATGAAAAATATTTCCTGACATCACAGGGTTGTTAGCAAGAAGCAAGAGATTATATCCCATCATCACTATAAAGAGGAGAAGCATTTAAGGTCTCTTCCCCCCCCCCTTTTAACAATGTACATTCCTAATATTAACAAACTAAGAAGGAGTGGTTACTTTTTAAAAATTTTTTTATTGAATCATAATTGATTATACATATTTTTGTTGTTCAATGCTGACATATGTTGATCAAATCAATATTACTAGCACACATATTGTTACAAATTGTACTTATTCTTTATGCTCCTTATCCAATCTCTCCCCACCCCTTTTTTTCCCCCTCCCCCTGACATCTAGTGATGTCAGACTTACCATAGTGTGTTCTTTTATTTCCCTGGAGTTAAAATAGCAAAGAAGGATTAAAGACTTATTTTTTCCTGTAAATTTCTTTTATCCAGTTGACTTGTAGATCTGGACATAATTTACAATAGATTCGACCTCTGCTCAGTGAGCTTCAGAGAGGAAGCACAAGAGGAAGGGAAGTGATCGAATGTGCACAATGATGGCAGCTGGCTCTTCTGCCTCCCGAGCAAATTTAGGAAAGAAAGATGGCTGTCAGAAGAAACTAACTGGGCCCCAGAAGAAGCCATTCAGGAGAGAGTGGAAGGGGCTGATGAAGATTTACAAAAGAATAAAACCTTCCCTAATATTAATGGGGACAGCCTTGGGGCCACACAACTATCTTCAGGTAAGTAGAGAAGAGAGAAAAGTGCATGGTTAGAGCAATCATTTTGAACTGCTACTGGGTTTTTTCTTTGAACATAGTGGCCAAATGGGGCTGCAATTAGCTTAATTATACCTACATTAAAAGGGGTAGCACAAGGGAATACATATACCAGAGGAAAAATCTACTGTAAATAGTTATCCTGATGGAGAGGAATCTGAGAATCCTAGGTTTCCCCTGTGAAATTAAATGGCTTACAAATTATGCAAGCTCTTGCAATGTAGCAAGGATTTTGAAGGTGGACAGAGGAGTTCTGTCTTCTTTGTTGCTATTATTTAAACGGAAGTCTTTTGCGGCACCCTGCTTCTCTGATGAGACTCATTACTTGAAACCCCTGGTACATGTAGACAGCAAGAGGGAATTGACAGAAGGGTAATTAGGATGACTGAATGAGATGAGATTAAGAGGGGTGATGGGTAACTTTGCCTACACAGTGAGGAAGAAAATGGCAAGCATTTTGTCCCATATTTGGAAGGCAATAAACAGCAAGGGCCAAAGGGAATTATTTGCTGTGTTACTTGAGGCATAATGAAGCATAACAAGGTAAGATGAAACTAGGAGAATTGAATGAGTATTTGAAATGTCTCCTGCCAGGAGCAAGTACAGGTTAGCCTTCTTAGAACAGGCCTCATTTAGCACAATGGACTTTTTCTGTGATTAAATGCCATTACACTGTAGAATCCTTTCTTCCAGAGAGGCAATGTGAGCACTTTACTGGAGATTTAGGATTAATTTAGGCTGCCGCTAGCAATAGTGCTGCAAAAAGAAATTCTCTATTGTTCTGCATACTCGGCAGTTTGAAACTGCATGCTTTTTTTCTCTTTTTAACAAACACTGTTTGGGTTTGGGTACCCGCAAAACAGGAGCTAGAAACAAGGATTTGGGTACATATAATTTATTTGGGAAGTGACCCCAGGAAGTAGGAAGAAGAGAGAGAAGTGATTGAAATAGGGACAAGGAAAAGCTAACAAAGACTGCATTATAAAAGTTCTTTACTCCGTAGGCAATGGGGCTCAACTCCCAGAATGCCTCCCAGAATTCTCTTTTAAGTATGGGAGGAGGCTGGAGTATTTATCCACTGGTTCTGCTGCCATTGCTTGAGGGTTGTCCTTAGATATTAACTTCCAGCGCTTTCAGGGGCTGATTTCCACAGATTCGGCAAAAACCTCTAAGCTGAAAAGCAAAGCTTTCATAGTTGTATGAACAGAACTGTCATCCAGCATAGTTGTGGCCAAAATCAGAGGTGACCCAAGGAGTTGGGACTCAAGGCTCCAGCAACATCTGTCACAAACCCAATAAGTAAGGAGGACAAAGCACTTTATATGACAACTTTGACTCTGCAATGTCAGAGATGGTGGTTTTCTTCAAAGCCTACGTTTTTCCGTCCTTGCAGCATCTGCATACTTTTTCTTACTAAGTCTTCTTCGGACTTCATTAACTGCCAGACCATTTTTCCAGTTTTATGCAGAAGTTATAAAACTTGGTGCTGTCATTAACTTTTTCAAACTTGTTTCATCCAGTGCATTACCAAACAAGCAGCTGCTCCATGATTTTCTGTGCAACTGTGTACCAGTACAGTGATTTGCACTCAGTATATATTCAGTAAATATAGGTTACTTTGTTTTTCATTTCTACTCATTTTTAATTGAAAAGGCAATATATGCACATGATAAAAATTCATGCAGTGCAAAAGTTTATACAATGAAAAGTCACCCTTTCTCTTCCTCTTGAATTCTAATACAGCCATAGTTAATATTTATTTATTGTTCCAGAATTTGTCTGTGGATATATAAGCATACTTTTGTATCCATTAAAAATGCAAATGGGATCATGTGTACATGACCTGTACCTTATTTTTCAATGAACAAATATGTCAAATATTGTTCAATAACGGCAAACACATTTCTACCTCATTCATTTTATTTTATTTTTCCCCCTGCTTTAATGAGTTATAATTGACAAATAAAAATTGTATATATTAGGGTGTACAACATGATGTTTTGATATATGAATACATTGTAGAGTGATTACCGTAATCAATCAAGCTAACTGACATATCCATTACCTCATGTAGTTAGCATTTTGTGTGTGTGTGTGTGTTGAAAACACTTAAAATCTACTTTCTTAGCAAATTTTAAGTATACAATACAGTATTATTAACTATAGTCACCATGCTGTATATTAGCTCTCCAAAATTTATTCATCTGATAACTGAAAGTTTCTACCCTTTGACCAAAATATTCCCATTTCCCTCACCCCCCAGACCCTGGCAACCACCTTTTCCACTGTCTTGTTTGTATGAGTTCAACTTCTGTAGATTGCATGTATATGTGGAATCATGCAGTCTTTCTGTGTCTAGTTTACTTCACTTAGCACGATGTCCTCCAGGTTCATCCATGTTGCTGTGAACGGAGGAATTTCCTTCTTTTTAAAGGATGAATAATTTTCCATTGTGTTAAATATACATATATAACTTAGACACTTAGATTGATTTCATATTTTGACTATTGTGAATAATGCTGCAATGAACAATGAACATGGGAGTGCAGGTATCTCTTTGAGATACCAATTTTAATTCCTTTGGATATATACTCAGAAAGGGATTTATGGATTAAATGGTAGTTCTATTTTTAGTTTTTTAAATATCTTATTAATTTTAATACCTCTCTGGTTATTCCATAGTTACAGATGTATTATTTATTACTCTGATTTTCTTCCTTCCAAAGTATTTCTAGAATTGTAAAAATGACAACATGATAATTAATTTGCCCATTTTGTCAGTCAGGATCGTCTTGGTTATACTATGGTGTACTCATTTTCTATTGTGATAAATTACCACAAAGTAAGCAGCTTAAAACAAGAAAATGTATCTTTCAGTTTCTGTGTGTGAGACTTCTGGGGACAGGTTTACTGGGTCCTCTGCTCACGTTCTCACCAAGCTGAAAATCAAGGTGCCAGCATGGCTGCCATCTCATCTGAGGCTCCGGGATCTCTTGTAAGCTCTTTGGTTGTTGGCAGATGTGGTTACCTTGCAGCTGTATGACCGAGGTCCCTGTTTGCTTGCTAGTTGTCACTGAGGACCACTCTCAGCTCCTAGAAGCTTCCCTTCTCTATAGGTAATTAATAACATTTTTTTGCTTCTTCTAGGCCTGCAGAAGTGTCTGCTTCCCCTCCTTGTCTTTTTTCAGGGCTCACTTGACTAGGTCAAGGCCACCTAGGATAATCCGTCTTTTGATGAACTCAAAGTCAAGTGATTAGGGATTTAATCACATCTGCAACACTTCTTTCGCCATCTCATGGGAGTGCTATTCCACCATATTCTCAGGTCTTGTCTATGCTTAAGGGGAGTGGATCATAGGGCCTATTTAATAATTCTGCCTATCACATGTAGTGACAAGTACCTCCAAAATATCAGCATTTTAAAACAATAAAGGCTTATTTTCACTCAAGCTGTAAGTTCATCATGGGTTCAGAGAGGGGCTTTGCTCATTGTTATCGCACAGAGACCTATGCAGATGAAACACCTGCCTTTTGAACATGGCTGATGGCCAGGCTAGTGGGAAAAAAGAGATCCGCAGGGTCTTGCTGTGACACATAAATGCTTTACTCCCAATTCGTTGGCCAGAATTACCCCACCCAACCACTCTACTCCCAGTAAGTGCTATATTGTCATGTGCCTAAGAAACTGAAATATCTGGCAAACCACTTTCATCTATTTATATGTTTAGGTTGCTGCAGGTGGGCTAACGTGGTACTCACCAGCTTTCTCAGGAGGATCCCTCAAGTACTCACAGTTGAAAGCACTTGTGCTCCCTTTCAAGACCTCTCATGATTAATTGACTGGTGGTAGACTTCCTAGAGTATCTATAAGGAAGGTAAAATATTTTGATTCTGTGTTCAGAGAATGATCTGTTTTTATAGGGGAAAGTTTTATGTTTGAGAAAGTTGTCAGGCTTTTTGACAGCTATTGGTTTCTTAGCCACAGGGCTGACTATGTAAATTTCTGTTGTGCAATAATTGACCTTGACAGCATCCAAATCCCCAGAGAGGGAATAGGTGATCCAGAGAGAAAAGAAAGTAGCAAGTAGGAGATATGATAAGCTGGCAGCAGAAATAAGTCAGAAATGAAAGGGGCTGGGTAGAGGTTATCTCCTCTAAATTACTTTATATGGTTTTTTTTTAACTTCCTTTCCAGAGCAGAATTTAGAAAGACCCATGAAGTCCAACATTCTGTACACTATGCAATAATATTCTTTTCAAACAGACATACGGTCTCTGTGTGAACATATCTAAAAACAGGAACCTCACTACCCCCCGAGACAATGCATTTCTTTTAAGTAAAACTTTCAGTTACATAGGAATTGTATAAGGAATCCCTGAGTACTCATTTAACTTAAGCAAGTATTGATGAGTTGGTATTCTTATTTTATTATCTCCCATCTATACTTTCTTTGCTGTACTACTTTAAAGCAAATCCTACACATCAACTTATTTAACTCATATATAGTCCAGTTTGTGTATCTAATACATAAAGACTTCTTTTGCCCATTACTTATCATCCACTTAATTCTTAGATAACTCTTGCTGATGAGAAATTTCTTCCTTGAATCTTGTGGTGAAAGTTGGCTTCCTGTATATCTGGCTCATTGATTTCTGGTTTGTCTTTGCAAAAAGGCATAGTAACCTCTTTATCTTTCATAAAATATCTTGAAATCAACAAATACTTAAATTCTGTTTGTATGACTTATGATAGCTACCTTTCTTCCGTGCCCATTCCAAAACATTTTGAGATCACACCTAATGTATTTTATTTAACCATCAGGCCTCTGATGAGATTTCTTTCTGTCTTAGCCAGGCTTCTCTAAACACTATCCAAATGTTCAAGGTCTGTCTTAAAATGAGACATCAGAACACAATTCAGTCCTCTGGAGATGGTCTGACCACTGAAAAGTGCAGTGTTGTTTTCCTTGGTCTGGATACACACACAGAGTAAGTTTTTTAATAGGAAACAGAGCTTGTTGGCTCACATTGAGCTTTAGTCAACTGAAACAGCTCAGTATTTTTTATCAAAATTGTTACAAAAGCACTTCTCTTTGTATCTATGAAATTGATTTTGCTGAATCTAAATGCAGGCTTAACATTTTTATGCCTGTTGAATTTTATCTTATAAGTTTTTTCTTGTCTTGGTTGTGCTATCTAACAAATTAGCCAGTTCTCTTAGTTTTATGCCATATGTAACTTTAACAAGCCTGACTTCTAGATCTACATGTAATTGGTAAAGAGGCAGGACAGCCAAATGGAAATGAGCCTGGGCTCTGGAGTCAGGCAGCAGGGGAAACTCCTGGCTCTGTATCCACCAGCTGTGTATCTCAGGTGGGTGCCTCTACCTTTCTCACCCTCGATTTCTCATCTTTACAATGGGGAATATGTTAGTAGCTACTTTGTAGGGCTTTTATGCAGAATAAATCAATTAGCATGGGAAGTGCTTAAAATTCCTAGCACTAGTCCAGAGTAAGTACATGTTAGTTATTATTAATCAATAAGCATGTTGAAAAGAGAAGGGTCAAGAGCAGAACCCTGGAGGTCATGAACCAACTTTATTTGAGAAGAGTCATTCAAACAGCCAAGAATCCACCCAATATTTTATTATCCAAACCAAATATTTTCTGTCTTAGCCAGGCTTCTCTTGTTGATATCAAGATACATTATTTTTGGTTCCAGTCAAGAAGGCAGAGTAGTCAGTTCCTGGTGTCACTCTCTCCCACAGAGTGACCAGTTTGCAGCTTTTGAGGTGCAGTGACAGAGGACCTGAAATCTGTGCTGGAGCAGACAGGAGCCACCCACCACAGGACCCCAGTTCAGGTTGCTCCCTATTCCGTAGAGAGAATTTAGAGCTTCTGGGACCACATGCCTGGAGCCTGCCAGCTGGAGAAGGCACGCGGGGCTGGGACTTCTGGTTAAGGCTATTTTCTGCTGTCCAGAAGCAGCAGTCTCTTCAGGATCCAAGCCAGACATCAGGGTGAAACGAGTGGACTGTGAAATCCTCGGCCACAATGACCAAACACCAAAGGAAAGAAACCAGAAATATGAAAAATCAAGAAAGTACATTGCCACCAAAGGAAATTAAGAACTTTCAAGCACTAGATCCTATAGAACAGGAAGTCATTGAAATGACAGAAAAGGAATTTAGAGTAACTATTCTAAGGAAATTAAATGAGATACAAGAAAACTCAGTGAAACAATACAATGAAATGAGAAAAAATATACAGGATCTGAAAGAAGAAATGTACAAAGAAATCAATGCTTTGAAAAAGAATGTAGCTGAGCTTGTGGAGCTGAAGGATTCATTCAATGAAATAAAAAAACACAATAGAGAGTTTAACCAGCAGACTTGAACAAGCAGAAGAAAGAATTTTTGACCTCAAAGACAGGCTGTTTGAATTATCACAGGCAGACCAGAAAAAAGAAAAAAATATTGAAGAAAATTTAAGAGAGACAACTGATAACCTTCAGTGCTCAAATATCTGAATCATGGGTATTCCAGAAGGGGAGGAAAAAGGAAATGGCATTGAAAACATTCAATGAGATAATAGCAGAAACTTCCCAGATTTAGGGAAAGTCAGAGATCCCCAGATTCAGGAAGCCCAAAGATCACCAAACACATTCAACCCAAAAAGGTTCTCTCTAAGACATGTGATAATCAAACTGACAAAATTCAAAGACAAAGAGAGAATCTTAAAAGCTGCAAGAGAGAAGTGGCAAGTCACCTATAAGGGACCCACAATCAGAATAACTTCAGACTTTTCATCATAAACTCTAAAAGCCAGAAAAGAATGGTATGATATATTCAAAACACTAAAGGACAAAAATTGCCAGCCAAGAATACTTTACCCAGCAAGGCTATCCTTCTGAAATGAAGGACGAATAGTATATTTCTCAGACAAAAAAAAACTGCGAGAGTTTATTACCACACAACCAGCCCTACAAAAAATTCTCAAGGTAGTACTGAGTTTGATGCCACAAAAAACAACGATCACTGCCATGAATACACAAGAAAGAACAATACCTAACAGCAAAACAAAAATGCTAACAAAAGAGAAAAAGAATAGTTTATCTATCACCCCAAGAAACCAACAACAAATACAGAAGACAAACAAATTTTGTAAGAAAGGAACAAAAGATAATTAAGACAGCTAAACAAAAATCAATATAATGCTAGGAGTAAATCAACACCTTTCAATAATAACTCTGAATGTGAAGGGCCTAAATTCCCCATTCAAAAGACACTGACTGACTGACTGTATTAAAAAGATGGACCCAACAATATGCTGTCTTCAAGAGACTCACTTGACCTGTAAAGACACACATAGACTAAGAGTGAAAGGATGGAAGAAGATATATTATGCAAGTAGAAATGAAAAACAAGCTGAAGTAGCTATTCTTATATCAGATAACACAGACTTTTTTTTTTGTCTTTTCCATGACCGGCGCTCAGCCAGTGAGTGCACCGGCCATTCCTATATAGGATCCGAACCCGCAGCGGGAGCGTCGCTGCACTCCCAGCGCCGCACTCTCCCGAGTGTGCCACGGGCTCGGCCCTAAAACAGACTTTAAAGCAAAAACCATTAAAAGAGATAAAGATGGCCAATATATAATGATAAAAGGATCTATCCATCAAGAAGACATAACTATCATAAATATATATGCACCTAATGTTGGAGCAGCCAGATTTACAAAGCAAGCACTATTAGAACTAAAGAAAGAAATAGACACTAACACCATAATAGTGGGGGACCTGAACACCCCACTCTCATCATAGGACAGATCATCTAAGCAAAAAATCAACAGAGAAACACAAGATCTAAACAATACTTTAGACCAATTGGATTTGGCAGATATCTACAGAACATTCCACCGAACAACCTCAGAATATTCGTTTTTCTCATCAGCATATGGAACATTCTCCAGGAGAGACCACATGTTAGGTCACAAAGCAAGTCTTAAGAAACTCAGAAAAATTGGAATTTTTCCATGTATTTTTTCTGATCACAATGAATTAAAATTAGAAATCAATAATAAATGAAACTCTGAAAACTATAGAAACTCATGGAAATTAAACATTTTACTTAATGACATGTGAGTCCAAGAAGAAATTAAATGGGAAATAAAAAAATTTCTTGAAACTAATGAAAATAATGACACATCATACCAAAACCTGTGGGATACTGCAAAAGCAGTGTTAAGGGGGAAATTTATTGCACTAAATGCTTACTTCAGAAGAATGGAAAGATAGCAAAAAAACAACCTAACACTTCACCTTAAAGATCTAGAAAAACAAGAACAATCCAAACCTGAAGTTAGTAGATGGAAAGAAATAATTAAGATCAGAGCAGAACTAAATGAAATAGAAACATGAAAAACAATACAAAAAATCAATGAAACAAAAAGTTGGTTCTTTGAAAAGATTAATAAAATCAACAAACCTTTAGCAAGACTATGAAGAGAGAAGACCCAAATAACAAGAATTAGAAATGAAAAGGTGATATTACAACTGACATCTCAGAAATACAAGGAATCATTAGAGACTACTATAAACATCTATATGTCAACAAATTTGAAAATCTGGAGGAAATGGATAAATTTCTGGATGCATACAAATTACCAAAACTGAGCCAAGAAGATATAGAATATCTGAACAGACCAATAACAATAAAAGAGATTGAAGCTGTTATCAGAAGGCTCCCAAGAAAGAAAAGGCCATCACTGGATGGGTTCACTGCAGAGTTCTACCAAATCTTCAAAGAGGAACAGATACCAATTCTCAACAAACTGTTTCAAAAGATTGAAACAGAGGCCATTCTCCCAAACTCATTCTATGAGGCAAATATCACTCTGATACCCAAACCAGACAATAATGCATCAAAAATGTAAAACTACAGGCCAATATCCTTGATGAATATAGATGCAAAAATTTTCAGTAAAATACTAGCTAACAGAATACAGCAACACATACACAAAATTATACACCATGATCAAGTGGGATTCATCCCAGGGATGCAAGGTTGGTTCAGCATATGCAAATCAATAAATGTGGTACACCATGTTAATACAAACAAAGACAAAACCCACATGATCATCTCTATCAGTGTTGAAAAAGCATTTGGCAAAATTCAATATCCTTTGATAAAGACTCTCTACAAGTTAGGCATAGATGGAAAGTATCTCAACATAATTAAAGCCATATAAGATAAGCCCACTGCCAATATCATCCTGAATGGGGAAAAGCTGAAAGCTTTTCCCTTTAAAACAGGAACTAGACAAGGATG
Organism: Cynocephalus volans; assembly: GCF_027409185.1. Lineage (NCBI taxonomy): Eukaryota > Metazoa > Chordata > Mammalia > Dermoptera > Cynocephalidae > Cynocephalus > Cynocephalus volans. The sequence continues at coordinate 122,836,133 of NC_084462.1, read as the reverse complement.
ACTACTCTCACCACTCCTATTCAGCACAGTGTTGGAAGTAGTAGCCAGAGCATTCAGAGAAGAGAAGGAAATAAAGGGCATCCAGATCAGAAAGGATGAAGTCAAGCTGTCCCTTTTTGCAGATGTTATGATCCTATATATTGAGCAGCCTAAAGCTTCTATAAAAAAACCTCCTGGAGTTGATAAATGATTTCAGCAAAGTTGCAGGATACAAAATCACACAAAAATCAGTAGCATTTCTATACTCCACCAGTGAACATGCAGAAAAAGAAATCAAGAAAGCTAGCCCATTTAAAACAGCCACCAAAAAAATAAAATATTTAGGAATAAAGCTGACCACGGATGTGAATAATCTCTGTGAAGAGAACTGCAAACCACTGTTGAGAGAAATTAAAGAAGATGTTAAGATATCCCATGCTGTTGGACTCTAAGAATTAACATTGTGAAAATGTCCATATTACCCAAAGTGATTTACAGATTCAATGTAATCCCCATCAAAATTCCAATGACATTTTTCTCTGAGATGGAAAAAGCTATCCAGTCATTTATATGGAACAACAAAAGACCATGCATAGCCAAAGCAATCCTGAGCAAAAAAAATAAAGCTGGAGGCATAACACTACCTGACTTTAGACAATATTACAAAGCTATAATAACCAAAACAGCATGGTACTGGCATAAAAATAGACATACAGACCAATAGAATAGAATAGAGAACCCAGAAATCAATCCACACACCTACAGCCATCTGATCTTTGACAAAGGCAGCAAAGCTACATACTGGGGAAGAGACTGCCTTTTCTTCATGTGATGCTGGGAAAACTGGATAATCATATGTAGGAGAATGAAACTAGACTTGTATCTCTCACCATATACCAAAATCAACTCAAAATGGATTAAAGAATTAAATATACATCTTGATACAATAAAACTCCTTAAAGAAAACATAGGGAAAACACTCCAGGAAGTACGAGTGGGTACAGAATACATGAATAGGACCCAAAAAACAAACACAGGCAACTAAAGGTAAAATAAACAAATGGGATTATATTGAACTAAAAAGCTTCTGCACAGCAAAAGAAACAATCAACAGAGTAAAGAAACAACCAACAGAATGGGAGAAAATATTTGCAAAATATACATCTGACAAAAGATTAATATCCAGAATATACAAGGAACTCAAACAACTTCACAACAAAAAAACAAATAACCCAATTTAAAAAATGGGCAAAGGAGCTGAAAAGGCATTTCTTTTTTTTTTTTTTAATTTAAATTTTAATTTATTTTTTAATTTATTTTTTATTTTTTATTTTATTTTATTTTTTTTTAATTTTATTTTGTCGATATACATTGTGGCTGATTATTGCTCCCCATCACCAAAACCTCCCTCCCTTCTCCCTCCCCCCTTCCCCCCAACAATGTCCTTTCTGTTTGCTTGTCGTATCAACTTCAAATAATTGTGGTTGTTATATCTTCTTCCCCTCCCCCGGTTTTTATTTTCTGTGTGTGTGTGTGTGTGTGTGTGTGTGTGTGTGTGTGTGTGTGTGAATTTATATATTAATTTTTAGCTCCCACCAATAAGTGAGAACATGTAGTATTTCTCTTTCTGTGCCAGAGTTGTTTCACTTAATATAATTCTCTCAAGGTCCATCCATGTTGTTGCAAATGGCAGTATTTCATTCGTTTTTACAGCTGAGTAGTATTCCATTGTGTAGATGTACCACATTTTCCGTATCCACTCATCTGATGATGGACATTTGGGCTGGTTCCAACTCTTGGCTATTGTAAAGAGTGCTGCGATAAACATTGGGGAACAGGTATACCTTCGACTTGATGATTTCCATTCCTCTGGGTATATGCCCAACAGTGGGATAGCTGGGTCGTATGGTAGATCTATCTGCAATTGTTTGAGGAACCTCCATACCATTTTCCATAGAGGCTGCACCATTTTGCAGTCCCACCAACAATGTATGAGAGTTCCTTTTTCTCCGCAGCCTCGCCAGCATTTATCATTCATAGTCTTTTGGATTTTAGCCATCCTAACTGGGGTTAGATGGTATCTCAATGTGGTTTTGATTTGCATTTCCCGGATGCTGAGTGATGTTGAGCATTTTTTCATATGTCTGTTGGCCATTTGTATATCTTTCTTAGAGAAATGCCTACTTAGCTCTTTTGCCCATTTTTTAATTGGGTTGCTTGTTTTCTTCTTGTAAAGTTGTTTGAGTTCCTTATATATTCTGGATATTAATCCTTTGTCAGATGTATATTTTGCAAATATTTTCTCCCACTCTGTTGGTTGTCTTTTAACTCTGTTAATTGTTTCTTTTGCTGTGCAGAAGCTTTTTAGTTTGATATAAGCCCATTTGTTTACTTTTCCTTTGGTTGCCCGTTCTTTTGGGGTCATATTCATGAAGTCTGTGCCCAGTCCTATTTCCTGAAGTGTTTCTCCTATGTTTTCTTTAAGAAGTTTTATTGTTTCAGGGTGTATATTTAAATCCTTAATCCATTTTGAGTTGATTTTAGTATACGGTGAGAGGTATGGATCTAGTTTCATTCTCCTGCATGTGGATATCCAGTTATCCCAGCACCATTTGCTGAAGAGGCAGTCCCTTCACCAGTGAATAGGCTTGGTGCCTTTGTCAAAGATCAGATGGAAGTAAGTGTGTGGGTTGATTTCTGGATTCTCTATTCTATTCCATTGGTCAGTGTGTCTGTTTTTATGGCAGTACCATACTGTTTTGGTTATTATAGCTTTGTAGTATAGCTTAAAGTCAGGTAGTGTTATGCCTCCAGCTTTATTTTTTTTGCTCAGCATTGCTTTGGCTATTCGTGGTCTTTTATTGTTCCATATAAATGTCTGGATAGTTTTTTCCATTTCTGAGAAAAATGTCTTTGGAATTTTGATGGGGATTGCATTGAATTTGTATATCACTTTGGGTAGTATGGACATTTTCACTATGTTGATTCTTCCAATCCAAGAGCATGGAATATCTTTCCATCTTCTTGTATCCTCTCTAATTTCTCTCAGCAGTGGTTTGTAGTTCTCATTATAGAGATTTTTCACCTCCTTGGTTAACTCAATTCCTAAGTATTTTATTTTTTTGGTGGCTATTGTAAATGGGCAGGCTTTCTTGATTTCTCTTTCTGCATGTTCACTATTGGAGAATAGAAATGCTACTGATTTTTGTGTGTTGATTTTGTATCCTGCTACTGTGCTGAAATCATTTATCAATTCCAACAGTTTTTTTGTAGAGGTTTTAGGCTGTTCGATATATAGGATCATGTCATCTGCAAACAGGGACAGTTTGACTTCATCTTTTCCAATCTGGATGCCCTTTATTTCCTTCTCTTCTCTGATTGCTCTGGCTAGTACTTCCAACACTATGTTGAATAGGAGTGGTGAGAGTGGGCATCCTTGTCTAGTTCCTGTTCTTAAAGGAAAAGCTTTCAGCTTTTCCTCATTTAGGATGATATTGGCAGTGGGTTTGGCATATATGGCTTTATTTATGTTGAGATACTTTCCCTCTATACCTAACTTATAGAGGGTCTTTGTCATGAATGAGTGCTGAACTTTATCAAATGCTTTTTCAGCATCTATAGAGATGATCATATGGTCCTTGTGTTTGAGTTTATTAATATGGTGTATCACATTTATTGATTTGCGTATGTTGAACCAACCTTGCATCCCTGGGATGAATCCCACTTGATCGTGATGAATAATTTTTCGTATGTGTTGCTGTATTCTGTTTGCTAGTATTTTAGTGAGGATTTTTGCATCTATATTCATCAAGGATATCGGCCTGTAGTTTTCTTTTTTGGTTATATCTTTACCTGGTTTTGGAATCCATCTGGTCCTGGGCTTTTCTTTGTTGGGAGCCTTCTGATAACAGCTTCAATCTCCTTTATTGTTATTGGTCTGTTCAAATTTTCTACGTCTTCACGGTTCAGTTTTGGGAGCTTGTGTGTGTCCAGAAATTTATCCATTTCCTCCAGATTTTCAAATTTGTTGGCGTATGGTTGTTTATAGTAGTCGCGAAATATTCCTTGTATTTCAGATGAATCAGTTGTAATATCGCCTTTTTCATTTCTAATTTTTGTTATTTGAGTCTTCTCTCTTCTTTTTTTTGTTAGCCATGCTAATGGTTTGTCAATTTTATTTATCTTCTCAAAAAACCAACTTTTTGATTCGTTGATCTTTTGAATTGTTTTTTGGTTTTCAATTTCATTCAGTTCTGCTCTGATCTTAATGATTTCTTTCCGTCTGCTAACTTTAGGTTTGGATTGTTCTTGTTTTTCTAGTTCTTTAAGGTGAAGTGTTAGTTTGTTCACTTGCCATCTTTTTATTCTTCTGAAGTGAGCGTTTAATGCAATAAATTTTCCCCTCAATACTGCTTTTGCAGTATCCCACAGGTTTTGGTATGATGTATCATTGTTTTCATTAGTTTCAATAAATTTTTTGATTTCCTGCTTGATTTCTTCTTGGACCCATATGTCATTAAGTAGAATGCTGTTTAATTTCCATGTGTTTGTATAGTTTCCAGATGTTCGTTTGTTATTAATTTCTAGTTTTAATCCATTGTGGTCTGAGAAGATACATGGGATAATTGCAATTTTTTTGAATTTATTGAGACTTGATTTGTGACCTAATATGTGATCTATCCTGGAGAATGATCCATGTGCTGATGAGAAAAATGAATATTCTGAGGTTGTTGGGTGGAATGTTCTTTAGATATCTGCCAATTCCAATTGGTCTAGAGTCTTGTTTAGAGCTTGTGTTTCTCTACTGATTCTTTGCCTAGATGATCTGTCTAATATTGACAGTGGGGTGTTCAGGTCCCCTGCTATTATGGTATTAGTGTCTATTTCCTTCTTTAGGTCTAATAGAGTTTGTTTTATAAATCTGGCTGCTCCAACATTGGGTGCATACATATTTATGATTGTTATGTCTTCTTGATGGATCAGTCCTTTTATCATTAAGTAGTGTCCCTCATTGTCTCTTTTTATGGTTTTTAGTTTAAAGTCTATTTTGTCAGATATAAGAATAGCTACTCCAGCTCGTTTTACTTTTCTGTTTGCATGGTAAATCTTTTTCCATCCTTTCACTCTTAGTCTGTGTGAATCTTTATGGGTGAGGTGGGTCTCTTGTAGGCAGCATATAGTTGGGTCCTGCTTTTTGATCCAGTCAGCCAGTCTGTGTCTTTTAATTGGGGAATTTAAGCCTTTTACATTAAGAGTTGTTATTGAAAGGTGTTGATTTATTCCTAGCATTTTATTGGTTGTTTGGTTTTCTTAGGTGTCTTTTGTTCCTTGCTTTCTGATTTACTGTTTGTTTTCTGTGTTTGTTGGTTCCTTAGGTTGTAGATAGTGTTTTTGTTAGCTTGTTTTCTCTTCATGAATGCCATTTTTATTATACTAGCGGGTTTAGATTTTTCTTGGGTTTTTATGGCAGTGGTAGTTATTTTTCAGGAACCAAACCCAGTACTCCCTTGAGGATTTCTTGTAAGGGTGGTCGTGTGGTAGTGAACTCCCGCAGTTTTTGTTTGTCTGTGAAATATACTATTTGCCCCTCATTTCGGAAGGATAGCCTTGCAGGGTAGAGTATTCTTGGCTGGCAATCTTTGTCTTTTAGTATTTTGAAAATATCATCCCATTCCTTTCTAGCTTTTAGGGTTTGTGATGAAAAGTCTGATGTTAACCTGATTGGGGCTCCCTTATAGGTGATTTGACGCTTCTCTCTTGCAGCTTTTAAGATTCTCTCTTTGTCTCTGAGTTTTGCCAATTTGACTATGACATGTCTTGGAGAAGGTCTTTTTGGGTTGAATACATTTGGAGATCGTTGAGCTTCCTGGATCTGAAGATCTGTGATTTTTCCTATACCTGGGAAGTTTTCTGCCACTATTTTGTTGAATATGTTTTCAATGGAATCTCCATTTTCCTCCCCTTCTGGAATACCCATGACTCGGATATTTGAGCGCTTGAGGTTGTCTGATATCTCTCTCAGATTTTCTTCAATGTCCTTGATTCTTTTTTCTTTCTTTTTGTATGCTTGTGTTATTTCAAACAGCCCATCTTCAAGTTCAGAGGTTCTCTCTTCAACTTCGACAAGCCTGCTGGTTAAACTCTCCGTTGTGTTTTTTATTTCGCTGAATAACTTCTTCAGTTCAGCAAGTTCTGCTACATTTTTTTTCAGGACATTGATTTCCTTGTACATTTCCTCTTTCAGATCCTGTATACTTTTCCTCATTTCATCATGATGTCTAGCTGAGTTTTCTTGTATCTCATTCAGTTTCCTTCGAATTATCACTCGAAATTCCTTGTCAGTCATTTCAAGGGCTTCTTGTTCTATAGGATCTAGAGTTTGAGATTTATTAACTTTTGGTGGTGTACTTTCTTGATTTTTTGTATTTCTGGTGTTTTTTTTTTGGTGTTTATTCATTGTGGCAGGGGGTTTCACAGTCCACCGGTTTGAGACTAATGACTAACTAGGATGTTGCTGTGGTTGCCAATTTCGTATTGCTCCCTCCGTGACTACTCAGTTGGCCTCTAGTGCCTTGTGTGTGTGGTTGCCTCAGGTCTTGGGCTTCTCTGGGGAGCCACCTTTCTGGTCAGCTTGGACTCTGCTGGGCTGGTGGATCACATACCACAGGGTGTGTGATCTCTGTTGAGCTTTCACTTCCTGTGCAGGACATCTCCCCGTTCCGTGTGCTCTGGCCCAGGCTGTTAGATCGTGCAGTGGCGACCCCACCGGGTGTGTGGTTTCTGTCGAGTCTCCGCCTCCCTGGCCTCACGTCTCCCCACTCTGTTAGCACTGTGCTGTGCTAGGGCGTGTCTTCTGCACCCCTTGTCTATCAGCTGGGCCTTCAAGCCCCTGCTCGGCACTGCCTCGCCCAGGAAGTCTACCAGGTTTCTGCTAGGTACAGACGACCGGTCTCTCTGGGTGTCTTTGTAGCACTATGTAGATCTTTCTCGGGTCTTGTTCACCTTTGTATCCCCCCAGTATAAACCGAGTCTGGCGCCCGCCTGCAGTCTGCTCTCCGGCAGGTTCAAGCGGACCTGGGAACTCTCCTACCACACTATTCCCAACCAGAAATTCGTTAGGCTTTTTTCCGAACTGGTGGCTGCAGAGATGGTATCTGCCTCCCAGTAAAAGGAAGTTTACCGGGGGCCGGAGTCCAGGGTGTGGTGGAGTTATAGTCGGCCCGCCCGTACTTCCTTGCCCTCCCGACACTGGCCGGGGACACCCCACGCCACCAACCTGCCAGAAAACCGCGGAGGGAGTGGGAGGGGAGGCCGGCCCGCAGGCTCCGGGAAGCCCCGCGCTGGGCCAAGCAAGGGAGAAGGCTCAGTGATGGCCGAGCCGGGCGGAGCTGCTCGCACCTGGGAAAATGGAGGCAGCACCGGGGCGGTGAGTGGCCTGGTGGTGCAGGTGGGAGCCGGGTGGGCATCCGCCCCCCCCCGAACAGAACTGGGCCAAGGGTCACTCACAGGGTTGTGCCAGGTCGGGCGCTCACTCTCTGTCTCTGGTTTGTTGCCTTCCCCGTTCGCGGCCGCTACCGCCTCGGGCTGTTCAGTCGCGGCGCGGCTCGGGCGCTCCCAGGAGTCTTCTTTAATGCCGGCCTGAAACCTCGAATCCTGAATAGGGCAGCTGGCTGCCTTCAGCGCGGCCCTGGCCTCCGGGATCCTGTCTGCATCCACAGCTGCCCTGGCGCCGTTTTCCCTGTTTCGAGACTCACTTTTGCAGCTAAGAAACAGTTCTTTTCCTGCTCCACACTTCAAAGCTGTTGACTGTAAGTGAGGCAGCCTCTCCTGCTGGGGGCAAAGTGGCGGTCACCCCCCACGACCGGCCAGCAGCAGCGGTCCTTCCTTAAGAAATGGCGAGAGGAATGTCCACAAGTTTCCCGGCTGCCTGAGGCCCAGTGGCCGCCTTTTCCACCTCAGCTACTCCGTGTCAGAGTCGTAACCAGCCCAAATGTCCATCATCTGATGAGTAGATAAGGAAACTGTGGTCTATCTACACAATGGAATACTACTCTGCTATAAAAAAGAACGAAATACTACCATTTGCGACAACATGGATGGACTTAGAGAAGATTATATTAACTGAAACAAGTCAGGCACAGAAAGAGAAATACCACATGTTCTCACTTATTTGTGGGAGCTAAAAATTAATAAATAACCACACAAACAAATAAGGGGTGGGGGGAAAAGGACAGAATAACCACAAAAATTCCTTGAACTATTTAAGTCAAGTGCACAGATACAATTTGGGGGAGGGGAGGGGAGGGGGTGGAGAGGAATTGGTAAAGGGGCATGAAAATCATGTACAATGTATTTAAGTAAAATTAAATTTAATTTAATTTAAAAAAGGATAGATAGAAACCTAAAAAAAAGATACATTATTTTTTCAGCCTTTTAATTAATTAAGTTGATTAATTAGAGCCTGAAAACTAATTAAACCAATTAAATTAATTAATTGATTCATAGTTAACTAATACAGTAGCCATATCAAGAATAGTCAGTTTAGTATGCCTCATTCTTAGTGAACCCACAAGTACTCATAAGGTTCTTTCCTCAGAGCTTCGAAACCTAGTGGATATGTTCTAGAATTTTACTAGAAGTTTTCGTCAAACTTGCTGCTTCTTATCAATGCCCTTTTCCTTTTGAAAATCAGATTGTAACAATCATATTGAGTGTGAAATAAACACAAATATCTCTTCAACCACTGCCTGAGGCCCGAGCAGCAGCATGTGGGGTGTGGAGTAGAGGAGAGGGTGTTTGCTGTAGAAGTTTACACAGAAATGTCTTGAAATCAGCTGATGAAAATTAGTTGGTAAAACAGTTGCTTAGACAAATTTGTCTAAGCTAAAATTGGTGAGTTTCTTCAAAAAATCACCCCAAACTAAGGAAGTGATATCCCAGCACAGATGGTTTAAAAAAGAGCAGCATAAGACACCCGGAAGAAAATCTGTAAAGCATGTTCAGTAAAATGTAAAATCCAGATTAACCCAGAGAAGTCAGATTGTAAAGGGTTATTTGCTCCTTTTTGAAGGAAGAATTGTACATTTATGCCAAAACTCCAAATGCTTTGCAGTTTGCAATAAAATTAGGTGTCTGTTGTCTGTTACCACATAATATCAACAAAGCTGGATGGTTTTTTCCAAACACGGAGGACAACCAGACAATAACCACTGTAAACATTGCAACTGTTTGACTTAAAAGAGAGGCCAGTGTGCCAGAATTCACTTTTGGGAGAAATGGAGGGTGGTGTGTATGGGGGCTACGAGAAGTTTGTAACTGACAAGTAGGAGAGGCATTATTTTTTCTTTTTTATAGACAAATTTAATAAAGTCCAGCTAGAGGGATGTTTAGCTGCCAGTTAAGAAAGACACTGTATCTACTAAAAGCTACTGACCAAGAGAACAAATGGTGAGCCCTACATTGATTATGCTACTGTTTCTGGACATTTTCCTCATTGATGAGGTTTAAAATGTAAAGCTGGACTTTAATTGTACATACGGTCTCAATGAGAAAATCACATTGGAAACAATAACAGATCAAATAAATCATTATTAAGGATGTAACAGCTGGAATTCAGACAATTTAAAAAAATGTTATAACATTTCAATCAGTTTCGGTGAAGGCTCACAGAATATCAATTTCACTAAATCTCTTTTCTTTCAAATATCTGTAGATCCTGAAGAGCTTCTACTTTACTATGACTATCAGGAAGCCAAAAAGGAAGACAGTGACACTGAATGACCCCTTACAGTGGCAACTCTTTGTAGCATGTCCAGGATGAAGTAGCAACGCGGGTCTATTCATTTGTACCCTGGACACAGAATCACAAATGTGATAACCAAATAATTTATTACAAAATTGAAAAATATTTCAACCCTATGTTAATTATTACAATTATAGGAAATTAATGAAATGCTAACATTAATTTTTAATTATTTCTGTTAAACTTTCTTTGAAAGTGGTTATTCTTTTTAATCATGGCAGTTAATACAGCTAGTGTATATATAATGAGATGCATAAAATTCTTCAATTTTTTAGTAAAATTTTTAATTAGCTTTTATAGCATCTTAAATTTAAGGAGCTCTCCAGTTACTGACATATAGCTATTTCAGTTGTGAACTCTCCTTGATGCTTAAGACAACCCTCTGATACAGAGTGAGCAAACCAATAAGCAGTACTATGTAGTTGAAGGACAACTCCTATCTTCCAATACATTTCTCATTTCTTATGATTTCAGAAATTACCACCACACATTCTATATCTTGTGTAAGTCGATTCATTGGAACCCAGGGACTTGAGCTTCATTATTATCCCTCAAATGTAATAGGTGGAAAGAGCGCTAGGCCAGGAGCCAGGAGACCAGAGTTCGATCCAAATATTGCCATTGACTTCCTTGTGACTTTGAGCAAAATACTAAACCCTGTTGATTCCTTACCTGTAAACCAAACATATTGAATTGTATGATTTTTTTTGAGGCTCCTTCCAATATCAAAATCCTATCTTAGTTTTTGGTTTTTCCCTTAACTGTATTTATTCTCTCCTTTCCAGTTTGACAATCATACTTTGTGATGATATGAAAGGGAGCAAAATAGTTGAATATTCTTATTTCATAACTATCATCAGTTAATGTTATACCATCTGCTCTAAGATTTAGACCAACCTCTACTTATTTTTTTTTCTCTTTTCTCTAAGCCTAGCTTTAAAAAACAAACCAACAAAAAAAGGGGGGGGGGGTGGCTGTATGATTTTTTGCTGAGCCTTGCTCATAGGATTTACGAGTTCTGATAAAATACGGCTTGAATCCCAGCTCTGCCTTATGGAAGCTGTGTAAAGTCTGTAAGTCTACCAAATTCTCTAAAATTCAGCTTCCTCATTTATTAAACTGTGATAATATCAGTGTCTACTTCATGTGATTATTGTGGGGATTACATGAAAAATAGCATGAAAAATGCTTTGCTGCTATCATCGTCATCATTGTCGTCATCATCTTCATTGTCAGTATTACTTTAAACTTTATTTTTGAAATACTGTTACTGGGTTTTCATTACTTTCTATTAAAAAACAATAACTATGTCCCCTCATACATGTAGATAATTTCACAGTTTACAAGGTATTTTTGATTGTTGATAATACTGAGTTGAGAAGGATTTGTATCTCCACATTACAGATCAGAGAGTCTCAGAGAGGTTTAGTAACTTGTCCAAAGAACTTACTACACAGAAGGCTCCTGCCTGCTTGTCTGCTTTCCTCACCCCGTCGTGCCTAGCCTGGGAAGGGAGGCAGGACAGTGATAAACAGCGTCGGGTGGCTTTGCAACGAGTTGTCTGTGATGAACATCAGCACTGGAAAACTTGATGTTGACTTGAGAGAACACTGGTATTTTATTATAGAGCGTACTACATTTCTTGCAATAGAAACCTATAAGGTGTTTTTCTCCCCTTCTAAACACTGGCTCAGCAGTAGGGGTTTTGTCTCAAAATTTATTTCCAATTTTAAATAACAGAAATATGATACTTAATAAAAACACAGTGTCCAGTGTCGGATTCTAGGGGGTTCGGAAGAGTTGGGGGTGGTTGGGAGGTAGCGAGTGGTCACAGGACGTAGAAAAGGCCTTTAATCGCACCCGGTGCATTTGCTGGGGAAGGACACAGATGGTATAAAAAGTCACACTCTGCTTCATCTGTTACACTTCCCGCCTGTTTGTCTTCCTGCAGTCAACAGGAAAATAGTTGCTCTTGTCCTCTAGGGCACTTTTCCATGAGAAAGTTTCCACCAATTTGAAGAAAAATAGAAAAAGGACAACGCAGTTTTTCGTTTAGCTAATTTTACGCTTCGATCTAAGAGAAATCCTTAAGCTTCCTGTTTTTTTATTTTAAAAGGTCCTTTTCTGAAATGATGGCAATAGTAGATGGCAGCTGACTTTCTTTAATTCGCTAAGGAGACCAAATAAAAAGTTGATAAATGTGCATTGGCTTCCAACCTTCTTTTACAGATTGTGTTGGTTCGTGCAATCCAGAAGCCTGGTACCGTGGAGACGTCCACAGTTGAGAGGCAGCCGAGGCCGGGATTCTCCGTGCGGGGCGGGAGGCGCCGGGCACCGCTGAGCAGGAGCCCTGGGCCCTCCGAGCTCCCGGCTGCTGCGCCTGCCTTGAAGCCGCATCCGTCCGAGTGAGTGGCCTGCGGTTTGGTTGAGTTTCTCCCCAGAGACTGTGCAGTCTAAGTAGGTTGGGTAACGCTTCCATTTTTTCTCTACCCCAAAATAAACCAGACTGGCAGGATTCAAGAGACATAAAATTAGTTATTATTGGCTGATTCAGCAATAAAGCCAAGAAGCAAAATCTGCTAAGGGGAAAATATTCTAAGAGTGGGAATGAGAGAGCATAAAGCGAGCCTTAACTAGCTGAGGAAGATCCTCTCTGTCTGCAGCTGATAAACTGCTTTTGTAACTGGATGAAATGTCGTCCCCAGTCAGGAATCCACTGCCGCAGACACTTCCAGACCGACAGCAACGTGGGTGAGCAGATAGCATTCAGTCGGGACTTGTGCACGCACCCTTAGGGCAGGATTTTGCAAATATAGGCATCAGCCATTAGGGAATAATTCAGTGATAATTTATCCTTAAGGTCACAATTACCACTTGCATTACATATTCATTTCAGACTTAAAAACAAAAATCGAGTGAGCTGAAATTGTCTGAAAAGAATTTTCTGGGTCCATTTCTTCCATTTCCTTATATGACTGCTGCTTTGGCAGCCTAAACCTCTAATCACACCAGTTCTACTCCAAAGTTCTACAGAGTGAAGAACTGGATGTTTTCTTTGTATTAACATCTTGAAATAATTTTTAGATTCTGGAATTGATTTGGGGGACTGTGTCCTAATTTTTTCTGCTGTGCTTGGGCCCTGTTTCATTAATGTGGGTGGAACTTAGACCTGCTTTCCCCCTTAATAACTGGAACTGAGATGGATGAGTTGAAGGATAGGTTTCAGGCATCCCAAAGGAAGTGACTTGACGTTTAGTCTATCTCACTCCATTCCAAATGGTAGGCACATACCCTCCCACCCCATCACCTAATAATAAAGCCAGGCAGTACATCAAGGCCTCAGACAAAAGGCCCATTAGGCATGTCTGTGATTAAAGTTGCTTAGCTAGAAGTCATTGAGAATTTTCAGTCCAGGATCAGTAGTGAATCAGATCCAATTTGCATAAACTACGAGGCACTTCATTAAGGCTAATCATTTCCCTCTATCCTTTGGTAATAAATCATCCTTCCATGGGGTTCATTTAGAATGAGCTTGAGAATTTGCCTTCAGAATACTTCAACACTGTTAAGATCACTTTAGCTATGCTCTTTGGCCTCATTTGCTAAGGTAGTAGCTGTTGGCAGCCCCACCTTAGAAAAAGTTTCCTAGAAATCTAAACTGTGATTAGGATCTACGTGCTGATGGCCAAGACCTGTAAGATAATGAAGTGTGCATCTTTTAAAGCACTAGTAGAGCAAGTCATACGTGTTTAAACTGTTAAAGTAGTCAGGCTACATAGAGCATTGTGTTGAGCCAACTGATCATTAAATAATTTTACATACCCTTCTTGGGAATGAGTGTATTTAAACCCAGGAAAATCGACTGGGTTTAAGCTTCTAGAGTTCTCACGTGGATCATTCATTCTTTGCAATCACTTGAGAGTGTGATGAGATGCTGCTTGTTTGCCCCAAAGGATTATTCTTTCTTATTTCCTCTCATTTGCACGCTCTGCCCTGGTGCCTGGAACATTCTGCCCACCCTCCCTATAGTCCCTTTGCTTGTGCCTGTTGAAACATTTATCACACTGCAATGTAACTTCCTTTTCACTTGTTTGTCTCTTTCATTCCTTGAACATAGGGATTCCATGCCTAACACATAGCAGATAATAAATATACATTGAATAAAACATTGTGAGTTATGAGACGGTGGCTATAATGGGCTACACAACTTATTAAAAGGAGGATGTTGACCTCTATATATTAGTGTATAAAGATGTCCATGTATTTTGTAATATAGCTACTGGAAAAAAAAGCAAGATGAGAACTTTTTTATGTTTTTAACTGTATTTCCTTTTTTTTAAAGAAAATGTAATTTTATTAATATTATTTTTTACATTCTAGGATGTTGTTGTGGAGCAGTTGGGAGGGAGGGGGAGAGGGGAAAGGGGAAGGAAATGGGATGGAAGAAGGAAGAAGGAGGAGGGGTGGGATTGAGGCCTGTGGCACCCCCCTCATTCCTACAGAGGAGGCCGGAAGAGTTCCAGCAATGGCTTGGTCATTGCTGGGCTGGGTGCAGGCGTCAGGGGGCTGTGGCAAAAGCCCTTGCCCCCCACCATCCCAGCTTGGGAACCTGGGGTGCTTCCTACAGAGGCTTAGTGGTCACTGCTGGGCTAACTGTGGGTGTCGGAGGGCATGGCTGAGGCCCAAGGCCCCTACCACCCCAGGTCGGGAGAGCCTGGGGCGCTTCCTGCGGTGGCTTGGTGGTCACTGCAGGGCTGGCTGTGCGTGTTGGGGGATGTGGCCAAGTCCTGCTTCCCCCACCCTCAGGATTGGTTGTGGGTATTGCGGGTCATTGCTGAGGCCCCCGGCCCTCCCACCTTTCTGGCTTGGTAGCCCAGGAGACTTCCAGTCCTTCCAGGTGTTATAGGTGCTCTTTGGTAAAATGAGACCGTTGTTAGTTAATACAAAACTTTGTCTCTGGTCTGTTGGTACTTTGTTTTTTCTTTCAGTTCTGTGTTGGATTATTTGCTGTTCCCACCACTTAAACTCTGCTCTGGAACTAATTTGTTGTCCTTTGCTTACTTCTAAAATGGGGGAACTTCCTGTGGGGACAAGTACTTGAGCTCTGGTTGAGCTAAATTGCTGCTTTGCTGCTGATTCCCTGGGGATGGCTTTCTGAGCAGCTCAGGTTTTAATGGTTGGCTTTACAGGTACTTCCGGCTCTCAAGAGATCTGGTGCACCTGGGTTGTGTACAAACTGTTGTCTGGTCCTGAGTGTTTTCATCAAACTGCACCCCATGCAACTCTATATTCCTGACCAGTCTCCTCTGTGTGGTCCTGTGATGACTGAGGTACAGATCAGCTGTTCTTCCTGTGCCCCAGTGTTCTCCTGGTGGGCCCGTCTCCCTGTCTGCCCATGCTGCAAACACTTCCCATGGGACGGGCCATGCGCTGGTCCCTTTCAATGACTCACTGGCCTCCCAGTGGCTCCTTTTTTTCAGTTGCTGTGGCCCCTCACTCCCATGGGGTCCATGGGAACCCTATTAATGGTCTTGCTGTCCTGCGGGCCACCAAGGCCTTCTTCTCCCCTGCTACCTCCAAGCAACTCAATCTGAAGGGCACAGCTGTGGCTTTTGCCAGCTCCTGCTCTGTGCACTCAGCAGCTCCAGCCTGGTCACAGCTGGGGCTCGAAATAGTCAGAGCAGTTTTTTCTTTCTCTCATCATGGCTTCTCCTGCCTTCGTGCGCTCTGTAGGTTTCTCATCCTCTTCCCCTGAGTTCTATCAGCCCAGCTTGGCTGTTGTTGCTTTTTTATAGTTGTAAATTGGTTGATTTGTGAGAGAGATTGATGCTGGGGACCATCTATTCTGCCATCTTCACTGGAAGTGAAGATAAGAATGATATGCACAGGATGGTCCCAATTTTGTTTAAAAAAATGCTTATATGTATATTCATAGAAAAAGTTGAAAAGTGTAAGTATGCAGGGGTTGTATCTGTGGTGTAACGGTAGGGTTTTTGTTTTTGGCTTTATAAGTTTTCATATTTTGATATGTTAAATTAAGTGTATTACTATAGTAAATTAAAGAAACCAATAAACAATTTTAAGAACCATGAGATTATAGATTTTAGTGGCAAATTATTATTAATTTACAATCACTGTGTTAGTTTTCTAGGGCTGCTCTTTGTGGTTTAAAACAACAGAAATTTATTCTTTCAGAGTTCTGGAGGCTAGAAGTCTAAAAAGATGGTATTGACAAAGCCATGTTCCCTCTAAAGGCTCTAAGAAAAAAATCCTCTGCTTCTTTTAGCCTCTGGTGGTTGCTGGCAATCCTTGGCATTTTTTGGTTTGTGCACACATCACTCTGGTCTCTGCCTCCATCTTCATATAAGATTCTTCTCTGTGGCTTAACACAGCTTTCTTATAAAGACTCCAGTCATTGAAGTGAGGGTCCATTCTAATCCAGTATTATCTTAAAATAACATAATTAATTACATCTACAAAGACCCTATTTCCAAAAATCACATTCTGAGGTTCTGTATGGACATGAATTTTTGGTGGGACATTCTTCATCCCAGTACAGGCACTGGCTAAAGGGGGCTTACTAACAAGGGCCAGACCAATGAGCTTTATGTGTCAAAAATGTATTTCTGGAGGTTGTCGTCTTGGGGGGTATCCTACTATTATAGTTCACAGCGATGTCAGAAGAGAGGGTCTGGGGCTGGCCTCAACCCACTCCATCCTCTTACCAGGTTCTTGACTCTGCCACAGGAAAGAATTCAAGAGCAGAGCCACAGTACAGAGAAAAGGTTTAATATAACAAATAAGAGATATAGATTTCACAGAGAGAGTGCGGCTTAACTCCAGAGACCGAGCAGGGCCCACTCCAAGTTTAACACAAAAGTAAGAAATATACACTTAAAGTTTATCACAGAGTTCAGGCTGGCTCAAGAGAGTGAGCAGCCACCTGCCAAAAGTAAGCTTAACACAAAAGTAAAGCATACACACCTCAACCAGCAAAGTGGAGGTTGGCTCCAGAAAAGTGAGCGACAACCCCACCTTCTGCCAGGATTCCACTTTTATAGTTCTCTATCTAATAAGTATTCATGCTATCTAATGATTATTCAACTAAGGGGGTGGTTTCCCCATTGTGTAATATGGTCTTGCACATGCTCAGTTGGTCTCCTTTTAGGGCATGTTCATTGGTCAGATTCTTTCACATGCACCAAACATATTCAAGAATATTCTGTGCTCTTTGGTGCCTCCAGTGGAAGGTTACTGAAAGGATAAACTCGCTTCCACTGAGCATGCTCAGTCACTGGTCATTTAAGCCTGTATAAATTCCTTTTACTGAGCATGTTCAGCTACTAGATTTGCATAAGTCCACCCGTTGTGGTCTCAGTCTTCCCATGTTGGTGCAGAAAACAGGTCCAATAAGCAACAGTAACTCTCCTTTAGGGGAGGGCCTAGAAGATGCAGAGGTGTGTCCTGAAACCCGAACCTAGGGAAACTGAACACCTCCTATTCCCACCAGGACCCAATTAGAATGAAATAGGATGGAAGAACTGGGTGATATTATTGCTGCTACAGGTTTGTAGAACCTACCAAGCCTTCAGGTTGTCTCTCATCTAGCATTAGACCTGAATCCACTTTACTTCTACAATCCCAGCTTTGAGACAAAGCAGCTTTTAGTTCTTCTAGTCTCTAGCTTTACTTTGGGATGTTGTTTTGTTTGTTTGTTAATAACAAGAGAGCTTAGGGACAAGTTTAATTCTCTTATTTATTCCACAAATTTGATCAACACCTATTATTTGCAAGGGTTAGAGCATATCTAAATACTCTTAAAAACACTATTAGATTACATGTTTACTGTATTAGTCCATTTCTGTTGCTTATAACAAAATACTTGGAACTGGGTAACTTGTACAGAAAATGAAGTTTCAGAAGCTGGGAAGTTGAAAGTCCAGGGAAGACATCTGGTGAGTATCTTCTTTGCTGGTGGCTTTACAGCAATGCTGGGGTCTCACATGGCAGAAAATGGAGGAGCAGAGAGAGACTCTCATGTGCTCTCATTTTAAAGCCATCTGAACTATGCCCCTGACCACCACTATTAATCCATTGATTATGGCATGGTCCTATAATCTAATCACCTCTTCTAAGGCCCCATCTTTCAGTTATCATAAGAGGATTTTCCATGCTTTTTACACCGTCACAGTGGGGACTAAGTTTTGGGGGGACATCAATTCATAGAATTTACCAAGCAAGAGATCTGATTATCTTTAAAAATCCTACAAAGGTAAATTATTTGTGAACCAGGGCAGATTGGAAGATTGTGGTCAATAGTGTACAATGTTACCAACACTATACCTTTCCCATTGGTAAGTTTCTCCCAAGAAACTGGGTTCTGGAATTTGCTATCACTTAAACCACAGTCTTTAAGATCTTTAAGGTGGGAAATTTATTATTATCAATCTACTGTTTAGCTTTTCCCCAAACCTCAAATCATCAGTTACCAATTCTCACTGTTTATGATATTTGCACAAAGTACCCTTTGTGTAATGTTAATTTTAGTTCCCTCCCCTAAAGGGCTAAAATATCCCGTGGAGAGAGGAAGAAAATGCAAGAGGAATTTTGAATATAATTCGTGAGTTGTTTTTTTTTTTCTGTTACATAGTATTTATGTCAGAGTCAGAAATAAGAGCTGATTTTGAAAATTCACCAGTTAAAAGAAAATTGTTTTATGTGGCAACCTACTGCCCCAGAAAACAAGTAGTTAGAGGACTTCTTAAAATGGTAGCCATAAAATTGACATTCTGTGGGAGGACACATGTTCATCACTGTTCTTTTTAGGGAAGATCCTCCCTGGCACTGTTCTGATAACTGGAATCTGCTTGCAAAGTGAGCGCATCACCCAAGGACTTTGCATTCTCTTCTGGGAAAAGGGTTAGCGCATTTCCAGTGTACGCAGGATAGTTGTATCATGTTAGGGAGAAATATAACCTTGTTATTGTCTTTATTTGGAGACTTAGTATGGTTAGGAGATATGTATGGGTGCCAAGTTGACAAGGGGTGAACTTGTGATGGTTAATTTTATGTGTCAGCTTGGTTAGGCCACAGTAACCAGATGGTTGGTCAAACTTTATTAGAGCTCTTTCCATGAAGGTATTTTTTTAAAAATGAGATGATTAACATTTAGATCAGTAGCATTTGAGTAAAGAAAATTACCCTCTGAAATGTGGGTGGGTCTCATCCAATCAGTTGAAGACCTGAGCCAATTTCTTAAAATAAAATCTTTCTTTCTCTCTCTCTCTCTCTGTATATATGCACACTATTGATCCTGCTTCTCTGGAGAACCCTGACTAATACATATTTAATGAGAGATACGGCCTATAGATTTCTCCTGAGTTCAAGGCCTCAGGGCTCTGCAGACACAGATCCCCTATCACGGCTATTTTCATTTTTAGCCAAGCAATTTCATTGGAGATCCAGACCTGTGATGTTTCTTTGGCTAAGGAAATTTGAGAGGACATTTCTGCTGACAGGTGAGTAGATTTTTCTCTAGGTCTTAAGCTGCTGCAGATGGAACCCCACATTTCCCTCATTTTCCCAAATGGAAATTAGAACTAGATGTTGGAGCCCTTTATTGGTGTTTGTCTTGGTCTGTGTGGGCTGCTGTAACAAAATACCTCAGGTAATTTACGAACAGTTTAAACATATTGTTTATGCTTCTGGAGGATGGGAAGTCCAAGAGGAACGCACCAGTAGATTCAGTGTTTGGTGGGGGCTTTGTCTCTGCTTCAAAGACGGCATCTTCCAGCGGTGTCCTCACATGGTGAAAGGGGTGAACAATCTCCCTTAGGTCTCTTTCGTAAGGGCACTAATTCCATTCATAAGGACAGAGCTCTCATGACCTTAATCACTTACCAGAGGCCCCACCTTTTAATTGTGGATTAAGTTTCAACATATGAATTTGGGGGGGGGATACAAACATTCAGACCATAAGTGTTAGTAATGAAGTTTTCTTAATCAAATGGAATTTTGGTTGTTAGTACAAAGTTTACATTACTCTTGTGGAGATGTCCTAGTGCTTAGGAGAGGAAAGTCATCATCTCCATAACATAGATGAAGAAACAAATATATTGGTCCACATGTTCTTCCCCCATAAACAGAACCACACAAACACACAATTTAGCATTTAAGAATGGAAGCTCGGGCCCAAGGCTGATGAGAGGAGACCAAGAGAGGCTGGGTGTATTCAAATGGGTCTTCTGTTCTTCTTCAAACAGTCCTTCTCATCTGGTTTGGCTCAGGTACTCTCTCTTCTGTTGAGTTTCCTAAACTTGAATGGATTTTTCCCTCTACTCCAGATGTCCCTCAGAGACAGCTCATCTCGCTTCACCCTTTCACAGCAAAACTTCTTGAGTCACTATCTCGGCTCCTCATCTCACTTGCTTCAGACCCTCGTGACCTTCACATTGACAGATTCAAAGTTTACTTTTATGTTCTGTATTCTTATCATGTTTATGTCTCAGCGGGTCTAACCATTTTGTTCTTTCAAAAATGTTTTTCTTCATCTTCTATTGAGTACAATTAAAATCAGATTACTTCTTGCCTTATTAGCTATTCCTTCTCATATACCTTTGCTGGTACCTCTGTTGCTTAGCCATGAAAATTTAGAGTGCTTAAGGGCTCAATCCTATATCCTATCCACACACTCATAAGTAATCCCACCAGGCCTATGGCTTTATATACAATCCACATGCCTTATAAATCTCACCTCCAGCCCTGGCCTTTGCCCTGACTTCTGGGCTTGTATATCCAACTGCCTAATTCACACCTTTGCTAATTGTTCCCTGTGTTTGAAATGTTATCTCTGATTTTTTCACAGCTGGCTCCTTCTTGTTATTTGGATCTCAGCTTATGTATTATCTGTCGGGAGAGACCTTCCTTAAAACGTTATCATCTATTTGTCTGTTTATCAATCTATCATTTATCATCAATCACATCACTCAATTTTAATTCTGTGTATAACGTGTACCACCATATGATATCTTGTTTATATATTTATCTTTTTATTGTCTTTTTTATTTACTTATTTATTATATTTATTTACTTGTTTATTGTATTTTTGTTTCTACCCCTTAAATGCAAATTCCCTGAGATTACGAGAATGCTTAATGCTGAATAGAAGCTCTGTCTTAGTCTGCTCAGGCTGCCATAACAAAATTCCATAGACTACATGGCTTAAACAACAGAAATTTATTTTCCACAGTTCTGGAGGTTGGGAAGTCCAAGATTAGGGTGTTGGCCCATTTGATTCCTGTTGAGGCCTCTCTTTGACTTGCAGAGGGCTGCCTTCTAGCTATGTTCTCACATGGCCTTTCCTCAGTGCATGTACTTGTGGGGGTGATAGGAGAGATCTCTCTTTCTTCCTCTTATTAAGAAGCTACTAATACCATCATGTGGTCCCACTCTCATGACTTCATCTAACCCTAATTACCTCCCACGTGCTGATCTCCAAAAACTATCACATTGGGGGTTAGGACTTCAACATATAAACTTTGGGGAGACACAAACATTCAGTCCATAGCAAGCCCAGTAAATATTTCTTGAATGAATTGATTGAAAGATTGTTACCAATAGTTCACAATTTAGCATTTAAGTTTCTACTGCTATATATTTTGTTATTATTCATGTATTTGTCTGGATATCTATAGATTTTTATATTCCTTGAGGAGAGGAGTTAGGTCCAAATGGTACTTGGCAAGTGGTCTCACTTTTAGGTAGAAACACCATGTGGCCATGAAAGAGATGAGGTTTAGCCATAAAAACAGCCAGCTGCATACTGAATGCTCACTATCCAGCACACTTTCTCTCTGTCTCTGCATCAACTCCCATCCCACCAACAATCCTATTATTTTTACATTTCTATTTTAGGGACTGCCTTTCCTAATGCAGCCCAAATCTCTGTCACTCTGTCTGCCTGATATTTCTGGTAAGGATGACCAGCTACTGGAACCAGCTTACAAGGGACTGGTTACTTCCTTTAGAAGGTGAGTGGGACTGGAAAACCACTACAATAGAAGGAGCAATATCTTATGCTTATTCTTCTTGGTATCTGTGTTGATTTCTTCTTTACTTTTGAAAGGTAATTTTGCTGGATATAGAATTCTAGATTGGTGTTTTCTTCTTCTGACACTAAATATTTCATGCCACTCTCTTGTTGACTGCATGGCGTCCACTGAGAAGTCCACTGTAGTTCTTATCCTTATTCCTCCAAAGGTAAAGTTGTGTGTCTGCGTGTGGGCGTGTGTGTGCATTTACCTTTCTTTGTCTTTGGTTTTCTACAGTTTGAACATGATATGCCTAGGAAGAGATTTTCTTTGGCATTTATCCTGCCAGATATTCTCTGAACTTCCTGGATCTGTGACTTAGTGTCATTAATTTTGGACAATTCTCAACCATTATTACCCAAATATTTCTCCTGCTCTGTTTTCTCTCTCTTTTTTTTTTTCCTTCTGGTATTTCAATTATGTGGGTGTCATACCTTTTGAAATTATCCCATAGTCCTCGGATATTGTGTTCTATCTCCTTTTTAAACTTTCTTTTCTCTTTGTATTTAAGTTTTAGAAATTTCTACTGACATATTTTCAAGCTCACTAATTCTTTTGGCTCATGTCTCATCTACTGAAGAGCCCATTCGGGCATTCTTCAACTTCTGTTACAGTGTTTTTGATTTCTAGCATTTCTTTTGATTCTCTCTTAGAATTTCCATCTCTCTACTTATTCTACCTATCTGTTCTTGCATGTTGTCTACTTTTTCCTTAGAGCCCTAAACATATTAATTATAATTATTTAAAATTTTAAGCTTGATAATGCTAATATCTGTGTCATATCAGAGTCAAATTCTGATGCTTGCTTTGTTTCTTCAGATTATGTTTTTTCTTGCCTTTTAGCATTCCTTGTAATTTTGTTCTTGTTGAAAGCTGGATGTGATATATTGGGTAACAGGAACTGAGGTAACTAGGCCTCTACCGTGAGGTTTTATGTTAATTTGACTAGTAATAGGGCTATGTTTAATGTTTGCTATAGCTGTAGGTACCAGAGTCTTCAATTCCTCTTGTATGCTTGTTTTTGTTTCCCCTATTGTCTTGTGTTTTTTAAAAATTCCTTTTTGAATGGAGTCTGAGCCATGCAACTCTTTCAGCTGAATCCACAATTATTTAGCTCAAGCTCTATTGGTGTGATGGTAAATTATGGGGAAGAAGAAGCATTTTGTAATCTCATGATTACATCTCAGTGTTTCAGTGGGCATCTATCTCTAGGCTGTGACCTTTGCAAGGGTTTCTTAGCTTGCTCCACTCCCCACCCCCCTTAAGTGAGATGAAGACTAGAGGGAGCTGTAGTGGGAGAAAGTGCCCTTCTTCTAGGTGTGATAAGCCTCTGGTAAAGTCTTCTCCCTTAGATAGTAGGTCTCTGTTATGTAGGACACTCTGGGAGTATTCACAGTGGTCACTCTTTCTTTGCCCTTGCCGTAGCCAGGAGGCGATCCTTCTTGGCTTTTCCCGGTGAGAATCTGGCAGGGTTCTTAGAAGAGAAACCCATTTAAGTGGCAGGGGTCCCTAAGACCTGCAGACCCCAGGATTTTCTTACTATCAAGCTAGATCACACTCAGCTTTCAAAAATTTATCAAAATTACCATTTAATTGTAATGGTACACATAAACTGGTTGTACCAGTTTATGGTTGCAATGGCTTCTGCTCCAGGTGAGCAGATCTTGGTTGTGTCTCTCTTGATGTGCCTAGTTGTCCAGGTTTGGGGGTTTTGGTTTGCTTTGTGAACTCAGTTCTCTAATGGGTCCAAGAAAAACCACCGATTTCAGTTTCTTCAACATTTTCTTGCCGTAAGGATGAATGCCTTAGTTCATTTTCTAATGCTATTACAGAATAACAGAGACTAGGTAATTTATAAAGAAAAGAGATTTATTTCTCATAGTTCTGAATGCTACGAAGTCCAAGAGCATGGCACTGGCATCCGATGAGGACCTTCATGCTGAATCACCCCATGGTGGAAGATGAGAGGGCAAACAGGTGTGTGAGACAGAGAGAAGATGGGGGCTGAACCTCATCATTTTATAAGGAACACATCCTGCAATAACCAGCCCACTCCTATGATAATGGCATAAATTCATTCGTGAGGGCAGAGCCCTCATGATCTAATCACCTTTTAAAGGTCCCATGCCTTAATAAGTTCACAATGGTAATTAAATTTCAACACAAGTTTTGGAAGGGACTTTCAAACCATACCTTTTACATGTTAGACCACAAACTGGAAGTCTAGTTATCTTTTACAGCATCTAGCACTGTGCTAAACAGGCATTGGCATGCCACATCTTGGCTTGTGTTTCCACCAGTACTATGCAGACCATTTCCCCACCACTTCCCACAGCTGCACAGGATGCTCTTCCTGCCAAGGGAGCAGAGTTGGAGCTTTGGCAAGTTGTTTTTTAATAGCTGCCAATCCCTTAAATGCAAGACACTAACTGAGGACTTGAAGTGAGTGATGGATGACAGTCAAGATTAAGATAGGGGTTGTCTAACTCAGACTCCTGTTTCCTAGTTTCAAAATGTGTATTTATATTATGCTGGAAAAATACTTCTTTGTTGGGCTGGTGCCTCAGCCTCACCAGGTAAAACCATTACTGGCATCACAGGTATATGAGAACCTTCCCTGAGGCCTTGGTTTCTGGGGTGTAGAGACTGACTGTGGGGCCTTTGGTTGTCTTATTTGTGATTTTGCTTTTTGCTCATTGGTAATACCTATCTATCTCTCTTCCTCTCTCCCTCCTTCCCTTCATTCCTTCTCTTTCTTTGCTTTTCTGATACTAGCATTTGGCATGTTTGTGTTCAGTTAAACATTTTACCTATTAATGTTAGATTTTAGCAGAATAAAACAATTTAGCTAAAGGCCACTGCCTGGTGAGATTTTTCAGTACTGATTGAAATGCAAATTAATACAAGCAATCACCAGGTACTATACACAGTCTTAAAATGGAAAGCTTTAAATGACATTTCCCTGGCAATCTGTGTGAATCCCAAAGATAAGGCATTCTGTTCTCTTTATTTAGTAAACTAAGTCTGCAACCATAGCCCAATTTGAGGCTGCCATCACATAAACGTTCTTAATTGTAGCCAGCTCTGAATTAAAGATGATCTTATCAAATAACAGTTCCTAAAGAATTAACTCCTACTGAGGAATATATGTTTAGAAAGACAGACAGTTTATGTGTTGGGGTTGGGTTCTAATGGCCTCAGAGGGTGAACTATATGACATTTTAGGGAGACAGATTTTTTCCCTCTGTCAGAAAAAAGAAAAATAACATTTATTGAATCTTTTTTGTGTCAAACATTTTATGACTATGTTCATTTAATATTCAATGATTATTTATTGAGTACTGCCAGGTTTGGACCAGGATTTTAGTTGCAGGCGGTTCGGTGGGAATATGACAGACAAGGCCCCTTCTCTTATGAATCTCGTGTTCAGATTGGGAAAACTGACAGTTAACAACATTGACAATAAACAAGCAAGTGAAATTAATCCAGAGTGATAAATGCCTTGGTATAGGACAGTGAATGGCTGGATGGGTGGGTGAGAAGAGAATGCACATTAGAGAGGGAGGGTGGCACAGGCAAGGTCTTCTTGGGAAGGTAACATTTGAGTTCAGATATTAAAGAGTTAACCAAGCACTCATTACTTTAATTTTCACAACAATCTGAGACAAAGGTAGCATTAGTTTAGCAGGTATAAGCAAAAAAATTACCCAACTAGGTTAAGTAATTTCTTTAAGACTATGCAGATTTCCAGTCCTATCCGATTGCCTCCAAAGCTGCCCACTACCTACCTAATTCCATTGGTCCTGTTCACCAGCTCTTCAAGAATAGGCAGAAAACAAGCTCTCTTTGTTTACTTTAGATCCTCGTGGAGCAGCCAGTTTTCAAAGAAAATCAATGCCGAGTCATTCATTTTCTCAGTAAACACAGTAAAAAGGAAAAAGCAACCCAATTTTTATTACCTTCTCATACAACAGGATATTTTAATACCAAAAAAAGTTAAAAGGATATTTTCTTAGATTAAAGGACATGACTTCAAATTGAATAAAATTAGCTTTAGCAAATATATTATTTTGTTCTGTTTTACTTATTTCACAGACAGCCACTAAATCTACAACTTAAATTGACCCATTTGAGAAGGGATGAATTCAGTGGTTTTCAAGGCTACTTCCAACCTTGAGAATCTTAGGTAGATGCTCAACCCCTGTGCTTGACGTGTGGAGGGCCAGTGCAGGCAGATGCTGTGGGATGCGGAGGTAGACTCTCTGCTAGTTGAGTCAGCCCAGGAAAAGGCAGGTCATCTTGACCTAAAATTTTTCAAACTGAGTCTATTCTCTTGAAACATTTATCTATTTAGGGAAGATGAGATAATGCATTTTCTGTTTATTAGAAAGTTCAAATACAACTTAAAGCTCCTCACAAAATGATTTCCAAACTTTTTCTGTAGGCAGTTGCTCATGTTGATTTGAATAAATTAAGAGATTAGATCCATTGCTTTTCTTATTAATTAAATATAGAGTTAGAAATGACCATTTGGGCTTTTATTAATGAATCCTCAAATATTGATCAACTTATGATAATGTATTTATCTTCCTAACCTTGGAATGTAAGCAAAAGTAGGAAATGTACAAGAATAAATTCTATTTAAAATTCTATGAAAATATAATGATAATTACTGAGGAAATAATTTTATACCCCAGCAGCAGTAACATTTTTTAGGCCATTTCTGCAGTGTTTCAAGTACCTAACTATATTGGTTGTACCGGAGTCCATTTTATTGAGTGACAGAATAAGAAGTGTTGGGCTAAAGCCTCAAGCATCAATTGAAATTTCAGTTTTGTACATGAGTAAAAAAAGCTGTTTGAGTGTCTGGCTCTTTTGTGTGTGTGTGTGTGTCAGTATAACCATTATTACCTTCACACTAGTCTATCTCCGTCTCTTGGGCTCAATTGCATGAGCTCCAAGCAATTGATTTCACAAAGCAATTGAAGAGATGAAGAAAAACACAAATTATGAAAAATGCACCAGGTACAGATGAATGCATTCTACTATATAAATGAAGTTCTAAAATGCTTCGAATTAGTTTGAAGTCTTTCCTTTGATGTTTAATATATATACATTTTTAATTTTCAAAAGAAATTAAGGATGATAGAAATAAGAAGTAGGGAACGTATGAAGAAGCTAAATCACCTGTTATCTCACTACCAGGATAAGCACGACTAATGTTTTGATGAATTCAGTCTTTTAAAGTGTGTATGTGTGTGTGTGTGTGTGTGTGTGTGTGTGTGTGTGTGTGTGTGTGTGTAAACTCCCTGATATTAATGTCTGGTTTTGATATTAGGATAATTCTGTCCTCGTAAAATGATTTGGGACGCATTCACTCTTCTTCAATTTTCTGGAGAAAAAGTTGTGTAGAATTCACATTATTTCTTAAGGTGAATGGGTTTTCACAATAAACTTAATATTTTAAATTGATATAGAGTTATTCAGATAATGTGAAAGACCTGGAGGTCTTCTTTCTCCACTGTACAATGAACCAAGTAAATGGCATCGGTCCATCGGTGGAAAGGCTGGGGGAATCACTACTTTGTATACTTGCTTTGGTCTTGCAAGGCCCTTCCTTAAGGCAGAACAAGCTCTCTTTAATTAGATGGATTCTAGGTCAGAGAAATGGCTCACATCTGGAAATAAGGCAAGGGATTGTGACTTTTCATGCAGGGCTGACCTCAGCCTTCTGCTCATCCTTTCTTGATCTCTTTTGATTATTTATATTATGCAATACTCACATTGGCTATCCTACTATCTTGCCCCTGGGGACACATAAGAAGTATCTATCAGTTATATCCATAGATCCCTTTGAGTCAGGCTCTCCTGGCTGCCAGTCCAACTTATTGCCCATTTTGGTGATTATGTTCTTCTTGCCTATGAGGGTTAAGTGCTATCTTTTTGCTTTTCCTATTCTGGACTCCTATTATCCCTATTGCTCCAAGAGAACCCAGTTCTGCAACAGTGTCTTTGTCAGTACTGGTCTCCAGAGAACAGCCATTCCTCAGCTTCTCAACTATGCTGGTGACCCCTTACCTGAACATTCCTTATTGCCTTAGCAAGGAGTATGTTCTTTGGGATGTCTTTGGAATATAGTCAACTGGTGGGTTTCACATCTGTGAGATAGATCCATTCTAGCATGCCTACTTATCTAAGCCTATTGATTTCTTCCTCCACAATCTGTCACGTGATTCTGGTATACAATTAATGTGGGCCATCACTTTTTTCAATCATCTAAGATCCATATTATCAGTGTATTCAAACCAACTCCAGAGTCCCTTCCATGGTATTAAATCCTGAATCAGAGAGAGAGTCCCACTATTGAAAAATTCTCCCTTATCCAGCTTTATATTCTGCATCTGCAGTAGGTCTATTTGTGATACCAATTGTCTTAGGTAAGGTCCCTAGATGCCTGAGATTCTTGTGCAAGTTATTTACAAAGGGAGTGTTCTCTGGAGTAACTGGTAAGGGATGAGGGAAGCCGAACAGAGCAGGAAAAGAAGCCACACCAAGATGTTTTTTTAGGAGGTCTAGACATAGCCTGATCTCATAGGGAGGTCTGGAGTATAAATTTTGCTATAGAATCATCCTTCCCAAGGCAGGCCTCTGCAGAGCTGCTGCCTCGGCTGCACCCTACACACTGGTGTCAGGCTCAAGAGCTGATCAGGAGGCCACCTTCAGAGCTGCCAGGCCCTGAGACAGCTGTGTACACCTACTCCCAAACCAGCAGCTGACTATGTAGCAACCTTTTCTCCCCACAGAACCCTTTAGAAAACCACTGGGTCCTGTAGCATCCACACAGTTTGCTCCAGGTTCAACAGCTTAACCAGTGGCCTTCTACAGATCTACCAGGACCTGCTGCCACAGCACACATCTACCCACTGACTGACAGTGAATCACCCACCCCAACAAGAAACTGCTGGAGATCCCTCTGCCTAGGCCAAAAAGGCACCCACCGACAACTCTAAGATTGAATACAGTTGAAGAAGTCGTATGAAGCCTGCAATATTGCATTCACTCTGATCCAGACTTAAAACACTCAACCTGACTGTCAATATGGAATATTTGTACAGGAAAGAGTCTCTCCCTTTAAAACCCACTCCTAGGATTAAGAGAAGTGACTACACCACCCAATGCCCAGATGTCAATGCAGAGATATGAGAAGATGAAAAAACAAGGAAACATGACTCCCTTCAGAAAACATGACTCCCCTCAGAAAACTACAATTCTCCGGCACCAGACCCCATACAACAGGAAATAGATGGATTGCCTGAGGAGGAATCCCAAAGGGCAATAAATACTAAGGAAACTCAAAATGATGAATGAAAAAATAGATAGAAATCACAATGAAGTCAAAAAGAAATTCAAAGACTTGTATGAAAAATTCAACAAAGAAAAACAAGCAATTAAAAAAAATCAAGCAGAAATCCTGGAACTGAAGAATTCATTCATAGAAATAAAAAATACAACCAAGAGTACAAAGAGCAGGCTAGAACAAGCAGAAGAAAGAATCTCTGAACTAGAAGACAGGCTTTTTGAATTAACACAGTTGAACCAAAAAAGAGAAAAAAGATTTTTAAAAAATGAAGCAAACCTGCAAAATCTTTCTGACAATCTTAAGCATACAAACCTTGATATTACAGATGTACGGGAAGGGAAAAGGAAAGGAAAGGCATTAAAAGCCTATTTAATGAAATAATAGCTGAAAACTTCCCAAATATTGGGAAAGCGACATCTTACAGATACAAGAAACTCAAAGATCTCCAAACAGATTTAACCCAACAAGAACCTCTCCAAGACACATTGTAGTCAAATTATCTAAAGCCAAAGACAAAGAAAGAATTCTAAAAACAGCAAAAGAAAAGTGTCAAATCACTTATAAGGGAGTACCCATCAGGCCAACAGCAGACTTCTCAACAGAAACCCTACAGGCCAGGAGAGAGTGGAATAACATTCAAAGTGCTAAAAGAAAAAAAACTGCCAACCAAGAATATTATTTCCAGCAAAGCTTTCCTTCAGAAATGAAGGAGAAATAGTATGTTTCCCAGACAAACGAAAACTGCAGGAATTCACTACCGCAAGATTGGCCCTTCAACAAATCCTCAAGGGGTTCCTATACCTGGAATCAAGACAGAGATATAGGTCACCATAAATACACAAGAAAGAATAAAAACCAGTAGTAAAATAGATTTGCAAATGAGAAAGAGAAAGAAAATGTATATTATCACTACAAAAATACACCCAACAGCAAAGATAAGCAATCAAAGGGAAAGAAAAGAACAGAAGAAATGTAAAACAACCATAGAGAAATTAACAAAATGGCAGGAATAAGGCAATACTTTCAATAACAATCTTGAATGTAATTGTACTAAATTCCCCATTTAAAAGATAGAGACTGGCTGAATAGATTAAAAAACTAGACCCAAGTATATGCTGCCTGCAAGAAACTCACTTCACCAATAAAGACACACATAGATTAATAGTGAAGGGATGCAAAAACATTCTATGCAAATGGAAACCAAAAATGAACAGGAGTGGCCATATCTATACCAAAGGGGGATGGGTGTTACACCTTACATCAGCCAGCCATCCTGACCATCCAGGTAGTATGAAGGAGTGTGATCTCCCAAGTGTCTTTAGGTAAGTGACTCTTGCCAGCTAAGGATAGTCCTGCTAGGAATGGTGCAGATGTGAGCCATTAGCAGCCCAAATCGACAGCAGCTGGGGGTGGGCACGCTAACCCAGTGAAGGGGATCCAGGTGGTATACCAAAGGCAGAGGCGGTTCTTGTGAATATTCCCTGGATCCCTGAAAAGGATCTGTATATTCTGTTTCTGTAACTCCTGCAAAACACCCATTTAGGATCTGAGAGTATGGAGTTTGTAAGGAACTTCTTTTAATACTTCCTACTTTGCTTTACAAGTCATTTCACTGGCTGTGTAAGGACCAGAGTGGACTTTACCTTCTTTGTATACAGCTGAGCCATATGAGGTGAGAACCACCGTGCAGCTCTGCGAAGTAAGTGATGATTTTCTGCATCATAAAAACCCATTGATTCAAAGATGTCTTTTGCCCTCAGGTTTTTATATGAGATGTCGAATTACACAACAACGAGATGAAGGAAGATAATATATCAATTAGGTAAAGATTGGTATTGGTAATATATTAGTAATACTCAGAACTTCTATGTCTTTCTAAATCTTTAAATCTTTTTCTTTACTTTTTTTTTGCTTGCTCAGTTTTTAGAGACAGGTGTGAAAATCTCCATTAAAACTTTTGATTAATCTATTTTCTCCCTGCAATTTTGTCTTTGTTTATATATCCCGAGGCTACACTTTTAAGTACATGTATGTTAATAATGATTACATTATTTTAATCTACTATTCAATTTATAAGTATTTAATTTATCTCTCTCATAAAATTTTTGCCTTGAATTTCATTTTGTCATATATTAAGGTTACTACTTTTTAAAAATATTTTTGCCTGGTATATTATTTTTAGCCTTTCTTTTTGTGTGTGTATCTTTTATAGATGTTATATTTCTAATTCTTTTTAAAGATTGGTGTTAGGAGTCCTGTCTTTTCATTGGAGAATTTAACCCATTACATGTATAATTACTGTTTTATTATTATGTTCACCAAATTAATCTACGTTTTTTGCATGTAATGCTAGTTCACTCATTTTCCTTGCTGTGCAATATTCTATTGCATGAATATGTCAAAATTTATTGATCTATTCTTTTGTAGATGGATATTTGGATTGTTTCCAGTTTTAAGTAATGCAAATAATACTGCTGTGAACATTCTCTTTCTCCCTCCATATATATATATTTGTGGGCACGTGTTTCTCTAGATTATATTATACATAGGAGATGGTGGACAGGCTAAATTATCTTTGGTTTTTCTAGGTAATGACTATTTTCCAAAGTGTTTGTGCCTATTTATATTCCTAACATCAGAATTTACTTTTTCTAGTTTGGGTATATAGTGATGTCTGATTCTTAGAGTTCATGGATATAAAATATATTTATTAATCATTTGGAGCTCTTCTTTTCATGAAGTATATTTTCAAATCTTTTGCCCAAATCTACTGCTTATTGGCCAGGTAACTTTAAGCAAGCCATGTCTTAAATTCCTCATCTTTAGAATGGGCTTAATAAAATCTCTTTGACATTTTAGCACAGTAGCATCTACACAGCTCTGCTACTTCTAAGACTGGGAACTACCTTTACCTGAATCACCTTTCCTGTATGCTTCCAAGTTACTGTGAGTCAAAAGGGAAAGAGGAACTCATCTGAGATCGGGAAGGTGGAAGTGAGCAGAGCTGTCTTGAAAGACTGAGGGAGACAAGCACAGGGATGGGCAGACACAGAAGTCAGCGGATCCCAGGAGGTCATCGTTTTCCTCCTGCTTTGCAGCCAGCTCATTTTCCTGACTCCTGGCCCTGCTGACCCACAGTGGTTCTAAGCCTCCCATCAGGCACTTGGTTCCAGGCCCACAAAGGTAGTTAATTCCAGAGTGAGCAATTTCTCCAGAGTAGAAGCTTCCATAGAAGATGTGGTATCCTTAGAATCTGCATGGGTGCTGAATTTCCATCAAGTTCCCCCCACACACACTTGAGCCAGCACTTCAGACTGAATTGGCTAATGATTATTTTCTTTGATCCTCTTATTTCCCCCTTGTAGACCTTTTCCCCAGCTGCTACCACATTTGTGTAAACTTTAATTCCTATTTAAAATCCCCTTATTTCTGTAATATTTGTAGTAGCTCTGATATACTGATTTAACTGACTAATACAATAGTTTTAACAGTGAAATAAGATAGACATGCAAAAATTCTTTAAAAGCTCTAAATTGCTATTCAAATGTAATTATTGGGCTGAGCTAAGTAATATGTTGCTGTGTCTCTCACACAGAGAAACAAGTTAGGTGACATTTAAAAGGATAAGGCTGTTAAAGTATAGGCTGTTATTGGCAACATGTTTCATGAAAATATTTCACTCTGTCCTTTGTTTGACTAGGGCATTTGCTTGTTGTCACATGGATGCCAAAATACTCCATCTAGCCTTCCTTTTTAACTGGATTTCTTGGTAAGAAAAAGGTTGAAAAACAGATCTCAGAGACTTACAAAATCTCTGAGATGCATGTCAAGCATACTCAATTAATACTTAAAAAGTACAATATAGTCAAATATCCAGAGACACAAAATCAAGAGCATCTTAAAAGATATAGGCACAAGGTAAAAATAAATTTTAAAAATAAGGGATAATCCTTTATTGCAAATTGCCCATTTCTGCCTGCCTCTGTGACACATTGATGTTGAGTCTGGCAATGGGCCATTTTCAAAGTTTGTCAAAGATTCAAACATTGTTGATATTATTTATGACAGTTTTCCTGAGGTCACTGAACTAACTTATAGCTTTATGAAGATAATAGTGTTCTGGTTAATAGAGCAATAATTGGTTGGCCAAATAGTGGATTTCAGCAGCTGCTTTCACTACTTAATGGCCAGAATAGCAGTAATAGGACTATTCAACCATTCAAGATGTCACAACGGACACTTCTTCAGTGATTATGAGGTACCTCAGGGAAGCGTGGAAAAGTCTTTGTGAGCAAAATTATTGCACTCAAAAGATCGTTGAGATAGTAGTAGTGGGAGGGGAAGGAGGGTGCTAAGTAACACGATCTTCTAGATAGGACTTTGTTATTATTATAAATACTTCAGTATAACTTATATGTTGTAGTATCTTTTTTCCCCCCTTATGATTTACTTCTTAGCTAATTTAATAATGTATGTGCAAGACTCTGACCTATGCCCCATGGGTGATTACAGTATAATTTTTGTCACCAAAAAGCTTATGGCAACATAGAATAAAGATCCACACAATTATAGCAACTCATAAGCGGAGACACAGGCCATAAGAAAACAGATGAACAGCAACAGCAAAAAGATTTAGTGATAGAATGACATGATTTGGAAACTAATTGAGTGTTTTATTTTGCTTTATTAATGTTAATTGATAAATAAAAATTGTATATATGAGTATTCAAGGTGTACAACATGATGATTTGATATACATTCACAATGTGTAATAATTACTACAATCAAATTAATTAACACAAATGTGATTTCTAAATAGAAACAATTATTTAATAGAAACTCGTGTTCCTTCTTACAGGTGTAATGGCCAATTTACTTTCTTCATTACAAAAGTAATTTATGTTCATTATTTTTAAAATTAAATAAGAAAAAGGAAAAGTATTCATAATCTTTCTGCCTAGAGAAAACCACTGTTCATGTCTTGGTACCACTTTTCTTCCAGGACTTAGATATATACAAAAAATAGGAGAAAATAAGAGAACAGTACTGAGCATAACAACAACAACAACAACAAACCATTTGCACCAGAATTGGGATTAGGAGAAAATATCTCATGATGGATCAGATATTTTAAGGAAGGCAAAAATATGGGTACGGTCCTTTATTTTGCACATTAATAATTTGATACTCCTTTGCTATGGAGAACTAAAAAACAAATACTTTCTTACAGATGTTGAGAAGATCTATATGCTGAAGAAAATTTGAGGAGTTGGAAACTAACAACCATTGGCTCTGATGATTAGAAAGCACTGCCAGAAGAAAGTGGGAAAATTTAAATAAAAAGTAGAAGGTAAGGGAATAAAGATGACAAAGGAAACACCTAAGAGATACAACCCAAATGTGTGGGCTTAGAAAGCATTACTGCAGTTAATGCTCACATATAAGTTCTACGAATGTTTTCAGAAGTGCTCTAAGGAATTTTTCTATTCTAGGTCCACATCTATACCCTTGTGATATGGGTTGATTTGTGTCCCCACCAAAAAGATAAGTTGAAGTCCTAACTCCAAGTACCTGTGAATGTGACCTTATTTAGAAATGAGCCTTTGCAGATGTAATCAAGTTAAGGTAAGGTCATTTGGGTGGACCCTAGTTTAGTGTGATTTGTGTCCTTAGAAGAAGAGGGAAATGCTATGTGACGATGGAGATGCACAGGTAGAATGCCACAGAAGGACAGAGGAAGAGACTGGAGTGATGCAGCTGCCAGCCAAAGTACATCAGGATTGGACAGTTACCACTGGAAGTTAGGAAGATGCAAGGATTCTACCCAGAGTCTCAGAGCAAGCACGGCCCTGTTGGCACCTTGATTTTGGACTTTTAGCCTCCAGATCTATAAGAGAATAAATTTCTTTTGTTTAAAGCTATCGAGTTTGTAGAACCTTGTTATGGCAGCCCTAAAGAAACTAATGCACTTTATCTATCTCTCTTTGTTATATCATCTCTTCACTTAATCAGCAAATATTGATTGAACATCCACTCTACACAGGTCACTCTGCTCCTTCATTTCCCAGTTTTCACAATTGCCCTCTTAAGATGACATTTGGCATAGAAGATTAATAAGAAACAGCATGGCACAGGCTACTTTGCTTGATCTTTTTTTCCCTTGATTGTATTGAAGATGTTTCTAGTAGTGTCATCTTTGACAAAGAACAATAGACACAGATAAATATTTTCCAGCTTTTATGGGTTCTCGGCTCAAAGGTGTGCTAAAAGTGTCAAGTTGCTACAAAATCCTTAGATAGATAGTATACATGATGCTAGGCTTGGAAGGCTTGTTTATACTAAAAGTGATAAGCCCAACACTTTAAGTTATCATTCACTTGAGATCAGAGCCAGAAGGTATAAAAACTTTCTCAGGGGAATGATACAATCTGAGCAGACCTCAAATTTTTTTTTTCAGAAAATTCTTATATGTGAGTAGTACCTGTGTTCGAAGGACTAATGTACGACTACTAGAAGATGAATATGCTGGGTGGATGAGTAATGGTGACTATAAAAGAGCTGTTGTACTTGGCGATCAGGTAGTAAGGACATACACCATGTATGGTTTGTTAACTCACTGCATAAGTGGTGTTGAAAGTGCTAGCCACAATGTCCTTCTCTAACTGAATTTATTGGCTGTGAGCCATGCCCTATGATAGGGCTGACAAAATGTTTAGAATGTGGGAAATGCTAATGTTGAAACATTTCCCCTAAGCTCCCAAAGTAACAAGAATCAGTCTCCATAAGTGACTCTATAAGGAATCAATCAGAAACTTTAGGAATGAATTAAGTATTATGCTTTTCTGGTTAGGCTTTTCTGTGAATGCTGTAAAGTACTCTTACTTTTTTATTTATGACAACATGGGTCAATTATTATGGCTTGTTAAAAGGATTGAGAACCCAGGGAATACAAAGAATATTCCCCAGTCATCAGCAATCTAAATGATATAAGACTTGTCTTTGTAAATCATTTTGTTGAAAGCCTCATAGATATTTACTGAACTCTATATATGTGGACAATTCAATAATATACTAAATAAATTCCTTCCTGTTATTATTTTTATGACTCAAATCTACCTAGCACAATTAATTAAATGTACATGTGTTCTCAGACCTAAAATCATTAAGATATGCACCAGGATTTCATTACACTGATGGAAACAGGGACGATGAAAGTGTTTTTCATATTTCTAATTTCTGAGTATATATTTCCTTGGAATCAAATGCTGCTGCAACATTTTGATGTAACAAACCAGATGGTATTAAATCTGTTTTCTGAAAGAGGGTAGAAAATGTCAGTCATGAATGTGAATGAAAAGTTCTGAGTTCTTTTCCAGAAAATGTCAAGTGGTGGTCATTTGAGTCTACTTAAAAATCAAGCAAACTAATTTAATATCTGAAGACAGAAACTCTTCGAAGTACTTCTATTTAGGATCCAGCAAAACTTGAAGTCTAGAAACGACACATTAGTAATCATAATGAACAATTCAGAGCTATACCATATCAGGTACTTATAAATAAATACCTTTCAAAGATTTGGCTGGACTCTCTTCCTAGTGAGGACCCTAAATTGGCCCAGAAAATGCAGTATTAGAGGCATGGGCCTATGGACATTAAACAGTGAGGCAGTGATGGGCCAAATTATATAAAATGCACAGAAAGTAAAATATTATGTAATAGACACGTGGGAGAAACTTTGGGCTTGGTAGGAGCTGTGCTGGCTGTTCAGGCAGTTCTTTCCCTGGTGTGTCCTGACCCTGATATTGAACATGAGCCTAGGTGGAAGCAATTGCTTTAAGTGATGAAGGTAAAAAGAGGCTGGAGAAGATGTTGGGCTTAGGGAACATGTGTCAGTCAAGGCTAGAGGCCAGCAAATACCCATCAATAAAGTTTCTGGGGTCTTCCAGGAGATCCAAAAGTGATGGCCAATTAGCTGGTCTCCAGTGTGCTGAGGATCACACAAAGGTCATTAATACAGCTGGATCCTGAGTCAGGCCTTCCTATTATTTTGGCTAGAGCTTTAACTGTAAAAGAACATATAGATGTAAAAGATATTTGCCCCCGTGAGGCAATATAAATAAGCAAAAAGGAGGCACTGTCCTGCACCCAGGGCAGACATCATTCCTCAATCATGAAAGTTTTCCCTAGTGAAGCTGGTGTGGCTTTATTGGCCTCTATTACCAAATCACTAGCACTGGCACATGTAATGAACCCATTTTTCCATCCTGTCTTGAGATCTTCACAGGCTACACATGCATGGGGGAAGAGATGGAGAACTTCACAGAGGAGTTAATTCTTTAGTGCAGAGCAATTCAATTCTTAATGCTTCATACTGGAGTAAAACAGGCATCATATATGGGTGATGCTGCTTTAACAAAGAGTTGATCTTTGTATCAGTCAGAATCCTAGCAAGAAAAGATGATAAAAGTATTAATTGAAGAGAGAATAAGGGGCCAATTTATGGAGATATGGCCAGGTTAAGAGAACTAACTAACAAAGGATGGTAAAGTACTTAGCCACTAGCAGCACAGTGCTGTTACCACCTCTATGCCTACAGGGGTAAGGAGAGGGAGTGGAGTTAGTTACTGGATCTTGGTGAGAGCTCTTGCAGTTGGTGAGAGACCATCTGACAGAAGCTGTAAGCAGAGGAGCTAAGCCACTGCCAAGATCACAGCCTGAGAGAGGGTATGGGGATGTAAACACCTGCATCCTCCTTCCTCCTACCTTCTGGTCTCCTCCCAATGCCTTGACAGAAGCCTGCCAGAATTCAGAGGACAAGAGGGAGCCTGTGGATGTATTCCAGAGTTTAGCATCCTGGGGCACAAAGCAAAATAGAGAAGGCAGAAATTGGAGCTGGAGGTGGTAAATGGACAGTAAGTAGCACAAACTCCATTTCAGATATCTGGACTATCAGTCATAGCTAAATTTGGATTGCAGCCTGTTCAAATTAGAATTAAATGTGAAGTAGATTAAAGTTCAAGCACCCAGTGTGGCATTTGGGACCCTTTGCAATTGCTGCCCAATCTTCTTTCTAATCTTGTTTGATATTATTCTCTACATGAATCTTTGCTCTGATCAAAATGTGCCACTTGCAACTATCTCCAAGCTTGTTTTGTTCATTTTTGTCTCCATGTCTTTGTTCCCACTCTTCCTATCTGAAATATTCTCCTTCATCCTCTCTAGTTAAATTCAAATTAATTTTTGAGGCCACCTAGCTGAGATCAAAATCCTTTGAAAGTACTTCATTTTCCATCCACAGTAGGCAATTCTTCTTTTGTAATTTAATGGCATATAATGTCTGTATCATTCATTTAGAGTGTATCCTAAATTGTTTATTGATTGTTTTCTTTAACATCTATTCCATCTGTCCATCTGGATCATCAGTGGCAAGTAAATTTCATCATACATGCTAATTTCAATCATCGAGAGAATTCTGGGGTCATCCTGGAGGTCAGGAACGTACTATACTCAGATTGATTAGAAATGTCTGCACTGGCCCATGAAAACTGAATAATTGCATGCATGCCACAAATTTACCATTGTTGAAGTAGAGTCTAAGCTCTTAGAGGGTGAGAATGTGTATTACTCCATTTCTGTTGCTTATAACAAAATACATGGAACTGGTAATTTATAAAGAAAATGAAATTTATTGCTTACAGATTCTGAGGCTGGTAAGTCAAAAGTCCAGGGAGTACACCTGATGAGAGCCTTGGTGGTGGTGACAGTGATGGCAGAGCATCACATTGTGAAAATGGTGGAGCAGAGAAAGAGAGACTAACCTCCTCATTCACTCTCCTTTTAAAGTCCTACAAACCATGCCCATGACCAGCATTTTTAATCCATTCTCTATGGCATGGTTCTACAATGTAGTCACCTATTCAAGGTCCCACCTTTAATTACCATAATAGGATCTCCCACCCTCTTAACAGTAACAGTGGGGACCAAGTCTAATGCATAAAACTTGGGGGACACAATTCAAGCTTCAATGAGTTTGGGGGGGACATTCAATCCACTACAGAATGTGATTTATTCATCTTTGTACCTTCTGTAGCTATAGCACAGTGTCTTGAATAAAGCAGATCCGTAATAAATATTTGTTGATTGTTTTGCTAATCTAACAATTTATGCAAATGAAGGAGCTAGTGTCAGTGAAAAATGTCGAACACTGAAGAAGAATTTTTATTCCTTTGGCTTTCTTTGTTGAGAACATTCTTTGACATTACAGGTCAAGATTGGAGTTGAAGAATGTGCAGCTAAAGGTTGAATCTGCTCTCAAAATATCATCCTTGTAGTAGTAAAATAAAGCACTGATGGTGAGGTCAGAGGGGCAACATAGAATAAAATGATGGCTGAGTACTACAGAGGGGATGGCTGTGAGTAGCTCATTATCATAAGACTGCTTCTAAAGCTGGCTCATTGATTTAATGATCATGCCGCACATCGAGCTGCTGAATGTTCACAGCAGTTAAAAAGAGATTTGTCCCCATCAAAGAAGTGGGGAAATGCAGTTCCAGCATACAGTTTGTCAGCTAAATTTTGAGTTGTAAAAATTACGATGATTCATTATTTAGGCCTTCATGCTTTTGTCCTGATCTTTGCTTAAAATATAAACCCCATGTATTCTTTTTAGAACTCCCTTTTTGTACGTATTCAATCTTATCTCCATCTTGCATGAATTACTTACTAGAATTTATCCTCTTCCAGGATAGGAACACTTTCCTGTTACCAGGATGCTGTTAGGACTGGTCTTTTGTGGTCAGGAATACTTATCACCTATGAGAAATTTATTAACAGGTCCTGACCAAATCATAGGATTTTTAAACTTTATTGTTGGTTTTGGAGTGGGAAGCTGAATACCTCAAAGATTTGCATATTTAGTCCATGACCAAGTAAATGACATAAAAATGTGTTTTAGTGGATCAAAGGAGAATGTAATCTCAGTTTATTTCTTGGAGAGCAGGTGTCCAGGGCCAAAGCACATTGCTATAAGATTAAGAATGCTGTTTACATTACTCTGACATTTGCTGTGTTTTTAATGCTTTCCCAAAATTATTTCTTCTCACATAAAAAATACTGAGAAAGCTTGAATACCAAATGCCTGAGGGAAAGTTCAAAACACCACCAGCATTACACACACACACACACACACACACACACACACACACACATACGCCCGCGCGCACACACACACACACGCACACACATACACACACACACACACACACACACACACACACGCACACAGTAATCCTGGTGTGGACATGTGCATTACAAGTTAGCTGTTGCTATTAATGACCAGCATAGGGCTGGGCCATTTGCCATTATCAAAATTGAAAACTTAGAACTCCTGACACTTCTCATCAATTTGATCTTTCCCATTTCCTCAAGCTAATGAGGGTGATAGTTTTATTTGACACTAAAATATTTAGGAAATGCTTTAATCTAACAATGTGACAAGATAAATTGAGGTTAAGATAGGAAAAGAATGTGTTCCTTTAATGAAAGCAAATGTATTTCTAAGAACCCTAAACACAGTTCTTCTTGTCCTCCTGTGGAAGTTTTCTGTATGAGTGCCCTGCAATAATTAATGTTAGGAGCATAAAATAAGAAAGAAAATTTAAGTTCCAAACCCGTAAGGAATTTTATGTTTCTGTGAAATATTTCCTTATGTTACTTATGTCTTGATTTGAATATGAAACCAATTTCAGATCTCTAAAGCAAGGTATTTGCTAGCCTCGCTAGGATGGATTATGCATGTGAAATTTATTTTAAAAACCCACAAGCAAAGCAATTTGCAATTCTGTGAAGATCTGTGCAATGCATCTCTAGTATACCCACACGTTACTATCATCTAATTATCTTTTGGTGGTCAGGATCTGGTATTTGCCCTTGGGAAGGTACCTTGCAGTATAGATCTGTAGACTTACATCTTGTTCATAGTTGGCTGAGACAGCAATTCAAGATCATTTGCTTTAGGAGATAAGAATGTAAATTGGCTTCTTTGGTAGCCTGAGACAAGGACACCTTCCCAATGAGTGAGCTACTAATCCTAAATAATGATGATTCCTGGCCTATTCTTCAGTTTAGTCAGATATTTGACACTAAACCACGTTTAGTCTTTTGAGGCACGTACAGTTAGAATGATGTTAGCTACCAGCTGAATGAATTTGAAAATAAAATAAATTGCTTATACCAGCTTTTTTAGTGTCATTATTTTTTTTTTTCCCCTTGCTTGGAAAGTATTGTCTACATTTAAAAGTTGAAGCAGCATCATTACTGTTTTTTAAACACTCATCCATTCACTGTTCAAATAGTTATTCAAAGCCTACTTCATGTGAGTTAGGAGGCACTATAGAAGAATAAATTATATTGCCTGCCTTTACAAATCTTATGAACTGATAGAGAAATAAAGGGGTGTATGTGTATGCATACACCTATTCATATACACAGTACCACAAAGTTAAAAGTAATAATGTACAATGTGCTTTGGTAATAAAAAGGAAGAATAGATTATTTATAGCAGTGTTAGATAATTTGTTTAAATATTGTCAGTGTTAGTATTTTTCCTACCCTGTTCCCTGAAGATAACTTTTAGTGACTTTTTGCATTGGTGAAGGCTTGTGTTTAGGGCTGGCTATAGGACACTTTCCTTCCTGGCTTGTTTTGCCCTATACCATAAGCTCATTGAAAAGATGAGGATGAATGTCTTTGTGTCAATGAGAAAAGAGTGACTAATTTCCTCAAAACAAAAGTAAGCAGTTAGAGGAAGAGATC
This sequence comes from Cynocephalus volans, assembly GCF_027409185.1. Lineage (NCBI taxonomy): Eukaryota > Metazoa > Chordata > Mammalia > Dermoptera > Cynocephalidae > Cynocephalus > Cynocephalus volans. The sequence goes on along the minus strand of NC_084462.1, from coordinate 122,794,090 downwards.
TGGGGGGCTGGGCCATAGTTAGTGTGAGTTCCTCCAGAGGATGGTAGGCCCTCAGAAAAGATATCTGTGTGTGTGGTTTACTTAAGGAAACAGAAACAAGGGGACAGAGGTTCTGACCTTGGTAAAGATTCCTGGATTCTACACAGGCACAGAAGCAGAACCATCTATCTACAGGAACGATGTGGGTGGGCAATGGGCATCATGCTGTTAACCAGTGTGAGCCAACGCTTGATTGGAGGAGTTGCCCTGGTCTCATATCTTTGAAACAACCCAGGCAGGGGCGCTGCAGCAATATTTGAGAGGGATGGGGACTCAGGGTTTGATTTGATTTGATTTAAGGGAAATAAAATAATGTTTTATTTCTTGTTCATGTGAGTTTGTGGACTGAATTTTATATTTGTTACATGCATAGATTTACTAGGCTTTACTACCAATCCCTGCTCAGACAGATCCACCTCATGGATTGATTGTAGTTCCTTAGAATGGGAGTCAACACATTTTGAGACAATTGCTGAAAACTAGATTGGTATTCAGGGAAGAGTGTGGCCTCTCAGGAGTCACTGATTTGGGGGTGAACCAATGTATTGTGATGCGAATGACTTTGAAAACCCTTGGGAAGTTGTAAGCTCTTTGCAAGAGAAAAGAAAAAAGGGAAAATATACCTTCTAATATTTTGCTGATAGGATTTGTATCTCTTCTATTCACAAAATAATTGTTTGAAAGGGAGGATCATAAAAGATGATCTTCAAAGTCCTATATTGACTTCGATTTCTGAAGGAGGGGAGGGTAATTGACAGCTACGGTTGCCGAAACCTGTGGTAGAGGAACACTTAGGTAGAACCACCCCCAGATGTGGCCCTAGAGCATTGACCCGTGCAATGGGCCTGGCTGTGGGGAGGCTGTTTTACTGAAGAAGACAATTATGACCTTCCAGATGTGGAATTTCTGGATGTGAGATGTCACTTAGAAAAAAGCTTTGGATTCTGGAGCACAGCTCAGATATGCTGCAGCAATGGCAGGTGGCACTTAGGCAACTCTTGAGAGATATCTTAGTACATGACCCAGATGTCGAGACCATAGTACCCTCAAGGAAAATAATACTCAGGGGATTTTGTTTGAATATTTGTATACTTTGAAACAGGCTTAGAGTTTGTTGGAGAATGTACCAGGTACATGTTCTAATATCCATCAGATTAAGATTAGAGACTTGGTTAGAGTTCCAGGCGCAGAATCTTTAGAATCAGATGTATGGAGCTAGCCCTTGGCAACTATTCCTCCATACCCAACTTCTGATACTCTGCTCAACTACACCAAGAACCTCTCTACCTCAGGGCCTTTGAGTATGCCATTGCCTTAGCCTGGAACATTCATTTTACCACTTCTACTTTCACCTAACAGCTACTAAATCTTACAGTCCAGCTTATACATTATTTTTACAAAGTTTAATTTCCAGAGATTTGGTAAGGTGTTCTGTTACACACTGTCATTGCACACTGAATAATTTCTTACTAGATGTCCCCTTTGTTAGATTCTAAGTCCCACTAGCTTAGGCACTGTGTCTTGGTTATCACTGAATTATCAGTACCTAGGATAGGGCCTGGCTCAAAGTAGGTGTTCGATAAGTATGGCTTGAATGAATAAATAATCTAGACTGAAACATGGGATGCCGTAGGAATTCCTAGAAGTTGAGACTTGAGAGATAGGCTGAAATAAAATTTTGGAGTGTTCTAAATACCAGCCAGTGAAGCTTGATCTTTTTTCAAGGTCATGAAGGACCCTTGATAGTTCTCAGAGCACAGTGTTCTACCCACATTAAAACAATTGGTAAAAGAATTGCTCTTGGTAAACATTTTCAAATTGTACACAGTCCCCAAAATACTCAAGAGATATTGACAGCTGTAAGTTTATGTCAGGAAGGTAGGATGGAGGGAGGGAGAAAGGCATTGGCTTCTAGGAAGTCACATTTCTTTACCACAGCAGCAGATACATACCACAGCTGCCCCCACCCAAAAAATAAACAAACAAACAAATAAATAAATAAATAAAAGCAAACCTTTCCATAGCGAGTCTCTGTGAAAGAGCTATTTTTCTGAGTTATCTCAGTTTAAAAATGACAGATCTCAATACAGCAGAAATGACTTAGCAGGTGATTTCATACAGCACTGGCTCGGCTTTTTGTACAGTTGTGTGGAATGGAAGTTCACTCTCTGATCTTTCCAAGCAGGTAGCAATACTACGTCCTCAATGCCCACACAGCTTAGCTTCCCTTTTTTGACCTTATCTGCAGGTGGCTTCCTGTATGCTAACATCTCAGTTAATGAGATCCAAACAGTACTCACCATGCATGAACGACTAGGACCTAATTGTTGCAAATACCCCATTCAATGACTTTTGTGGCAGTGTTTAGCTGGTTCTACAGCCACAGATTAAAGCAAGCTTTTTCTATTTCCAACAAAACGTCCAACTCTGAGTGTCATATTTTTTCACTTTCATGTTGTGAATGGCCTTACTTCTCAGGGCTCAAATAAATAAAGAGAGAAACACAGAGAGCAAGGGAAAGTGAGTTAGGCCTATTATTCACAGCCAAACTTGCCTTGGCCACCCTCGCATCTTCTTGGAAATTGTGTCCAGGTATTCAAAAGTTGCACAGAATAAAGAAGAAGGGGGAGGAGGAATAATGATAAAATATGAAAAATAGTTCTAGTTATTATAGTGCCTTAAACACCTTTTCTGTATTTCTCGTTTGAGCCTCACAGTAATTACATGAGGTGGGCACTATCATTCTCTTCATTTCACATGTGAGGAAACCACAGCTCTGAGGAGTGATTAGGACTTGCTCAGAGTCAGGTCTGGGCCTCTTTAGCTCATAACTTCATGGGTGAAAGAGGAAGAAGAAAGAGAGAATATATGGCCCTTGATCCCAATGGTCTTTAAGGAACGTGAGGGATACGTATGATAAAGAGAGCAGCTTTCCTTTGAAGTCACTGAATACTCCAAACTAAACACTCAAAAGGACAACCCAGCAAGAGCTACAAACCCAGTGTCAGTATTTCTGAGCTTGAGCCATGATCTGAGCCATGGAAGATAGCAGTGCTTGGACAGGTGGGGAAGAGGACAGACACATGTGCTCTGTTTCCCACAGAGGTGCATCAAGCTCAGAGACACGAGGAGGAATATGAGCCAGAACCAATGTGTCCAGCTAGGAGGGAAGGGACAGGCATGGAGGGTGGAGGCTGGTAGCTAAACTGAGGGAGTCAGTCATGGGACTCTTGAACATGAGGCTAGGAAACGTGGGATGAATCGAGCAAATAACAGGAGTTACTAGTACAATTTACAAGGAAGTAGCTGATGAAAGAAATGTGCTTGGAAGAGTAACTGGTGGGATAGTATGAGGTGGGCTGAGGGAGTTCAGTCAGGGAAACACATGACAAAGCTGTTATAGCCATCTGTGGGAAACAAGAAGGAAGTGCAATAAGATGGGCCAGAAGAGATGAAAAGAAAGGGATAGGTAGAAGAGAGATTATGAATTATTTACTTACCTTGAGAATTCTACCACTATTATACAATTACTACCTTAAATTAAGAACACCAGAGATGGTTAAATACACTTTTCAAATTGTTACTTTCTTTAACAAAATCATCGTTTAATTCTTCTGAACTGCAGTGCCCTAAAAACGTTTCTAGGCACTCAACAAATCATATAATTCAACATGATTGCTGCTTGGATTGACTGAAAATTGGCCAAGCTTTTTGTTTTTGTGTTTTATGTTCGTTCTTTATTTTCAATCAATAAACCTTTGAGAGAGATGAATGTATCTGGAAGACACATGTCCTGTACACCGTAGAGGCTTATTGTGATAGAAAAAAATCAAGGTCCAAGTGATCATTTAAAAATAAGACAGTTGCATTTTCTGGTTGAATGATAACTTGTTGAGAATTATTCTGGTGATACTTATTAGAATGGCTGCAAATAGCTGTATCACCATTTGTATTGTTTCTTGTGCAAAATGACATCATTCACATTCTGGACCTAGAGAAATATGCTTAATTTATTAAATGTAAACAGAGGCTAAATTATAGGGAAGCTAAAAGCATGATAATAAGTTCAACTAGGACGCATTCTACCCTAGAGAGGATGACAGGCTGTCTGTGTATCAGCAAATCTGCTCAGGGATGGCTTAGGAAGATGCAGTGGCTGGGTCACCTCAGAGTTCACCTTTACTGTTTATTCTTTAAGTAGTACAGGTGCTCTTCCTATTGTGCACATAGCCCTTGAAATCTGTCTGAACTTTCACACGTCTTCATTTACACGGGTTTAATTTGTAAGGGTTCATTCACTCAGTGAGAATTTTTGAAGCCCCTGTTATTTGTGGAGCCCCATTACATGTAAGCATCAGCAGTGATATAGGAAGAACAGAAGAAACGGATCCTGTCCATAGGAAACTCCAAGGAAGTAGGTGTTAAATTTTTTAAAAAAACATGAAAAGAGAGAATTAAAGATAACATGGATCATAGCATAATGGGATGTAAGAATGAAGGAAACCAAAAAGACACAAACAGAGCATTTTAGGAGGAGTCTGGGAATTCAGGTACTAGTTTCACCTGTGACCTGGGATAAGCTGCTTACACTGCCTGGGCCTTAAAATGATATAAAATAGTAAATATCCTTGAAGCTCCCATCCAACCCCATAGTCATGTGAAATTTCAATTTGGGTTAATGGTCAAAAATAGAAATTATTTTATTAATATAAATATTTTTTTCCTGAAGTATGGTAAAGATTTATGAGTTAGCATTATTTAAAGAACCTTTGGAGATTTTGCATTGTTCGTCCAACTAACCAAGTTTAGTTACTGGTTTCTTCTTCTGTAGCCACTATCATTTACGTAAACTATAAACTTCATAAGACAATATTACAATTTTGCTTTAAATAGTCACGTGTCTTTTAAATAAATTAGGAGAAAAAATTGTACTGCCTTTACACATACATTTATAATTTCCAATGTTCTTCATTCATTCCTAAAGGTCCATGCTTCCTTTTGGTGGCATTTCCCTTCAGCTTGATGAATATCATTAGCATTTCTTGTAGTGCAAGTTCTGGTGGCAATGAATTCCTGTTTCGTTCACCTGAAAATGTCTTTATTTCACCTTCAGTTTGGATGACATTTTTGTTGGATGTAGAATTTTGGATTGACAGTTTTTTTCTATCAGTCATCTTGACCTAATTTACATTTATAGAACTCTAAACCCAGCCAATACAGAATACACATTATTTTCAAGATCACATAGTACATTCACCAAAATAGTGGTCAACAACAATGATATATCTTCCAAACCCCATTTTTGGAAAATACTTGCTGCTAACATTACATTTAATGATTAAATATTGAACACTTTCCTCTTAAGACCAGGAGTAGAGTAAACAAAGTGAACTGCTTTTACCACTTCTTTTCAACATTGCATTGGTGGTTCTAGCCATTGCAAGAAGGCAATTTAAAAAGGGCATACATTTAGGAATAGAAACAGTTAAACTGTTTCTATTCACAGATGACATGATTATTTGTATAGAAAATCCTCAGAAATCCATGAAACAATTTTTAGACTATTAAATTAATTTATCAAGTTTGCAGGATGCAAGGTTAACATATAAAAGTCAACTGTATTTTTATATACTGAAGTAAATAATTAGAAAATGAGATTTAAAATAATTCAATTTACAATATCACTAATAAATACATAAATTCAACAAAATTCTTTTAAGTCCTTGATGCTAATATCACAAAATATTACTGAAGGAAATTATAGAAAACTAAGTGGAGTAATACATCACATTTGTGAACTAGAAAACTCAGTATTATTAAAATATCAATTCTTTCCACATTGATCTATAAATTCCATGCAATTCCAACAAAATATAGCAAGATTTTTTGAAATTGCTAAGTTGATTCTAAAATTTTTGTAAAGATTCAAAGAACCTAAAATAGCAAAAAAAATTTTAACAGATTTGGAAATCTTATACTTTCTGATTTAAATAGTTACTGACTAGGTACAGCAGTTAAGACATTGAAGTCATTCTTGCTGGGAAAGGTAGTATCATGCTTGCAGTCTTTCCACTCCTACTTGGCTGCATAAAAATGGGCCTTGATTTTGTTTTGCATTTTCCTGATGATTAGTGATGTTGAGCACTTTTTTATACACCTGTTGGCCATTTGTATGTCTTCTTTGGAAAAATCTATTTAGGTAATTTCCCCATTTAAAAAAAAAATTTTATATTTCCCCATTTTTTAATTGGGTTATTTGGGTTTTTTGCTATTGAGTTGTGTGAGTTCCTTACATATCCAAAATTCATAAGGAACTCACATGACTCAATAGCAAAACATATATGATTAGCAAATATTTTCTCCCAGTTCTTAGGCTGTCTTTTCATTTTTTTGATTGTTTCCTTTGCTGTGAAGCATGTTTTCAGTTTGATATTGATATAGTTATTTTTGCTTTTGTTGTCTGAGTTCTTGGTATGATATGCAAAAAAACCCCAACAACATTGAATATCCAGAATGAGATATCACCTCACACCTGTTAGGATGGCTACTATCAAAAATATAGGAGATAATAAGTATTGGTGATAATGTGGAGAAATGAGAACCCTTGTACACTGTTGGTGAGAATGTAAATTGGTATACCCATTATGGAAAACACTATGGAAGTTCCTCAAAAAATTAAAAATAGAACTTCCATATGACCCAGCAATTCCTCTTCTGGGTATATACCCAAAGGAAATGAAATCAGCACCTCATAGAGATAGGTGTGCCTCCAGGTTCATGGCAGCATTATTCACAAAAGCCCAGATATGGAAACAACCTAAATGTCCATCATCACATGAATGGGTCAAGCAAATGTTATATTTATGTAAGATAATATTATTTAGCTTTGAAAAAGGAGATACTGCCTTGTGACCACATACATAAACCTGGAGAACATTATGCTGAGTAAAATAAGCCCAACAAAGAAATAAAAATACTGCATTATCTCTCTTATATGTGGATTCTAAAAAAAAAGCTGAGTGCATAGAAACAAAGAGAAGAAAGGTGGTTACCAGGGGTGGGGGAGCGGCGGGGTGGGGGGAAGAAATGGGGATATGTAAGTCAAAGGGTACAAACTTGCAGTTATGTAAGGTAAATAAAGCTACAGATCTAATGTACAGCAGGAAGACTGCAATTAATATTGTATTGTACACTGAAAAATTTGCTAAGAGATTAGGTTTTAGATGCTCTTACCCTCCACCCCCTCAAAATAGAGGTAACTGTGGAAGGAGATATATATGTTAATGTGCTCACCTGTAGTAATCATTTTACTATGTATACGTACATCAAAACATCATCTTATACACTTTAAATACATACAATTAAAAAACATTTTTTTTGTTGTTTTTAAAGGGTCTTGGGCCAGGAATTCTCCTTACCAAGAAGTAAAGAGTCCTCGCAGTCTGCATTGGATTTATCAACTTGTGTAGGGATGTCTTTCCCTGCGTCAGACTCAATGTGTGCTTCTTTGTTCTACTTTAGTGTGTGCATCATACAGCACCTGGCAATCTCACTGCTCTGTCTCCTGGGGAGAGGGTATGGGATCCTTCTGCTGCAGCACTAGGTATGTCTGTGCAGGCCAATTGCCCTATGAGGGCTTCCAGGAGGGACACATTGGCCATGGGGGACTGATACCCACTACTGAAGCTGATTTTGCTCTGTCTGTTTATGTGAGTAAAACATTGCTTCATCCATGCTTGACTGGAAGTGTTTTTGCTGGCAGCTCCAATACCAAGATGCAGTGAGCAGAGGTAGCTTGAATGTCTGCTCTTGATGCCACTTGCTCAGTAGTGGTATTGTCAAGAGGATAAATACATACGTCAATCAATGGGACAGAATAGAGAGCACAGGAATAGGCCACACATATATGGTCAATTGATTTTCAACAAAAATGTCAAGACAATTCGATCATGAAAGAAAGTCTTTTCAACCAAATGGTGCCAGAACAACTGGAGAAATGTATTTTAAAAAGGAACATTGACACTTACTTTACACCAAAGTTAACTCTAAAGAGTCATAAGTCTAAATATAAATCTAAAACTATAAAACCCTTTTAAAAGCAGGGGTAAATCATAGTGGTAGATGAAAAAGTTAGATAAATTGAATTTTATCAAAATTAAAAACATTTTCTCTTAAAAAGATATCCATTAAGAAAATGACAAGGCAAGCCAGAGAATGGGAGAAATCATTTCTATATATATATATATATATATATATATATATATAAAGCAAAACAAAAACAGAACTTGGATCTAGAAAAGAGAACTCCTACAACTGAATTACAAGAGAAAAGCAACCCAGTAGAAAAATGGACAAGCTACTCTGAAAAACTGTTTGTCAGTTTCTTAGTAAGTTAAATAAACATATACTATTTGACTAGCTTTTCTGATTATAGGTATTTATACCAGAGAAGTGAAAACGTACATGTATGCAGAGACCGCTGCTTGATTGACAGCAGTCCCAACCTGGAAACAACCCCAGTGTCTATCAAAAGGTGAAGGATAAACAAAATGTGGTGTGGTATGTCCATACATTAGCATAATACTCAAGAACAGAAAGAAGAAAGTGTTGATATATGCAGCAACATGAATGAATCTTAAAAACATAATGCACAGAGAAAGAGGCACAAAAGAGTGCATATTATATGATTCTTTTAGCGTAAAATCTATACTAATCTATATGAAAAAAAGGAGGATTAGTGTCTGTGTGTCAGTGGCAGGTGAGGGTGAAGAGAAGGAAAAATTACAACGGGACTTGAGGAATCTTTTGTGGGTGTTTGAAATGTTTTTATGTCTTGATTGTGGACTTGGTTTCACAGGTGTACACAGCTGCCAAAACTCATGGATTTGTAGACTTTAAATGAATTTAGATTATTATATGTAAATTATTTATTGAAAAATAATTCTCAGTAAAGATGATAATAAAGAGACCATGCTCAATTCCTTAATATATCATTTCTTGAACAGAAATGGGAAAATAAGGGGACTAGAGGAACTTGTGTGAGTTTTTTTTAAAAAGCTTATAGAGGTGGGCACTGATGATTACTAATCTCAGACTGGTTCAAATGTTTCAGCTCCTGAAATGCAACCTGGAACACCATATAAATCCACAATCTCTTAGCCACAAATTATAAAATCCCAAAATTGATAGGACTAAAACATTTTTCTTCAGTCTGGTGTAAACTCATTTGGCAGGAAATGCTGATCTGAAATGACTTGAAGCTATATAATAGTCTTTATTTATTGCACTTAATGTATGTTTTATGGCAGACATATTAATGTATTTGGTTACAGGGTACAGCCCTGACACTTCTGGGGATGGTATATAATATACAGTATGTGTACTGGATCTTTCTAAAATCTGAAAAATTCTGAAATACGTCTGGAATCAGACAAAGGAGGTGGACCTGTAATAGACAGCCAAGAGTTTTCTCATGCTGTGCTATGAATTTAATTGAAAATTCAGGTTCTTTCTCTGTTTCTTAACAATGAATCATGTACAAATCAATAGACTTTTTAGGTACAACTAAGCATTGTTAACTAGTAACTTAAGTAAATTATAATGGATTAAGTAATAATTAATATTTTAAGCAATGTTATATTGTTAAAGCATACTCAGAAATCTATTTAAGTTTTCCACTAATGCTTGGTACGGTTGGGCAAGTCTCATTGCACATGCATACAGGCAGATAAATGGAATTTCTGAAATTTTATGGAAAATGCTTTGTGTTACAGCAAATCATCAGTGTTACCTTGACTTGGTTGTGATTTTCAATTGTTGCTTTTCTTCCTAACAACAAATTACCATTATTTGTCTTGATTATTATCAATTGAATTCATTATAGATTGTTAAGTCAGCCTTACAGTGAGTTGTAATGCATATTTAGAGCTATATTTTTTCAATATCTGACTTTCAAACTTTTATAGATGACAATTCAATCGTAAATCATCCATATTCTTTTTACTAAAGAAAGTGTGTGAATATAAACCCTAAAAACTCTGCTTATGGTAAATACGTCAGAATCTGCTTATGGTAAATGAAATGGAGTTTCATTTCTCCTTCCAGGAAATGGAAACTAATAGAGGCAGTGTGTCATGGAATCTTTTCCACATGAAAAATGTTTGTACTGAAACAAAATAAACAACATTTAAGAACATTGTTATGGAGAGGTTAAGGGCTAAGTTTAGGTAGGAACTTAGAAAGAACTAAGCTTCCCCAAAGTGGACTAATCTGTTGTAGCAACTCGGTAAGAGCTATGGGGCAGCAACTAGGACAGGACTGAGGGACGTCCAGGGACCCAAGTTAAGGAAGATCCAAGGAGCAGCAGTGAAAGAGGTGACTACATGACCATATGTCAGTGCAGGGAGATCTGACACCAGGGGAAAAATCTCTGAAGGCTAGGGTGGGAAAGCTCTGCTCTGGGAAAGGTCTGTTCTGGGATTGGCAAGAATGAGGGACTGGGGCATGCAGGAGCAGGGTGCAGGTCAGCATTTAAGGCTAGTAAAAAATCATCTGAAGCTCATATGACTATATTCAGAGAAATTCCTACAGGTTAGGAGTGAAATACCTTGCTTATCCAGAAATAGTAGAGGGACAGACTAAGCCTGGAGGCTGATACTAGGGGACAGCCAGGGGATAAATTAACAAGTAGGTGAAGGTAAAGATTCCCTCCAACTCAAATCTACCCTCAGCCATAGTCTTAGCAGCTTAACCTGACAATAAAAAATATAAAAAAGATTTCTGTCAATATATAGTAGAGATTTCAGGTACCATTTTAAGAAAAGAGTCAGGAACTTGAGCCCAGGAACAATGGCCAAGTTAACAAACATGTATCATAGCCTTGCTATAGATAAGCACAGTTATGACTTGAAGGTGAAGGGACACAGGGATCAGAGACCCAGGTGGTGGGGAACATGCTGAGGGAGTTCCAAAGACAGGCTCTAGGGTGGCCCCCGATGACCTTGCTTCCTGGTATTCACACCTTATATAATCCCCTCTGCTTTAGTATGAGCTGGATTTGTGATTTGCTTTTAGTGAAGAGCATATGGCAGAAGTGATGAGATGCCACTTCCAAGATTAGGTTATAAAAAGACTGTGGCTTCTGTCTTGTAGACTCTCTCTTTTGTCCTTTCTCAGATCTCTCAGATCACTCTTTGAGAGGAAGTAAGCTGCTGTGTATTGAGAAAATCCTGTGGAGAGTTCACGTGGCAAGGGACCGAGACATGCCTCCAACCACATGAGCAAGCTTGGAAGCAGACCTGCACATGAAATTGCAGCCCTGGCTGACAGCTTGGCTATAACCTCGTGAGAGGCCTTCAGACAGAGGCACCCAAGTAAGCCATGCCCAGACTCATGACCTACAGAGACTGAGATAATGAGTGTTTGTTGTTTTAAACTGCTAAATTTCAGAGTAATTTGTTATGCAGCAATTAATTACTAATACATAGAGACTGTCCTATTTTGCAACCGACATCAGGGTTTGTGCGAAGATCCCCAATAAATAAGAGTGTAGAATCTATGACCTGAGCCTGGACATAATGGACAGGACAGTTTAGAAATGGGAACTGGGTTTAGGATAGTCTATTGAGTACAGATATTGGTGCTAATGCATTGAAGTGAGTCTGACCTGAGCTGGAATACTCCTCATTGTTCTTACCTGTCAGATGGGCTTTTTGTGTGGATTAAACGAGATTAAAAGTTTTTATCACAATGCTTGGCCTCTAAATGTTCAAGGAATCATGACTCCTACTATAATGAGTAACCCATTTATCTTACTAAACCCATTTATCTCCTTCTGCTTAGCACAGGTTCTGAAATTAAATTTCTAGAACACTGATTATGTAAGAGAGGTATAAGATGTCATACTGACCATATTGACCATAGTGGGGTCTGGACAGGAAGATGAGAGAGACTGAGACAAAATGCCAAAGATCTCAGGGATCTCTCTCAAGAGAGGGGGTGGCTAGAACAAAGTGATGGTTCTGTGATTTACGGACTGGGGTACTTACCATTTTGAGATGTATCAGAAATTCGGATAGCACGGTGGGAAGTGAATGTGGTGCTGTGGACTTTAAAATTTGCTGTTTAATTTTAATTTCTAGTATGCAGAGCTTCCCCTGTGGGAGTAAGCTAGTGAAAAAAAAAATCAAACACCCATATTTTTCTGCATTGTGACCTTCAATTTTAGGAACTCAAGAGGAGGCAAGATGTCCCTCAATATCTGCTAGTGGTAGTGGCTTGGTAAATGAGAGATACGTGGGCTCTGGTTGTGGTGACAGAGGCAACCAAAAAGGAAGAAAAGGGCTTCTAGAGAGCATTCCTGAGATCATGATAATGACCTCTGGGAGTTATCTGGCAGGAGGTGTATGGTTCTCTGACACACGAGGTTCTGCATGCCTGTAGCTGCCTCTGCTTGGACATGAACCTGTGGCAGATATCAGAAATTCTCTTTGATGATTGCAGGAAGATTTTTCTCCCTATTCAGCGACACCAAGTAGTACATGAATATTTAAATCTGAACTGTCACTATATATATATCAAAAACTGTTTCATAAGGCTGATGGCCAATTACACATTTTTATGTAAGTGGGTAATTAATATTTTCCGATTGCCCTTTTACTTTCCTTTCTAGTCACAAAATCAAACTAAAGTCAACATATTCATATTCCTAGTTATCTGATGTTTTTTAATCTCCATGAACTTGAAATTCTTGGGTGGAGATGTGCATATGCTTGCTTTCTACTTATAATGTCACAGAAGATTGTGAAAAAACCACGCTTTGTGTGTAATTAGTAGCACGATGTTCAGAGCATAATTAGAATAATGGAAATATTTGCTCTTAAATGAAGGAAAATAAATCAACTCATCAGCGGATAGCACTCACTCACTAAGAAAAAATCAAGAAATTGGAAGAGAAATCTTAAACACAAGAAGCTTTAAAAGGGCATTTATGTTCTATAATTAGGTATTTAAGAGATAAAAGACAGTTGGCTTTATGACCATCCACAATTTTATTAAAAACACATTCATGAATGTTCTGTTAACAACCGAAAGAGTCACAGGTAAAGATGAAGGCATTTATTCTTTTTAATTGAAATCATTATTATCAATATTGGAGAATATATTATAACAAATTGCTCCTCATACCATTAGTCAATCACAACTTTTCATTTTTTGCATATTGCTTTCTTAGCCTTGTCTTTAATAGTTTATAGTTACTACTTGGCATGTTCTAATTTAGCTCTTTTTATACATAAATTATGTCATAAACATTTTAATTATTCTATATAGCATTTGAAATGTCCTTTTTAATGGTTGCAAGACATACCATTAGGTTATTTGCCATAATTTATTAAAGTAATCTTACTTTGTGAGAAGTTTGTTATTTCCAAATTATGTATTTTAAATTAGGTCTTTAAACTCTCTACCTACACTACAGAAATGCAGCAGTCCTAGTTGCCACACAAAAACGCAAGGTCCACAGTATCATTATTTCAGTGTGACAGGGTAATGTGACTCCTACATCCAACCAAAATATAACACTTCTCAGTTGAAGATGTAGATAGGTAAAAGGAACACGAGACAAATGGCTAGACAGGATTAATCTCTATATGATTGGTCCCTACTTATTACATTTCTGTATTTATGGATTTTTTTTTTAATCTTGTTAAAAACAGAACTGATACTGAAGATGAGTTTTACTGTTCAACTTTGAATTTTTGGCTATCTTTGAAGCAAGATTTATTTGTTTGAAAAATCAATTATTTTCTTGGTTCAATTTTCATTATGTTTCTTCAGAATGAAGTCTAAATACATATCTGTGTAGATATTTTAGCCAAATTTGTGCAGAGAAAGCAGTTTTTTAATATGTATGTGTCTTAAGCTGCAGTCTTTGTGTGTGATTTGAATATCTTGAGATCCACATTTTACATTTATATGTGCAGTACACATAAGAATTATTATGTACATGTTACATATATATATATATATATATATATATATATATATATATATATATATATATATATATATATATATATGATTATTTTGCTTAGTAGCCTGCTGTGGTCCCAAAATTTTCATCCATTTTTTTTTGGTTGGGGTATTACAGTATATATGTGGTTACAGTATAGTTTACTTAGATTGTAGTATCTGCCTGTGAATGTTCAAGAAGATATAGAGGATGGACTCATGCAGGACTCAGAAGGAAAGCAGGATGTAGATCTACATAAGTGCATTGTGGCCTAAAAATAAAGATAATTCACACTGTTGACTACAATGTTAGTTGCAAACCTATTCAATGTTAACTGGAGTCTTAGTCCAAGATTCTCGTACAGTGAGAGATGTTAAAAATTCATTCCAGGAGCTAAACAATGCACTTTCAGTCCTGGAGGAAATCTCATACAGTACTTGGCATTGGATCAACAATACATATTCAAAGTTGGTATTGTTAAGGCTCCTTGTTACACTATAGATTAGCTTTGGATACACCAGATTTTTCCTGAATTTATATAATTAACTTTATCCTTTTGTTTGTCTCAAAGATTATGTGGAAGGTCTATACTTAGAAACATCTTTTAATCGTGAAAACAATAGTCGTATGTAAAACACAAGAAATAAATGAGTTGACTCTGTAGAACAAAGAAACAGATCAAAATGTATGTTCACAATCTTTTGTTACCACATCAAGCTCATTTTAAAGCAAACTGTCTCATGTTAGGCTGTCTAGTAGCTTTTATGCAAAAATTATTTTTAGCAGAATGAAGAATGGCCTAGATCAAAAGAAGACTTAATTTGTAGCATCACACTTAGAAAACTGAGGTAGATATAAGATTTCATTTTGCCAGAGCTGAGTATAAAAGAAAGGTTCAAAGACAGTAGGGTCATATATTTTTCAAAAGAAGAGTAAATCACACTTTTCACTCCTTCCTTTTTTGGTTCTCTTTTATAAGTGATGTCTACATCTTTCTTATTATAAAAGTATCACACAGTTATTGTAGAGCATTTGGAATATATAGAAAAAATAGAGAGAAGAAAATAAAAGTCAGATACAATCCCCCAAGCAGGCCAACACAGTACTACATTCCTCCAGAAAATACTGATTAGTTCCATAGTAAATACATGATTTAAGATCGGTGAATTAGGGCCAATGAGACTCAGTCTTTGGTTTTTTTCTGAAACTATTAAGGAATCCTAGAACTGCCAGGGCCACCAGGTAGAGTCCCCAAGGAGAACTGAGCTGAGTGATGGAGAGAAAAGACCTAAGTCCTATGACATGATTTTGAGCCCCCAGATCTGGCCATGCAAGAAGCCATCAACGCGTGCACTTTTCAATCATTAAGTCTGTAAGTATCACTTTTTTTTTCTCCCTAAGTTAGTTTGAGGTGAATATTTGTCACTTGCATCTAATTGGCCTTTGGTTTTTAAGTCCATTGAGTGAACCTCTGATCTATAGAGCCATTACAAGGAATAAAATCATTATAGTTCTTTAATAAACTATTTTGTGTACCTAGCACTTTGCTGAGCAACCTAGAGAAAACAAAATATGTATTTCTTGCCTTTCCAAAACTGTAGTTGGATCTCACTTCTACTGTTTCTGTTGATTTACTGACTCCTAAAGTTATGGTCTGTGAAAGCAGAAATGAATGTTAGAGATCTGGTAGTACAAGGATGTCAAACACGTGGCACCGGTGCTGCAAACCTCTCCTCTCTTGTCTTCCAAGGAAGACACTGCTAATTGATCATGGCACTCCATCTAGCTGAATCTAAATTTGACCCTAGGGACATTGTTAGCATAGCATGCCAGAAAGTCACAACAACCAACTGCAGTCAGTTCTCAAGACAAACCTATTTACTATCCCTGCTGAGTCCATTCCTCTCATTTTAAAGACAGGGAAACACAGTACCAGGGGGTTAAGTGACTTGTTCATGGTAATGCAGATAGTGAAAATAAGCTATTTTTCTGTTTATCACTAACTTCTTCCAGGTGGCTGAAGTTATCATGTGTAAAAATCTCTCAGTGGTTATTTGTACTATCGATGGTACTTTATTGGTTTAGACAAATAATGAGACATACATTGCATTTTCCATTTGAAAACAGTCCATACCAGTTACAACTTGTATCAGTCAGTTATTGCTGTTACAAATAATCCAAAAAAATCTCATGACATATATACAATGTAGTGGCTTGAATTATGCCTCCCAAACTCACTGAAGCTTGATGTGTCCCCCAAGTTTTATGTGTTAGAAACCTGGCCCCACTGTGACTGTTAAGAGGGTGGGGAATCCCGTTATGGTAGTTGAAGGGTGGAGCCTTGAAGAGGTGATTGGATTGTAGGATCATGCAGTAGTGAATGGATTAATAATGCTGGTCGGGGCGTGGTTTTGAGGGCATTAAAAGAAGAAAGAAGAGAGTCGTCTGTCTCTTTCTGCTCTGCCATTTTCACAGTGATATTCTGCTGTTACTAAAGTCACCACCAAAGAAAACTCTCACCAGATGTGTTCCCTGCACTTTGGACTTCTTAGCCTCTGAAACTGTAAGCAATAAATTTCATTTCACATGGCTTTGGCTGGGTTGAGTAGCTCTGCTGATCTCTGCTGGGTTGAGCTGATGAGTGTTAGGCTGCAGGGTGGGTCTGCTCGACATGTCCCATCCTTCTTGGACTGCTGGGCTAACCTTGCTATGTTTTTCTCTCAGTGGAGGCAGCCTAATCACAAAAGAAGTTTTCAAGTCCCAGTTTGCTTGATATCTGTTAATAGCCCGTTAGCCAAATCAAGCCACACAGCCAAGCCGAAAGGCAAGGAGTAGAGAAGTACATACAACTTCTCTAGCAGGAGCTAAAAGATTACAGGACAAGTCAGGAAAGAAAAATATAGGATGTCATAAATACATATAAATGGAGGGAGGGTTAATCTAGTTGGGGGTGGGGTTTTCATCAGCAAGGATCTCTTTAAAGAAGGCATATCAGGTTGCCAGGTGAGGAGGTAAGGTGCTTCCATGCAGAGGGAATAGCTTGCATAAGTGTTCTCTGGAGGAATAGAGAGAGAGCCAGAGTGTCAGGACCATTGAAGGCATTCAGGTAGTTCTATTATCCTATGAAAAGTGCAATGCCATTGACTGGTGTTAAGTAAAGAAGTGATGAAATTTGCATTTGGAAAAGATCACTGGTTTCAATGCAGAGAATCAATTGTAGAGGCAAGAGTGAAATAGTAAGAGCAGATAGTAGGCAGGTGCATTATTCTAGGAGAGACCTGTATCTCATTATACTGTTAAGTATGATGGAAGGAATGGGGACTGAGAGAAATGAACACAATCAAGAGGTAGTTTGAAGATAGAATCAACAGGACTCAGCTTCTTCTTATACCAAATTCCCCCTTGCTCTCTCTCTCTCCTTTAGCTACACTGACTTTCTTTCAATCCCTTGTACTCCCCGGGCACCCTTCTATCACAGGCTCTCGTCATGTTATTCGTTATACCAGTCATACTCATCTCTCTACTCTTTGCCTAGTTTAACTGTTACTCATCTTTTAGATGTAACTTCCAACATCACTTCTTCAGAGAAGAATTAGCTGATCTTCCAAAAATATCATGGGTTCTCATAATGTGGCATGCCTCTTTTGCATGACACTTGATGCAATAGCAATTTCATATTTGTCTTATGATTATTTGATTAGTGCCTATATCTCCTCACTAAGCCCCAAGCCCCACAAACACTGTTTAGCTTTATTTATCATCATGTTCCCAGTTCTGAGCTCAGTGTCTATGTATAGAGTAGTTGCCCAGTACATGTGGTTTGAAAGAATGATATAGGAATCCTTCTGAATATAATTTTTGGATATATATTAGATATATAAATGTTTAAGTTAATTAAGTATTATAAGTTACAATATTTTTGAAATTAATTTATGGTTAGTAACAGTCAGGATAAAACAGGAAAACATGAAAATTAAAATCAGGAATAATTTTCAGAGAGAAGAATGAAATAACTGAGAATTTAAGCTAAAACTGAATATGTTACTCTACAAAAGCCTTGATGTCCACAGCAAGGACTTTTCTATGACCTTATGAATATGATCAATACCTTCCAAAGACTGAAGATTAAAAGCAAGCCACTGAGTTGCAATAAGAATCGTATTAAAATTCATAGTGCTGCTAAGTGACAAGAAGTCTATTGGAGCAGAACCCAGGTAAAATTTACATTTGCTCTGGGGCCTTCACCTTGCTGTCATATTTCCTCCCCCAATCCATGAACGGAGGCCCCAAAAGCCCTTGAAAAAGGGTCATGCTTGAGCCTTGAGAGTGCAAGAAAGAGATTAGGCAGAGCATCCTGAAGTAATCACAGAGCAAACAACATATTGTAATACTCTGCCACCAACACAAAGAAATCACAGCAAACAAGACTGTCCCAGAGGCCATTTAAATCTCCATAAACTTTCACTTCATCGTAATCACTAAACCCAAAGGACTGGTGAGTTTGTTTGTATGGTTTATAATTTAATATTCGAGAAAACTCCAGAAGAAAACATGAGATGGCAGGAATGAAGAAACAGGGCCAAATAAATGTTATTTGTAATTTGTGATTTGGGGATGGCATTTTGT